>NW_024096525.1:3622500-3977500 GCF_016545835.1 Crotalus tigris
TTTGGTTGTTTTCCAGAAGACGTTTCATTGCCCAAACTAGGCAACATCATCAGTGGTAGACTGGATGATATTGTCTACTTTGGTTAATGAAATGTCTGCAAGAAAACAACCGAGCTCAGAGAGCACCAAGGCTTCACAGTTTGGGGAGGAAAAAAAAAACCCTAATATGTATTTTTCCCCAGGGGGGAAATTCAGAGATATGCAGATTCTGTTCCCCCAACTCATCCACAGATCTCCATGACTAATGAAGAGAAATTCCTGGATTTATTTTATGTGCGAGAATATCTTTCAAAAGGAAAGTATAATTTAACAGCGAAAATATATGTCCATTGCAACGTTGCTCCATAGAGAAGGAGAAATCTGTCAGTGGCAGAGATTGTGTTTCACCTCGCCAGCTGCAAACAGGAAGGCTTGCACATGATGGAAAAGTACTTGGGAAAGTACCAGGTAATCATTATCCACAGCTGTCTCCAGATAGGACTATAGTTCCTGGGATTCCAAATTGTGGAAAGGTTTGCCCATCGTTTCTCAGTAGTAGGTGGGTTTTTTCAAGGTATTAGGAATGTTCCTTCATGGTTTCTACAATTTTTCCTGGAGATTTTGCAACTCGTCCTTTTCAAGAAAGATTTCCTTTAATTAATTGGGCCATCAATGTATGAAAAGATACTTCAGGTAGATTAAATAATATTATTTATTGACATGTGAGTTGGGGACTTGGGATCTTTGCTAATTATTGTTGCAGATTTTCAGTGGTCCTTGATCTCCTGCCAAATAACTGGAGCAAAAGAATAACAAGAGGGAATAGGTACCAATGTGTTTTGAAGAGGATGTGATGGGAAGCATTTTTTTTTCCTGTATCATGCTTAAAGGTGTAAGAATCTTATCTCTCCTGAACAGATTCACTTAAAAGATAAATTCATCTGTTCAAGACAGGCAGGATATAGATGGCTCTCTTGCTGTGTTCTGAACACAGGCCTGCAGCAAGATTTTTGCCCTGTCTCAAAGGTGCTAGAGTGGTTGTATTTAAGGGAGAAAGCTCAGCCCATTCATTGTACTTGAACAAAACAATGTGTATCTCACAAAGTCAATCAACAAATTGGCAGCATCTAGAACAACTTTTCCTAGTGTGTCAAAGAGTATTTTATTGGCAAGGCCCTCCCCAGAGTACTGTCTTATGTCTAAGTATATTCACCCAGGTTGTAGGGCTGTGGTATTATTATTATTATCCTTTTCATCTTCTCTACTGTCCCCTCTTATTGGTAATATTATTATGATTATTATTACTTTGTTGCTTTGCATGGATACCCAGAGCTTCTGCACTTGAGACAAATTCCTTGTGTGTCTAATCGCACTTGGTCAAATAATTCTATTCTATTCTATTCTATTCTATTCTATTCTATTCTATTCTATTCTATTCTATTCTATATTCCTATTCCTATCCCTATCCCTATCCCTATCCTATCCTATCCCATTCCTACAGACTGTACACTACTCTACTCTACTCTATTTACATTTCTATTAGTTCTACTACCTGGAATATCAGGCCCTATGAAGAACTTTGAAAGTTGACAACCATCACCTTGAATTGCATCCAGAACCTCACTGGTAACCAATGTGGTTCTCATGGATATGTTACGTGGCAATCCAAGAGGAACACAGAACTACATGAGCAACTATATTCTGGATCAGCTGTAGATATTGATTGCCTTCTACACTGGCAACCTCAAATGAGGAGTCAAAGCCATGAGTTACCCTTGAGAATGTTTTCCTTCTTCAGGAAAGGCCATAATGGACCAGAGTAAGTAATGGCCTTTTCTTCAATTGTGAGACTTTCAACTCTGACAACATCTATCAGAGATGCCACAGTACCAGATTCTTGCACTGGGTGGGTGGGAGGCTGAACAAGAGGCTCTCCAAAATCTCTTCTGTGTTATGATTAAATATTTTGCAGGAAGACTGACAACACCTCAGTGGGACAGTGCAGAATGTCAGATACACCTTTGAAAGTTGATCTTTCATTTTATTCTGAATTTGGGGGTATTTCTTGAGAGGGGAAAAAAACTTTCTTTCGCAAAATTATTTGAGGGCAATCTTTATGTATGTGTGTGTTTCCAACCTTAAAGTAATGAGAAATTGTACCACTGCAGAGAAAAGTGAGTGATGTCAAGTGGGCTAGCCATGATAGGCCAGAATAGAGTATCTTTGGGGCTGATGAAAATGCAAAGCCTTTGTTTGGCAGACAACGTCTGTTGATTTCCTGCTACTGAGTTTTGCAGGATCATTTGGTGCCCTTCATCCAGCAGATGTAGAAAGAAAGAAAAAATAATAATAAAGGAGGGCCACAAAGGAAGGTCTGTGAGTCATTTTGTTTCCTTGGTTTGTCAAGAGGGGACAACAGCTATGAGGATCAATACAAACCGAAAACCATTTTGCGTATTGCCGGCGATAAAAAGAAAATATAAAAGTGGGTGCAACAGAGCACTATTATTTTCCTACGCAGCAGGGTGGCAATTAACGAATGATGCTAACTGTTTGCAAAGTTTCACATGTGCAACCTGTTGTAAAGGTTGCCGGAGTGGATCAGAAAAATGGCCCACTCAGAAATGTGTTTTTATTCCCCCCAATTGACTGGTGAAAAAAAAAGTTTAAAGAAAGCCAGGATTTAAAAACCTATACAATAGATCAGTGTTTCTCAACCTTGACAATTTTAAGGCCTGTGGACTTCAACTACCAGAATTCCACAGCCAGCATTGCTGGCTGTGGGATTCTGGGAGTTGAAGTCCACAGGCCTTAAAATTGTCAAGGTTGAGAAACACTGCAATAGATGGTGCTAAGATAGGACCTTGAACAATCCAATTAATTAACACGAGTCTTTTGGACAGTCTCCCAGGCAGAATTTAATAGCATTAGCCTGACCACAATCCTGAAAAGCAATCCTCCTTTTCTTTGCCTGCCAATAAGCCCTGTCACAATTCACCCACCTACCACTATAACACTGGATTTCTTTAATGCCCCTGCTAAGAAGCCATGAAGAGGCTGGCACTGGGAGGTTCAAGGCTGGCACTGGGAGGTTCAAGGCTGGCACTGGGAGGCTGAGCAACCATTTCAAGGACTATGGAGATTCTCAGTCATCCAGATCATACTTATCCCAAAGATGCTTTTTCACGAGGCAACTGGACTCTCTTGTTTTTCTTCGAAGATGTTTCGCTTCTCATCCAAGAAGCTTCTTCAGCTCTGACTGGATGATGGGCAATGGAAGGATTTATACTCCTTGCAGTCATCTGGTCATTTGCATTCTTTTAGAGACTCATTGAGGCCACCTGGAGGTTTATCTGTGTCCTCAATGTCACCTCAGTAATGCAGATGGGTGTGAAGCCTTCTTGGCTGCAGGATGAGAAGCAAAATGTCTTCAAAGGAAAAGTTCAGTTGTCTCGTGAAAAAAGCATCTTTGGGACAACCATTTCAAGGAGAAAGCAAGGATCTCTCTCTCTCTCTCTCTCTCTCTCTCTCTCTTTCTCTTTCTCTCTCTCTCTCCCCCTCTCTCCTATCTATCTATCTATCTATCTATCTATCTATCTATCTATCTATCTATCTATCTATCTATCTATCTATCTATCTACTCTTCCTCCCTGTGTTGGATTTGCTTCGATGTACCTGGAACTGGGCATTCATTCAGTTGAATGCATGGCGTGGATTAACACCTTTAAATGGTGGTTTCGGGTGCTCTTTTTGGCAGCCCCTGGTAGCTACCTCTCCCTGGTGTTTGCTGACTCTCATACTTCTCGTTGGGAGAGGGAGCTGATGAAGAAACTCCACTTGATAGGTTTTATGGGGGATGCTCTGGGAGATTATGGTCTCAAGGACGCCCAGTTTAGGGTAGTCCAACAGCTTGTGGACATAGATTTGCAATACTTAAAAGCCAGAGCCAACAAAACCTGCTCCCTTTGATCTTTAGCCATTCTAATAATGATGGATTGAGGATGGCTTCATATTTCTATACTCTAACCATCCCCAAGTATAGAAGAGTCTTTTCCCTAGCCCGTTTCAATGTCTTGCCCTCAGCACTACTCGACGGGCGATTCAAGAGGCTCCTGTTTAGTGAGCGACTATGCCCCTGTGATAGGGCTGAAGTTGAAACTGTGGAGCATGTCTTATCATCCTGCCCTATGTATAACACAGCCAGAATCAAACTATTGCCTCTCCTTGGAATTGATCCCTCTGGTTCTAATGTTAGTAATTTGGTCTTATATTGTCTAGGGGATGGCTCCTCCTATATTACTTCTCAGGTTTCTAAATTTCTTTTAAGAGCTGTAACTATCAGAGGAGAACGTTGTAATTCCCCTTAGCCAAGGCTTCTGGTGTTAATTGTTTGTGATTATATTTTTCTTGTGTTTTCTTTTGTTGTATTTTGGTCTGTGACCGCAAAATAAAGATTATTATGATTATCTATCTACTCTGTATTATCTATTTAACTATCATCTATCATTTATGTCTATCTATCTATCTATCTATCTATCTATCTATCTATCTATCTATCTATCTATCTATCTATCTATCTATCTATCTATCTATCTATCTATCTATCGCCCCAAACATCATGTAGAAGCACTTCCTTTCTCTTCTTGCATTGGAAACGTACGTTTAATACACAATCAATCTTGCCAACTGAGAGTACCTCAAAGGAAAAACTAGTTAAGGTTTGTACAAAATGAAATCTGAGAAGGCAGATAAGCCACCGGTTCAATTCTCAGTTGCTCCCCTCCTAACCTGCCTTCTCCACCTGATTGCTTTTCTGCAGAGAACTTCAACCCTCCCTTCCATCTTCTCTGATCAACCTGTCCTGCTCTTTTTTTCCTTCTCTGGCCAAAGAGTTCAAGCAAGATGCCCATCCTTTCCCACCAGGGAAAGGCTGGAGACAAAGTTCTGTCAGTTTCCAAAGCTATTTTTGAAAGCTTTCTTCTTCGGTCTTTTTGTGGCAGCGTTGTTTTCCACCTGCCTGTATCAAACCTTTTAAAGAAAATGCTACCGTTAATAATACATGATTTGGTCTGTTTGCTTTCCATTTTGTCCATGATTTCTCTCCCACAAAAAACAAAGACTGGGTAGTCAAGCTGGAGAAAAAGAAAAAAAAAACTTTGCTTCTTACAGGTTCTTGTTTGGTGTGATGCCGGTCTTCTGAGGTTGTTGTATCATTTCGGTTGATGAAAGAGACACTTCTTTGGAAATGCAGGATAACCGATAACCCTTAGTACTGGCAACCAGACTTTGAATGCAAGCTTTACATTCTATTTATATTATTGTATATCCGTACAAGTGACACAGGAGGAGAAATTTAACTCACATACTGTATTATTTCCCATTATTTCTCCATTAAAATATAATAGTGGTAAAATTGATCTGATGTTTTACAGATTCAGTTTTTAAGTTGCTGGCATTCGTTCACACTGAGCAGGCTGGAGGCACTTTAAAAATTTGCATGGCTAAGCTTTTAAGATATCACAATACAAATTCTTTTTGATGCAACAAAAACATTCATGTTTCCAGAACATGAATGAAACATGGACCTGGACAACTAGCAGAAATGTTGATAAACTGAGATAAAAATATCTACAGGGTAGACATTTTATATAGGGTAAGAAGCAGAAGAAGGAGACAGAATAAAGCTGCTGCCATTACTCTCTTTTGCACTTAAAAAAAAAAAAGTTGGGAACTGCTGCACTGAGAATACAAATTTTGCAGCTCAAGTGAGGTTGCGTTTGGCAAAGATACAGAACCCTACTACTTTAAAGATCATTATTGGGGGAATCCTTAAGTTTCTTCAGGTTCAACCTTGATGCTCCTCTTTTTTATCTGACCAGCTGTGTTGTTTCTCACAATGCTTTTATACAGCGTTACATTTCTTTTTTCATTTTTTTGCACGGTATTCTTCCACCTCGCTGATTTTTGTTGGGTGCTTGCTATGCTGTCTTTTGTACACTGTATAATTATTTTTAATTAAAAGTTTTAGAAAAAGCATAAAAACTAACAGGAAGGAAAGAAGGAAGGAAGGAAGGAAGGAAGGAAGGAAGGAAGGAACGAAGGAAGGAACGAAGGAACGAAGGAAGGAAGATGAGAGAGAGGAAAGAAGGAAGGAAGATGAGAGAGAAGAAGGAAGGAAGGAAGGAAGGAAAAAAGGAAGAAAAAAGTGCAGAAAATAAATAAAAAGAACAGAAGTTTCCAAAATGTAATTACAAGATTATCTCTTACTCTATGGCTACAAAAATCTTCACTCTTTTTCTATTATCCCTATTACCACCTGCTGATTATCGCTGAATGCTTATTATGCTGCTTTTTGTACATTGTATAATTATTTTTAATTAAGAGTTTTAGAAAAAGCATAAAACCTAACAGGAAGGAAGGAAGGAAGGAAGGAAGGAAGGAAGGAAGGAAGGAAGGAAGGAAGGAAGGAAGGAAGGAAGGAGAGAGAGAGAAGGAAGAAAGGAAGGAAGGAAGGAAGGAAGGAAGGAAGGAAGGAAGGAAGGAAGGAAGGAAGGAAGGAAGGAAGGAAGGAAGGAAGGAAAAAGTGCAGAAAATAAATAAAAAGAAACAGAAATTTCCAAAATGTAATTACAAGATTATCTCTTACTCTATGGCTACAAAAATCTTCACTTTTTTTCTATTATCCATGTTTTATTTTCCTAATCATCAAAACTACAAATCAAAGGCTTATCATACTGGTTTTTAAGCTGATTTTATATTGTTTTATTTGTTAGTAGGGATTTTTTTTTACACAGTCTGTAGTTGCTTCGCACAGTGTCCAAATAAGTAGGATCTCTAGGTGGTCTAGATGGGTAAGGAAGAATCTTTTCAGCCTTATACTCTTAACTTCTTACATGGAACCTCCTTCACAATACCATCGGTGTTAGGACTGTCATTTCCTTTAAACCCTGTTTTAGCTCAGCGCTAGGCCACCTCTCAGTGCCCTTTACAGCACCAACTAAGGCTCAGACAAAGCAGTAACTCCTTGCCATGGCCAATTAGGGCTTGAGCATCTCAACTGCTATCTGGTTTAAGTCCTAATCAGCTGCCTGTCCTTATCAATAATTAGCTGGAGGCAAGTTAAGAAAAATGCCAGGGTACAAGCTAATATTTTCCCCACACTAGAGTGTCATGAATCACATTGCTTCAAAATCTGCCACCAGCAATAATAAACCGAGAGAGGAAAATTACCATTGCTAAAATAGCCGCATTCATATTATTTAGAGAGCATCATATTCTCTCTCTCTCTCTCTCTCTCTCTCTCTCTCTCTCTCTCTCTCTCTCTCTCTCTCTTTGTGTGTGTGTGTGTGTGTGTTAGTGTGCACAATTATTTTATGGTCATCTTGCAAAGACTTTGAGAAAAGGAGCTAAATCCAAGATGGAAAGCTGGGACTTTCTGCAACTCAGAATATGGGTTCCACGGACTCTGCAGTTTCTTGTCTTGCACTCTTTCTCTGGAATGTGCTGCCCCTTCCCTGAAAAACTATGATGCTCTTGCTGGAAATCACACATACACCCCAGAAAACACACACACAAACATGCTCCTTCTCCAGACACACAATCCATCAGAGTTTTATATTCTCTGAAATTTCATCTTTCTAATAAAAGAGAATATTTATAGCTCAAGGTTGAAATGAGGGGTCCTTGGCACTCTCTGAGCTTGACGGCTTTCTTGAAGACATTTCCTTACCCAACTAGGTAACGTCATCAGGGATAGAAGGGAGTGGGCTTTATGGAAAAGAGGAGGAAGAAGAAGAGGAAGAAGAGGAAGAGAAGGAAGAAGAGGAAGAGGAGCTTAATCCAATTAAAATGCTGGATTGGAGGTTTGCAAACCCACGTTCAAGACCTGAGTGCAGCCATGGGACAGGGTGAATTCTTGTCCTTCGCTCCAGCTCCTGTTAGGGATATGAACGGAGCTTCCAACTTGGCATTCCCTGAGCAATGGTGATGGCACTGGCCAATCCTCTCAACCCGGAAGTGCCTCAGTAACCATATGCATTTTTTATGGTTTTTATCTTTTACTGGATAGTATACTTCAGAGTAGAGGTATAAAGGGTAAGCGGTCCTTGGTGGCACCGTTACAAATTCATTTTTATGAATTCTTTGTTGCTCTTTAAAATAACAGGAAAGGTGACCAGATATTCAAACTATCTTTGCAATTAAACTGAAGCACGTTACCATTTAATTCCAAGCTCCAGGCCATTCAGTGAAAATATAATATTCCTCAGTAGCCACTACTGAAGAAGTTGCTGAGGTCTCGTGTTTTAACCTTCAGTGTCAATTATTTCTGAATGTTTACCTGGAATAACTGTCCACGGGCAATATTTATAGCTCAGGTGCTCTAGTACTATTTGCAGCTGAGGGCAAGGTGTACCTCACTGGAAGAACTCTTAACCTATACCTTAATGGCAAATATCCCAATTGCTAATTACAACAATATTCATAGGGTAAATATCACCAGGTAAAACAGCAATTGGTTCTGCGAAGAATTAAACAGTGTGGAACTTCAAAGAATCGTTCGCTAAGCCACAGGGGAGATCATTGATCATAAAATATGCCCCCAATTTTAGGACATTAAGATTAATGTCCACCATGAAGAAGAAGAAAAGGCTCATTTTAGGCACCCATCTTCGGCATCTACCTTTTACAACATCCCCTGCCAGGAATATAATGAAGCAAAGGGATTTTAACTCAATCCATTGTGCAAGTCTTAATTGGTTGTTTGTTCAACTACCTTTGCTTCTGTGTGAATAGAAACATCTGCTATGAGAGAGGGCAGCCTTTAGGCAAGCTTGATTGTTCTTGAAAAAGCTAAGTAGGGTCAGATTGGGTTATTACTTGGAAGGGGGACCATCAGAATATCCTAGGGATGTACAGATAGTCCTGAGCTTGGGACCATTCAAAGTTAAAATAGCCTTGGAAAAGGTTATTTGCAATCTGTCCTCAAACTTACAACAACTGTACTATCATGTGGTCATGTGATTGAAATTTCGACCAGCAGCATCCTGTAATCATGTGATTGCAATTTGTGATCAGCCCGTTTCTGACAAACAATGTCAATTGGGGAAGCCAGCTTTGCTTAAGGACTACATGTTCCGCTTAACAATTGCAGTTAAAAAAAGGTTTGAAATCAGATCTGGTTATGGTGTTTAATGGCCATACCAAATTGTTTAGCTGAATAAAATAATAAAAATAATTTCATTATTTTTACCCAGAAATCCATTTCCATGTGTTGACAAAGTAACCAGCATTTGAACTCAACTTGAGGGAGACTTTATGTGTTAACAGTCACAGAACAAAAAAAAAAAAAAAAAAAAAAATTGTAAAATGATGCATCCATGTGTTAAAGTGAAGCACATTTAAGATTTTCTCCTTTTGGGCATTCCTATATGGTGTGACTAGATTAGCAGTTCCTGAACCAACCAATATAATAATTGAAATGTAACTGCCCCTGAGCTTTACACCGTCTTGAATTTAATGGTGCACCTTGAAATATTTCAAATGTAATAACAGACGCTTTCAAACGAGTTTTGAAAGAAATTATACATTTAAGTATGAGCAAAATGTGCGTAAGATATGTTTTGAAAGTTAAAGCTGCAACAGTAATTCAGGTGACTATAGCACCTTTTTTGTTATTTAATGTTTTTTTTTCAAAATGAAAGCCACGATGGATAGCTATGAAGGTGCTATGAAGGTGCGAAATGGTGAGCATCACACATTATTTGCAACATTAATTAGACAAGGGCAGAACAAGCAAACAAATGGGACAAATATATACATATGTGTGTGTGTGTGTGTGTGTGTGTGTGTGTATGAAAGAAAGAGAGAGAGAGAGAGAGAGAGAGAGAGAGAGAGAGAGAGAAAGAAAGAAAGAAAGAAAGAAAGAAAGAAAGAAAGAAAGAAAGAAAGAAAGAAAGAAAGAAAGAAAGAAAGAAAGATTTTTTTTGTAAATGTAAATTAGTCACTTTTAATCAATGCCTCAAAATGATGGTCAGTTCAGAAGATTGACCCAAGAAAAAACAGTTTTGTCTAATATTGTCAAAGTGTTTGTTGGCAATGAGTGAAAAGGGATAACAGCCCCATTCACAAGCGTTCTGGCCATCTGTAGCTAGCATTCCTATTTAAAAATATTTTATTAAATAAATCTGCTGGTTAATTATTCTGAGCCATCTTCTCGGCTGATTAAAACCTTCTAATCAATTTATATAACCAACGTGTTCTTGATTGCATGTTAAGAAATATTGAATAATAACAATATGGATAGATATAATTATGTAGTGAGCTTGATAAATAATTTCCAGTCCCGTGCCTTTGCGCATGCCAGGTCAAATTAAACTTGCCGACTGTCTTTTCTCTGAGGAGTGCTATTTTCCATGATGTCCATACAACAGATATCCTAGGTGATACTTCTTCTCTTGTCTTCAATTCAGATTCACAACAGAACATACCACATAGAAGGTGCTTCTTTCAAAAGGCAACTGGACTTTTTCTTTTTCCTTTTTGAGGAAGAAGATGACAACATTTCACTTGTCATCCAAGACGTTTCATCAGTTGTGATGGTGGATGGATGGAAGGACAGATACCTTCCACACCCCCACCATCACAACTGAGAAAGTGTCTTGGATGAGAAGTGAAACGTCTTTTTTTTCCTTAAAAAAAAAAAAGTCCAGTTGCCTTTAGAAAAAGCAGTGAAACGTCTGCAAGAAAACCAGCAAGCTCAAAGAGCACCAAGGACCCCATAGTTGTCGTCGTCCTCCTCCTCCTCCTCCTCCTCCTCCTTTCCATAAAGCCCACTCCCTTCTATCACTGATGATGTTACCTAGTTTGGTAGTGAAATGTCCGCAAGAAAACCACCAAGCTCAGAGAGCGCCAAGGATCCCTTATTTCAGCCCTGAGCTACAAATATTCTCTTCTATCATTATTGGCCAAATCAAGCACCAAGGACCCCATAGTCCTCCTCCTCCTCCTCCTTTCCATAAAGCCAACTCCCTTCTTTCACTGATGACGTTACCTAGTTGGGTAAGGAAACATCTGCAAGAAAATTGCCAAGTGTCAAAAAGTGCCAATCCTCCTTCTCCTTCTCCTCCTCAACCCCACTCCCTTCTATCTAGTTGAGTAAGGAAACATCTGCAAGAAAACCACCAAGCTCAGAGAGCACCAAGACCCCATGGTTCAACTCTGAGATACCAAGATTGTCTTTTGTTGGTATCAGAGCTTCCCTGCTTAATGAAACCATTCTCTTCCCCACCCCCTACTCAAGTGGACTTGATCCCAGATTGGAGTGCACCCTTCAGTGCCTGTTATGTACAATTAGTCAAGATGAGTGGACTGCTCCAATTAAAATCCTTTCTGTTCAGGGTTGCTTTTTCATTTTCTCGTCCATCACTTCCTGGCCCCATCTCCTCCTGGCTTGCAACTCAGCGGGAGAAGAAAGAATCCAATTAGCTTGGCACTACTGCAGAGCTGCTCCCGGCAGAAGGAAGTGCGTGAAGATCAGGAGGGACCCTTTCCATCGTAGGTGGTAGCCATGCAGCTGGAGATCCACAGGATGAAGGAAAAGCTAAAGGAGCAAAACAGATGCTCCAGAAGGTATGCCAATGTCACTTTTAAAAACTCTGCAGACTGATGGATTATCTCTTACCGTGGCTGAGTTTTGCTGAAAGGACAGCCCTGCAGAATCAGAATTCTAAATTGTTCTGGAAGCCTGCTGAAGTAGGAACAGGTTACCAATTGCCCAAATTTTTATCATGCGACTGCAGAGATGCTGCAACAGTCATAAGTGGGAGGACTGGTTATAAGCTTTTTTTTTTTTTTTAGCATCATCATAACTTTGAAGGGTTGGTAAATGAATGGGGGAAAAGTCAAGGATTACCTGTATACTTGTCCAGAAAAACTAAAACTGTCAGCTCAGCTACTAAACATTTAGAAGGTCAAGGAAAGCTGATAAGTTGGGAAAAGATCCTGGAAGGTGGGCAAAGCTCTGGAAAAACAACAGCAACAACAAAAACCCTCAAGATAATTCTAATTACTAGAAGAAATAACTACCTTTGTTCTTTGGAAACCCCATTGTTTTTGTATGAAGATTCTCGATCATCCAGGTCATGGTTGTCCCAAAGATCATCCAAGAAGGTTCTTCAGCTCTTTGTTTTCAAGGGAAAAAAAAAAACCTCAAGAAAGTCCCATTGCCTTTTGAAAAAGCACCTCTGGGACATTGTTTTTGTAGTCCTGCCCCATTCCTCATAGTTACAACCAAATTACCTCACTAACCTCACAAGCGACATGATGTGTTATATCCCATCAAATATCTGTCTGCAGTCTCCAATCAGTTGTATAATCTAATTTGTGCAAGTCTACAAAAAAGCACTTTCCTTTTTCCACAAGAACAGAGATGACAGAACTTCGCTGCTCCATACCTTTAGTTTCTTGGGCTTTGAGATTGTGAGACCAAGGCATCCCCTTGTCCACAAGAGACCTGACCCTGAATGAGACTCTTCTGAAGAAGACTAGATTGCAGTGTTTGCCTTTTAGAGCTTGTTCCTTGTCAAAGAGGAATCTGTAGGAATTTTGTCAACATCTTATGCATCAGCATACATGCACATACATAAAATGACTTGCTCTTTGTACGAATTATTGTGACGGCTGCTCTGATGGTGGGAAAGATGTTGAAAATTTCCAACTTTTGTCATCTTTTTCTTTTCCCCTGAACGTGTCCGCATGTTGTAATTGTGCAAAAATAAATGCTTACTCCAAATTAGCAGGGAGATTCAGCCGGTTTGCACCACTTGGGCAGAACCGGTAGCTAATTTTTTGTTGCCCAGGCCCAGAATGGACTTCTGGAAGCGGCTTCCACACAGAGAACTGGTTGTTCACATATTTGAATCCCACCACTGAGTATATTTCTTGGAAGTTTAATATTGTGTGTTTGTGATACTGAAGTATTCGCTTTAATTCTAAATCAAAGTTTATTTTTTACTTTAAAAAAAAAATTCCACCATCTTGCTGCCCTGGCATCATGGTGATGCATGAATGTTCTGGCAGATGCTCTCAAAAGTGTCCACAATGCAGAGAAATGTGGAAAGCGTCAAGTTCTCATCAGGCCGTTGCTCCAAAGTAATTGTCCGGTTCTTAACTGTGATGATGAAACATGGCTACCTAGGTAAATTTGAGATCATTGATGACCACAGAGCTGGGAAAGTTGTTGTGAATCTCATAGGCAGGTTTAACAAGTGTGATCAGTCCCAGATTCAACGTCCAGTTGAAAGACTCGGAAAAGTGACAGAACAACCTACTGCCTTCAAGATTGTAACTCTAACCCACTTTAGGCCTGACTGTATTTCCAGAGTAGGACAAACCTTCATTTAGGGAAGTACCTTCCCTTAGTACTTACCACTTCATAGGTAAGTACCTTCAATAGTGGAAATACAGAGATATGAACAATATTTTCTTTTTTCCTACTGCATGAATCCTTTTCTTGCATTAATTACCTTCATCATATTCCTTTTTAAAAGTCTGTGCATTTCTTCATTTTTAAAATACCTACAACATTTAACTCTTCAAAGAAAGATGAATCTTTGTGGCAACTTTCCACCTGCTCTCCTTCACTTCCATCTGTATTTGCCTCTGGCAGCCATTTTAGCATGCGGCATAATTAGGCCCGCTATGCTTAGAAAAAATATTATTTCTCTCAGAAGCTCTACAGCTCGGAATCTAAATCAGAACACCATTCAATTGCAGAATACATGGTTTTACTTTGAGTTTATTTTTAACTGAACATCAATGGCTGCTTAAACAAGGCAAAGGAAAGGGCGCAAAAGGAAGTTTTTTTTTTAATACTCCAAACCTATATTTTCCACCCTTCCATTTTGTGGATTGCTTTATGTTACGCTGTGGTGCGAAGCAAGCTGTGAAGCACAAATTTGGAAATTACAGGATGAAAACGGCTAATGATCATAGATAGTAGAAAAATAAATGGCATCAGGGTGGGGTGTTGGACCACCATAGATCATTTTGTGGTAACTCTACAGTTCCATAACTTCAGAAAACTCTTAAATCCATTCCCAATAGACCATATTCTCCTCACCAATTCAGCCAAGGAAAACTTTCTTTCCAAATTATATATACCATTGCTCTACTTGTTGGAAGCCTGAAGATCCCTGAGGCATTTAATCAGTATAAATCCCTTGATAAACTGTCCTAATTCATATTTCTTCAAATGCTGCATAGAATCATATTTAACTATTGACTATATTTTACACATTGCCAAAGTTGTAAAAAAAAAAATCTGGTAGGTTTCATGAATCCAAATGCTCAGATATGATTGTGTGAAAAAGCACGCATCTAAAATGAAAGTTGACTCATTAAATATACTTAGATGGAGATGTATAGGCTTGATGATTATGGGTGGACTGGAATGCCATACTCCCAGAATCTCTGATCATATGGGTTATTCAATCAATCAGAATAGAGCTGGAAGAGACCTGAAAGGTCTACAATCCCCTGCTTAAGCAGGAGATCCTATTTCAGACAAGTGGCTGTTGAGACTCTTCTTAAAAACCTGCAACATTGGAACATTCACAACTCCTGAAGGCAAGCCATTCCACTAACTAATTGTTCTAACTGTCAGGAAATTTCTCCTTAGTTCTAGGTGGCTTTTCTCTTTGATTAGTTTCCATCTGTTGTTTCTTCTCTCGCCTTCTGGTGCTTTGGAATATAGATTCACCCCCTCTTCTCTGTGGCAGCCCCTCAAATACAGGAATACTGGTCCTTCTTTTCTCTAGACTAGCCATACCCAAATCCTGCAACTGTTCTTCATGTGTGTTTTAGTCTCCAGGCCCCTAATTATCTTAGCTGCTTTTATCTGCGCTTTTTTCCCCAAGTCTCAACATCTTTTTTTTGTAATGTGGTGTCCAAAACTGGTGACCCAAGCTAGGTCAAAATATTCATATGGGGTCATATGACCATCATTTTGCAAAGAGCTTTCTGTAATTAAATTACTCATGAGTAGAAACTCTCTGGAGCTAAGAGTCCTTCTGGATAAAGCTGGAAGATTTCACCAAAAGATGTTTGTGCTTCATTTTCACATTTTCTTTTTTTTAAAAAAATTGAATTAATTTAGTAGAAAAAGCAACATTAAAAATGAATATGTATGTATGTATGTATGTATGTATGTATGTATTTACAATTGCCCAGGGTAACTGGAAATCAGGCAGTGTAAAAATAAATAAATAAATAAATAAATACAGATACATATATAGGATTGCCATACCTGACTTACCTGCATTGTTATTTTCCTTTTGTTGTTATTAATAGTTCCTCTTGCCTAGGTTTGATTTAATGGTTAAGGAACTGGACTAGAAAGCAAGTCCTGCCTTAGCCATGAATGACGGCTGAATGACTCTGGACCATTCATCAGGAGAGGGGGAGTTCTAGTCCCGCCTTAGGCATGAAAGCCAATTGGGTGGCTTTGAGCCAATCACCAGGAGACTCTGAGTTCTAGTCCTGCCTTAACTATGAAAGTCAGCCAAGTGACTTTCAGCCAAAAATCTTTCTCAGCCCAATCTACCACGCAGAGTTGTTGTGGGGAAATTCATTTATTTATTTAAATAACTAAATGAGTACACACAAAGGTGGGAAGGGCTGTGTCTTCACCCCGGTTTCCAATCCCTCTTTTGTGTGACTGGAGGCAACTTGGAAAAAAAAAGACTGTCCTGAAATCTGAGCGATACGATTCCACTCGTACAAAAGCAGATCTGGACAGGAGGCTCCTAAAAGCACAGCCTGCCACGTTTAGAGCTCAATGAAGCAACTCGGAAAGGAACAGAGATGAAATGAGTCCCTAATATTGTTAAATAGTGCAACGGTCTCCTACAAACCAAAAGGGAGGCAAATGTATCCGCCCAACAGACAATATGTGCAAAATGGATCTGAAACATATGGGTGCCCATCTGGTAAACAACAACAACAACACGCTGCTAGACCTTCTTTACACTTTACATTTGCAGGAATCACCAGCAGCATTTGAGAACATACATTTCTTTATGAAAGGGTGGGAGGGAATCCCAGGAAGGAACAGCTTGCTTATCCACATCTGTTTTACTGAACAAGTGATAAATGACTTTGATTTCTCATAGCTGCCACCTTGCTCCGGATCTCCAGAGATTTAAATTGCCCCTCAACAGACACCTGGAAGCTTCCCAGAGAAATCAGTACCAACATCTACAGACTTACATAGATGAAAAGAAGAGAAACTTAGCAGGACTCATAGACCCAAATGTTAGGCACTTGGCTTTCTTTTTGGTGGGTTGAAAGGAAGAGTTCACCATTCTAGTAGGCTATCACAATCTAATTGGGGATGGACTAAGCAAGGCAGGCAATGACAGCAATGGGCTTTCTATGGGTCAGTGGAAGCTCTGATGGGTTTCAGGGTGTTAGCAAATCAAAAAGTAGAGTCATAAGAGCATATTGCAGAGGGAAGCACTTTGGGCCTGACCCAGGGACAACCTGTGACTCTTGGGCTAATTCAAAAATCCATTTGTAAGAGATGAGTGCAGGCCTTTGATAAAAACTGCTTATCCCTCTCCTAAAACCTGTGGCTTGGGAGAGGGGAAAAAAATGAAGATGATTGAAACGGAAGCCAGCATGCTGTGAAGCAAATTGTTAGCTTCTAGCATTATCTTTATTTACAGTAATGCCTCTGGGCCTTGTGGTTTCCATGAGCACTTTTAGAAAATCAGTAATAAACTCACTGATTTATTTGAAAGTGTATGGTTTCCTCCCCCCCCACTCCTAAACAGAAAGGCAAGTCAAGGTGGGGTGGGGGAGAGAGAGCGTCCTGGGATCTAGGAAGGATGTGGGCCACTTCACCACTTTACCTTTCACTGAATTGATGTTTTGCAACCAGCTGTCCCTCTGTGGAAGACATTGGATGAATTAGTCAAGTTCTCCATGGCAACCTACATTGTAAGAGTGTAGACGAGAGGCTTTCAAGAATCCAATTCTTGCTTTTGGGGGTGACGCTTAAGAAATGTAAGAACGGTGGGCTGGAACAAGGAAGCTGCATCACCTCAAGAGTGAAGTAGGACCGCAAACCTTCTCTTGGTTGTTAATAGATGAGGATTATTATGGAACTCCATCCAGGAAAGCACAAAGAACTAGTTTAATTGTGGATAACTCAATGGAAGGTATAAATCCCAAAGATGCTGCAAAACATACAGAAGCTTCCCTTTCTAACTACTCTCCTACTCTTTTGGAGCCTCAATCCATCAATAGTTAGATGGAAGACTTCCGAGGGAAGAATATAAGTGCTATAGGCTATAGTTGGAAGAGCTTTTTCAAAAATAAATAAATAAATAAATAATTTCCTTACAGTATTTGCAAATTAAGAATGACTCACTAACTTGGTAACATTGCTATGAAAATAGCATGGGAATCTCCAGGTAGAACTAGTTACAGAAGAGTTGAGTTCAACTCCAGGAAGGTTTGATCTTTCATTAAAAACAGCAGCATCTGCCTGCAGGATTTTTTTCAAGGGTATCTAAATTAATATCCCAAGGAAAATTATGAACTGACCTTAAAGAGAATATGAACAATATAGATCGTTCAACATCACTAACAGAATAACAAAGCCCAGAATGGACATGATTGAAAGACCACTATTTCAATAGATGGCTATCCTCGGATTGAATCATTGCCATTCATCAAAATTAAATTTTAACAAAATATATTAGAAATCTACCAGAAGAAGCTATATGTATGTGTGGCTGGGCTTCCATTTCAAGAAAATTACGCAGAGTTGTATATTTTTCTTGTTGCATCTGCTGTCGGTAGAAGTTTCTGCAGAAATTAATTGATTTATCTCCCTACCTCTTTCAAGACCGAATAAAGCGGTGAAAATTCCAATCTTTTTGAGAACATCTTGAATTCAGAGAGCAATGCAACAAGGAATAATTTGGAGAAAGTGTAATGCAGCCATAGAATCCAGAATATCTCTTGGTGAAGGCTGATGAATAAAATCCTGAAGAAAAAGATTAAAACTTTATCTTCGACAAGGCTGTGATTACAATATTGAATTAAGCTCAGTCAGTGCTTAGCTTGGGAACAAGGAGAGGAACTGCATCCTTTCAATAATTCCAAATGCATGCTATCTCTTTTTATTCTGTTGTAAAGACACAGGGTACCTGTTCCCCCAAGCGGGAATCTGGATATTTCTATTCCCAGAAGACACTTGTTCTTTGATTGTAAATTAGTCACTAGCTTCTGCATAGATTTAGTTCTTCATCTGCTAAATGTAGACAATAATATTTTCCTTCCTCTCTGGAGAGGTTGCAAACCTTGAATTTGCTAATATTTGTCAAGAGGACTCAGGTTTATTAAGATTCAGGAAAATTGGCTTCCTGAGTGTTTTTGTAATTTCTAGTCTCAGTAGGGAGCCAAAGCAGAAATGTATATGTGTGTGTGTGTGTGTGTGTGTAACATTACAGGTGAGGGTAAGATGAGAAGAAGAACAAAAAACATAGTGAAGATAACTTTCTTTTGATCTGTTTTAAGTGAGGCTGGAGAAACTTCAGCTGGTTCAGTCTCCACCAGCCCTGGACAGCATAGTATTTGTGGACAATTGGAGATCTCCAAGGACAACTGGACAGCTCCAACTTTTCACCTCTTATTTTCCCTGGAATATTATTAAAATGTTATTAATTCCATGTATGTATCATTCTTCTACCAATGAGTAGACCAGTGTTTCTGAACCTTGACAACTTTAAGACATGTGGACTTCAATTCCTAGAATTCTCCAGCTAGCTATGCTAGTTGAGGAATTCTGGGAGTTGAAGTCCACACACCTTAAAGTTATTGAGATTGAGGGAAAACTGGCATAGTTTACAATGTAGGGTAGCTAGTGTTGCTAAATATATATATTTACTGAGAAAGAACAAGAGAAGAGATCTTTTGAATGACAAATTTGGACATAATTACCAAACCATGGGCTGGGAGAAGTACCAATCTATCTGCTCTGGATCAGATAAAGTTTGTTTACTCCCTAGTGGTGACAATCAGCAAGCACAAATTCACATACTTTGAGGATGGGCAGTGAATGGAGAAACTATTATGCCTGGCCAGGTTGAGAAAAATAGAAGGAGAAGGTAATTGATCAAGAGAAAAGGTGGGATGGGAATTTATTGCAATGTTCTGAAAAGATTTGTTATTATTATTAAAGGCAAGTCAAAGTGCTGGTGAGATCTTTTGTGCTATGTTTAAATCAGGGAAGAACACTATATTTTGTTTTTCTATTAAAAAAAAACAAAAAAACAAAATATTCATATAATATCTCTTTATTTAATGTCATTTTACCAGAAGCAAAGAGAAATCATGGAGAAAAAAATCTTCAGGCTTATATCAATATGTGTTTAAGATCAAATAGATGTACCTGAGGGATTTCTAGTATCTATAAGATATCTTGTTTCAGTAGCTGCCAAGAAAAAAAGGGGACAGCTGATACATACATTACTTTTGAAGTTTGCATGCTTTGTCTTAAAGAGAGAATAAGAACAATTCTATTCAGCCCTCATGAATCTAAAACATTTCAATCCTTTAACAGGGAGATGATTGCTCGTAACTCAAAGATGTACAGCATCAAATGAGTTGGCCTGCATTGTGAATGAATGAACAAATCTTCCAGTGATGATTAAGGGAAAGAAATAAAAGTGGGATGGATATTTAATTTGTGCACAGATGGTGGTCCTCAAGTTATGACCACAATTGGGGACCAGAATTTCCATGTCAACGCTGCTAACATGGGATGTTCTTGCTTTGACAACATATGGAGATGCAACCATTTCCCTTCTTATGTTTTACTCTTAGAATTAGAGTTACAATTAGATGATACTGGGGGGAGGAAGAGGAGTATGCATGGGAGTTTAGTTAGACATAACAATACTGTAACTAGTGTGAGAACCAAGGTTTTGAAATAAGAGATGGTAAGAATTGGCGGGCTGGAGAACTGGAGGGAGAGTCTGCATTTCAAACTAATTGGAGAATGTGATTCATGACTGTAAATTAGAGGAGGGAATTGTGCTTTGATACTATGTGCTCAAGGGAGGGGAATTCAGATTTTGGCTTTGGCCTATGTAAGTGCCGATGCTATGCTTCTCGAATAAAGATTCTTTAAGGTAAACAATGCCTCAAAGTTCTTTGAAGAGTTTCATCCATCGGAACCATGACACTCCATTGCTAAGCAAGGTGGTTGCTAAGTGAATCATACCTGATGCTATGACCATTTTTGTCATGGTCAATAAACAAATCACTGCAGTTAAGTGAATCATATGGTTGTTAAGTGAATTCATCTTCCCCCATTGACTGCTCATCAGAAGCCAGCTGGGAAGGCTACAAATGATGATCTCATAACCCTGGGATGCTGTAACCATTGTAAATGCAGGCTGGTTGCCCAGGGTCCAAATTTTGATCATGTCTGGGATGCTGCAATGGTCAAAAGTGTGAGGGCCAGTCAAAATTCCCAAAGGTTCACAGAACACTGTTACCTTCCCACCGAAGTGGTACCTCTTGACCTATTCGCATTTGCATGCTTTCAAACGGCTAGGTGGTGAGGTGCACTGTAACTTCGAACAGTTGCTAAAAAAAATACCCATGCCTGATCATGTAGCCCAGGGATAGGCAGCCTTGGCTGTTTTATGACTCATGGACTTCAACTCCCAGAATTCCTGAGCCAGCCGGCTCAGGAATTCTGGGACTTAAAGTCCACAAGTCATAAAAGAGCCAAGGCTGCCTACCCCTGACCTAGTTCTTTGAAAGCATGCAAATGCAAGTAGATCAATAGATACCACTTCAGTGGGAAGGTAACAGCATTCGTGAACCTCTGGCATATAGCAATGCTGGCCACATGACCATGGACAATGTCTTCAGACAATGCTGGCTTCCTGGGCCAAGATATGGAGATGAGCACCAGACTTTAGAGTCGGACACAACTAGACAGGGAAACCTTAACCTTTCTCCCCCCCCCCCCGCCTTACCTGTATATATTTGGTGCAGAACAAAGAGTTGACCCACCTCTAAAAAACTAGAATGGAGAAATGGTAAAACTTCAGCTTTAGCAAGACTAATAGTGGTGGGAAGGAGTGTCAGAGTTAGCCTATATAGCAAATATTTGGAAGTTTGATTTTTTTTTTTTAAAAAAAAGAAATACTTGCTTATTTGCAAAACAAACCATGGATACTTAATAACACAGACAGGAATGGAGTGGGAGGGAGAGGTAAAACAATACAAAAAGGCAAGGCAGTGGTTCTTTGGGGGAGAGGATGGTGTTTGCCAAGGCCCCAATTCACACAAGGCTGAGATTTTCCAATCTTTGTCCTCTCTGCACACAGTGCCTTTGGGAGCGGAGGAGGTGAAGGCAGAGACATGATGCATTGTCGCTGCTATAAAAAGCAATCTCATCGCTTTGAGCAACTTTTCTTTGCCCAGCTACTGAAGAAAGAAGGACTTCCTTGTGAAATGAGAAGCTCTTTTTCAAGCTTTTGCTTACTTAGGCTTTTTTTTTTAATGCAAAGAAGCTGAAAAAGCTTCTGTATAAATATAACTTAAGAATAAGGCTATTCAAGTTGAGAAAGTGCTGCAGTCGAGAGAAAAAAAATAATAACTTTCAGCACTCGGGAATTTGTACATTTTGAATCTCTTTGGGGAAACAGTTGGATTTATAGCTGGTCTCAGGAAAAATATCTTATACGATTTAGTCATTAAAGAACACTGGATGTAGACTAGAGGTTTCTATTTTAATTCTGCTCCCGTTCGAGACAGACAATAAAATTCTTATCTGACTTCCAGACTGGTATATTCTTTAAACCTCTCTTGATCCTTGGGAAACTGGAGGTGCCAAATAGATTAGTTATGTTTTATTAAATTACTCTTTCCTTCCTTTCCTCTCCTTCCTGGATTGCAGTTTTGCTAGAAGAATTTCTAGAAATAATTCCATTAGCAATGCATGCTCTTCTGTTAGTTTTCAGTCTGTTCCATTCACCTTCATCCACCCCATTCATTCTGCAGCATCAACATGCATACGTAAAACCATCCTCATGAGGAAATGTTTCATTGCGTCAAGATACACCACTAAATAGCATCAAAAGAGAGGCAGAGCCCAACGCCCTTGGAAAATTCAAAACTGGAACAATCCAAATTTCTAATTTCTTTGGAAACTTGGCCAAATGGTGTAGGAGTTACATTATCCTGATGTAACTTTTGCATAAGAGTGTGAGAAGAATTTAGATTCTGCAGGATCTCCCAATGACCTATCCATTGTGTCTAAAATATTCTTCTAGCCCTGTCTTAAGGCTCTGCTCAAAACATGGATGCAGAGAACTCTACATGAAAATGTTATGTGACTGAAAAACAAAGCAGTTAAGGCACTCTGCCTTTTGTCACCAACTCCTGCTTGAAACTGAAATCAGAAAGCTGGTAATTAAACCACAAACTAGTCATCAGCAAGGACTTGAGACATTGGTTGTATTCTTCTGTGCATGGAAATTTTTGTTACTATACAAAAGACCAACCTTGTGAAATTTATTGATAGAGAAGAGTCAACCATACCTCAAACTGCAAGGCACAGCCTCTGAATTAAATAGCATCCATAAAGACATCATCATATGAAGTCTATGAAGATTCTCAGTCATCCAGGTCATGGTTGTCCCAAAGATGTTTTTTTTCAAAAGGCAACAAAATCCACCTGCCTTTTAAAAAGCACCTTTGGTTCATCATAAGATGTTTCCCTTGTAAACCCATCAAGACACAGACACTAACATTTTAAGAAGCTGGACATCGTTAACAAAAGTTGTTCCTGTCTCTTTACAGATGCTATTTAATATTCCAATAATAAGATGTGCTGTCTTTCTTCCTCCAGCATCTCCCATGCTGCTACTAGTTTTATTCCTCTTCCTTCCTGCAATTCCTTTAACTAATCTAGGACCATTTCTACCACCATCAAACTTTGACATGCTGTGAGAACCGTATGAGCTGGTCATAGCATTTACTTGTCGATGTGACCTTAATAAACGGTATTGCCCAGTCATTTCTAAATATCCAAAGCAGGTGCTGCAAGGGAGACTTCTGAGCCAAACCTTACTCAATTTAAAAGACAAAATAAAGGGGTGAACTGGCCTCTCACTGGCATCTCTGCCAATGGAAATTGCCCATCATGAAGATCCAATACATAAACTACAGACCTATATTATTATTATTATTATTAATAATAATAATAATAATAATAATAATAATAATAATACAGACTGACTACAAGCAGCGGCATGACAAAGTAGCAACAATGGTGCATTGGAAGATCTGCAAAAAATATCATTTGCCTGTAAGCAAAAACTGGTGGGATCATAAAATAGAGAAAGTCATAGAAAATGATAAAATTAAACTGCTCTGGGACTTCAGAATTCAAACAGACAAGCACCTGCAACATAACACCCCAGACTTAACAATTGTCGATAAGAAAGACAAAAAAGTCTGGATAGTGGACGTGGCAGTGCCTGGAGATAGCAGAATAGAAGAGAAAGAACTGGAGAAGATAACAAAATACAAAGACCTACAAATAGAAATAGAAAGACTGTGGCAAAAGCAAGCAAGGGTAGTACCAATAGTAATAGGCTCCTTGGGTGCAATCCCAAAACAACTGGAGCACCACTTGAACACCATTGGCATTGACAAATTCGCTATTAGTCAATTGCAAAAGGCGGCCTTACTAGGAACTGCTTCCATCCTGCGACGATATCTGTAATACCATCAAACACCCACATCTGCCTATCCCAGGTCCTGGGTAAGGACTCGATAGGTAGACAAAATGCCAAATCCTGTCTGAACATCTGGCTGACTGTGCGATGATCCATAATAATAATCTGTGAAGCTAGTCTGCTTCATCAAAGCTTTGTGTGATCACTGGGATCAGATCTGATCCAGGAACAGCCTAGATGCAACATATGGAGGGTCCTCTCTCTGCAATCTTGAAAGACCTCCAGGTGCATTTTTCCAGATATTAATGCATGAGGTTTCAAGCAGCACTTTCCCCCGTCTTGTCACATACCTCTTTCCTCTTCTACACTGTTGATTTTATTCTCCTTGCTTGGAATACCCATCTTCCTGCTTGGAGGCCACCTCTTACCTTTGCTGGAGAGATGCTTCCATGTTACTGTCGGTTCTGGTCTCCCAAAGGCTAAGCACAGGAGTGTGACACTGCTGCCTTCATTGATGGTGATGTCTGATGAGATGTTTATAATCTGGGGGGGAACTGCAATAAAACAACGGGGAAGAACATCAGTACATTTTATGCTGATGTTAGCAATGGCAGATTCACTTTTCTTGACCCATTCAATATGAAGAATTGCCAAAATAATGCTTGCACTAGCACTTAGACTTATATACCGCTTCACAGTGCTTTATAGCCCTCTCTAAGCAGTTTACAGAGCGTCCTCATTTTACTGAGCTTGGAAGGATGGAAGGCTGAGTCAACCTTGAGCCGGTCAGGATCAGAGGAATAGAATAGAATAGAGCTGGAAGGGACCTTGGAGGTCTTCTAGTCCAGCCCCCTGCTCAAACAGGGGAACCTATTCCAAATAAGTGACTGTCTAGCCTCTTTTTAAAAATCTCCAATGATGGAGCACCCACGATTTCTGGAAGGAATCTGTTCCACTGGTTAATTGTCCTCACTGTCAGGAAGTTTCTCCTTAATTCCAGGTTGCTTCTCTCTTTCATCAGCTTCCAACCATTATTTCTCATCCTTCCCTCTGGTGCTTTGGTTGAACAATCTGGCCCCCTCTGCCTTGTGGCAGCCCCTCAGATACTGGAACACTGCTATTGTGTCTCCCCTTTTTCTCCTGGCAGTGTGAGCAGAGTTGGCCTGCAATACTGGATCCTAACCACTGCTCCACCACGGCTCTTAAATCAATAAGCTGGGTTCTAAAATAAACGGGCAGCAGAACAAATCCGTTTGACGACTCCCAAGGTGTTTTGTTTCAGAAAGAAACATTATGTTGCCTGAACCATCCACTGAATTTTAGACTCTGTCCCCTGCAGATAGTCCTCGATTTACAAGCACCACTGAGCCCCAAATTTTCATTGCTAAGTGAGATTATTATTAAGCGAGTTTTGCCCCATTTTACGACCTGCTTTTGCCATACTAGCTAAGCGAATCACTGCATTTGTTAAGTTAGTAACACGGTTGTGACGTGAATCTGGCTTCCCCATTGCCTGTGTTTGTCAGAAGGTTGCATGACCCCAGGACGCTGCAACCGTCATAACTATGAGTCAGTGGCCAAGCATCTGAATTTTCATCAGGTGACCATGGGGGTGCTACATCAGTCATAAGTGTGAAAAAACAGTCATTAGTTACAGTGCTGTTGTAACTTCAAACAGTCACTAAATGAATGGCTGTAAGTGGAGAACTTCCTGTACTAGATTTTATTAACGATTGCAGACTGTTAGGCTTTCCCATTATTTTCCACTGGGGGAAAAAAAAAACAATCAAATGTTTGTGTAAATCCTCAAAAAGATATAACCCATTTTAAAAACAAAACAAATACGTCTATCAGCAGGAGAAGGGGAGAGAGAGAAAAAATAAGTCCACAAGGGCAAGATTTTGATCCTGTCCCCATGGAAGCTGGTTCTCCTACCATCCTCTGGCAGGATGTTCTGTAATTCAGTTCTGGAAATACAAATACAATGTACATAACTGTCAAAGAAAACGTCAAGTCACAAGTTGAGTTCTGTTCCTTTCCCCCCTCTACTTCCATTTATTATTTCTATTATCTATTTATTATTTCGCTCCATTTCTATTTCCCTCTGTTGGCATGGCGTGCCAAAACAACCAGACACAAAAACATTTCCCCCCCCCCATGCTATCACTCTGCTAAACAACTAATTCCCACAACACTGTCTACGCCCTAGGATGTCAAACCACCTAGTAAGGCTGCATTAACTATTATCCTTCTTATTTTTTCATCTTTCCTATTACCTATTTCCTTAGCTTTATATGGCTATAACTTTGTGTTTGTATCTCATGATTTGTGTTGATTGCCTTTGTTTGGTCTCCTATTATGATTCATGTTGTTTGCTTATTGAGTATCCTATGGCCATCCCTGAGTCTGTAACTATGATTTACGATGATTGTATTTTACGATTATGATCATGATTTATCACTTGTTGCTTGTAGGTACACTGAGAGCTTATGCACCGGAGACAAATTCCTCGTGTGTCCAATCACACTTGGCCAATAAAGAATTCTCTATTCTATTCCTTTTTCTCCAGCCTTCCATTCTAATGATATCCCTTGCCTTTCATGGGAAAGAATTCAAAACATTTTGAAATATTTTTAAAAGACGCCTTACTCTTCAGTCTATTACTCTGCTGCAGGCAATCTAAAACAGAGCAGATCTAAAGGGCAGCTGATACCTTACCAAACAACAACAACAACAAATAAAAATAAAAATAGAAGAACAATCTATGGGGAAAAAATGAGTCAGTCTTTCTCAATCTATATTTTTTTCTATATCAATATTTCCCCCTTTTTTTAATATAAAAGACAGTGATCTGAAAAGATGTTCTTCAAGAATTCTTCTCTGTCTTTTTTGCTTATTCTTCCTCTGAATCATAATCTCATGTTTGTGCCTTCACAATTGGTTGCTATGGTAGTTATTATGGCCTTGATAATGCATTTTGTATCACCACAGGGGAGGGAGGAAAAAAGGAAAATAAAAGCTGGTTCAAGGACAGAAGAAAGATCTTCCATGGGCTCAAATCAAGGTTCATCCATGGAACTGCAACTCCATATGGGTTACAAGAGCAATTGGGAAAAATACCACCCACTCTACCCTCCTCCTTACCAACAACAATAAAAACAAACCAGGATTGAAGTGGGTTTTTTTTTTATAACAAAGTAAACTGCTCCTGGAAAGAAACATTATGAGGCATGAAGCCCTGTTTTTAAGGGGCATAACAATGTCCTCTATGTTTTACCCCAAATGTCAAAGATACTGCTCATGTTTCCTTTGATTGTCAACTGGAAAACTTTTATAAAATCACGACTTGAAATAACAATCCACCGGCACCTGAATCGTACATTGCTCTGTTTCCCTCCCAACTCTTAACTTCAAACCAAATGACTTTATTGAAATGATAAACCAGTGGAAAAAAAGAAGAAAAGACATATTTTTGAAATATCCAGAAGCTCCAAAGGTAAATAAACTGGAATGATACATACATATATATATATATATACACTGATACAAGGCAGAGGCACTTCTTCCAGTATCGCACACCTAATTCTGTTCAATTTCGACCAGACAAAACAGGGCAGATCAAAACCAGGTGGGTTTGGTAGAGTGATCACAAATGGTCAGGGCAGAAGAAAAATACCTTAGACCAGGGGTAGGCAACCTTGGCTCTTTTATGCCTCGTGGACTTCAACTCCCAGAATTTCTGAGCCAGCCATGCTGAGGGGAAAGGGAGAGGTTTCCAAGCTGAGCCATGATGGCTCAGGAATTCTGGGAGTTGAAATCCATGAGTCATAAAAGAGCCCAGGTTGCCTACCCCTACCTTAGACCATTCTTCTCTCCAGGCATTTTTCCGGGTTAAACTGGGTGGATGGTAAGTGGATAGTTGGTTTTCCATGCTGGCCTTACACGGGATTTCTATTTTCAGTGCCCCACTTAGTTAACACTTTATATCATGTCAGATCAAATCCCATTCTACTGATGATTTCTTTCCTTGCCTATGCTGTATTTTGTGAAAACAGAGGATAGGGAATGAGAACAAATTATTATGAATTGCGGGGATATAAATACACACCATGATTCCAGTGACATCACAAGTCACTCAAGCTGTGCTCTAGAGGTTTATAATGATTGTTTCCAGCGCATCTTTCAGCTTCTGTATTTATAGCCCTTTTTTTTTCCACTGCTGTCCCTACCTTTGAAGTAAACAGATCTGGCTTCGAGGTGCTTGTGCAATTCCCTATAGAATACCTTCCCCATATATTTACATTCCGAGCTATAGCACCTCATTTGTATTGCCTCTCTAATTTATGGGCTGTATTAAAACCTATCTGTGCAATGCACAATTTCTTTCTGTCTTTCTTTCTTGTTAACCATGCGCACAAGGGAACATATATTGACTAGGGCTCAATGCAGACATTATGACTTTATCACATTTCCCTTTCTGCAAGATGGTTTAATCAATGATTGTGAATCTTGGTCACTTGCAAGGAGGAATAAAGATACCAAAATGTAACAAGGGCCAACTGTGAGATTCACTTTAGGTGTCTGTAGAGATTGTCAGTCAGCTAGGTCACAGCTGCCTCAAAGGTGCTTTTATTTTTTTCCAAAAGGCAACTGGACTGCTTTTTTTTTCTTGAGGAACAAGAAGAAAACATTTCGCTTCTCATTGAAAAAGCTTCCTCAATTCTGATAGTGGGGGCATGGGAGGAGAGGTACTGACAGTCAAGACTGGATGGTGGGGGAAAGGAAGGATATTTCTTTGCAATCATCTGGTTGTTAGTACTCTCTCTGAGAACTGTTCAGGCCACTTGGGCACAGATAAACTCCACTCTCAGAGAGAGTGCTAACAGTCAGATTACTGCAAAGAAACACACACACACACACACACACACACCATCCTATCATCATCATCATCAAGTTGGAAGGGACCTTGGAAGTCATCTAGTCCAACCCCCTGCTCAGGCAGGAAACCCTATACCATTTCAGATAAATGGCTGTCCAGTCTCTTCTTAAAAACTTCCAGTGTTGGAGCATTCACCACTTCTGGAGGCAGGTTGTTCCACTGGTTAATTGTTCTAACTGTCAGGAAGTTTCTCCTTAGTTCTAGGTTGTTTCTCTCCTTGATTAGTTTCCATCCGTTGCTTCTTGTCCTGCCTTCAGGAGCTTTGGAGAATAGATTGACTCCCTCTTCTTTGGGGCAGCCCCTGAGATACTGGAAGACTGTTATCCTGTCTCCCCTCGTCCTTCTCTTCATTAAACTAGACATACCCAATTCCAGCAACCGTTCCTTATATGCTTTAGCCTCCAGTCCCCTGATACTCTTGGTTGCTCTTCTCTGCACTCTTTACAGAGTCTCAGCATCTTTTTTGCATTGTGGTGACCAAAACTGGATGCCGTATTCCAAGTGTGGCCTTACCAAGGCATTGTAAAGTGGTATTAATACTTCACGTGATCTTTATTCATAATCTGTCTTTCCATTTGCCCCCAATATCCAGTCTCAACTATCAGTACCTTTCCTTCCATCCCTTGCCATCAGAACGGATGAAGCTTCTTAGAAGAGAAGCAAAACACTTTTTTCTTCCTCCTCAAGGAGAAAACAAAACAATTGAGTTGCCTTTTGAGGAAAAAAAAGACACTTCTGAGACATTCACTTTAGATATACACCAAAGTTAGCCATCTGGTCCTGCTAAAATGCCCATTTCTGCAAAATGATTAAGCATCACTCCTTAATTTCAGACAGTTCACATTGAGAGACAGAATAATAAGCTTATAATTGGATTCCAGTTGAATGTTCAGGAAGAAAAAAATATCTTCCGAATAGAAAGAACAATGAAAAATATTATGAGAGATCTGGTGACCTCTCTGTTATGAGTTGTGTTCGAGCAAAACAGAACAGCCATCTTACCTAGGATACATTAGTTTAGACTTTTGTCCTAAGCAAGGAACTGGGTTTGATCATCTCCTTTCCACCCTGATTCTGCAAATTTATTCATTTTGCCTCTTCCATCCTGGCTAATGAATACCAGCCAGGGTCAGGCAAGCTGTTTCTTTTAACAGACTTTTACCCATCCTCTCATAAGATGAGTTTCTTCCATTGATACCACTTATCCAATTTCTGTACACAGTTCAGATAGATTTAGGATGAAAATATTCATCGCTGCCTCCTTGGTGACATCGCTATGTCACTGGATATGTCCCTGAAGCCCTGAAAGATTTAATCAAGATAAAATAAACTGTGGCCTCCAGTCAACAAAATTTGCTGGCATCTTAGGGGGGAAAAAGAATCAATGAAAACAGATATGGATAGTTGCTTGGCAACCACTGTGAAGTTTCTCTCTCTCTGTGTGTCTCTTTCTCTTTCTTTCCCCCTTCCACCTGTTCCTGCTCTCTCCTAAAACAGGATTCCTGATGATCACAAGACACTGGTAGAAGAGAAGATCATAGTAAACCATGTAGCATCTTTGAATCAGCTGACTACTCGGGAGCAAGTTGGTTTGGTTACTATTCTAATTGGACTTCCATCATTTTTTTTCTCTGAGCTTTTAGTACCAAATGCATGAATGTAGTAATAGATGGATGGATGGATGGATGGATGGATGGATGGATGGATGAAAGCAGAGGGAGGGAGGAGGAAAGGAAGGAAGGAAGGAAGGAAGGAAGGAAGGAAGGAAGGAAGGAAGGAAGGAAGGAAGGAAGGAAGAATTCCAGAGATAAAGCATAGCCTGGATGTTGGCCCCTAGAGCAATAGTCCTTACTGACCAAGGATAGGAAGAAGACAATATGGCTTCATGCTCCTTTTGAAAAGCAAAAGGTTTAGACAGTTCCTGGAGGAGTATTCAACACTTAACAACCTCAGAAACCACACAAAACACTTGGATTCCCTACAACCTCTTAGAACAAGGGTCTTGAAACTTGGCCCTTTTATGACTTGTAGACTTCAACTCCCAGAATTCCTCAGCCAGGCACGCATGCCTGGCTGAGGAATTCTGGGAGTTGAAGTCCACAAGTCATAAAAGGGCCAAGTTGGAAGACCCCTGTGTTAGAAGGTAGTAGGAGCTTCATTGTGGGAATGTGTCAAGAGTTCCTCACCTGCCACAATTGCAGGAATCTTGCTGTCTCAGATATCTAAAATTTTGGCATCTGGGGGTTTGGGAGGCTCTGCCTACATTTTGAGTCTTTGTTCAAACTATAAAAGTACAACAGCCAAAAATTGCTGATAAAAACATGATAACTGAGTCTCATTACAGCCACCCGACAACTCTCATATTTTAGCATTTTTATTAAAGCTTTTTAAATTACTGAGTGTCTGGTATATTCAATACCAGCCTAAGTGATTTATATTAGTCTATCCCCAGATTCTCCATCTAATAAATAACTTGGCAATCTCCTACCCTATAAATATTCCAGGCCTAGGAAAAAAGCAATTAAAGCAACCTTTTTTTTTTTGAAAAAAAAAAAAAAAAGAAGGAGGAGGAGGAGGAGGAGGAGGAGAAAAAAAAAGTGTTTCTCAATTCTTGAGACTGAACTGTCATTGGTGGCTTTCTTCAGTTCAGTTATTCCACTGGACGTATTCTGGGATGTAACTGGCTAGGGAAGTGGGAGAGAATACTTGGAATTTATGCTCAGGCTCCCATTTAAAACAAACAAACAAACAAACAAACAAAAACAGCCACATACAAACCCATTTTGAAACATTAAACATGTCACAGTGATGCAGAGATTTACCAAGAAAAAACATCATTTCCAGCAACAAATGTTCCCCAGCCGCCTGAGCCAAGTTAGTTTGCTAAAATATTGTTAAAAGGCACTTCAGGAAACAAGGAGAGAGAGGGAGGGGGCATTTAAAATGCTGCAGTGTTAAGCACTGAGACAGCAGACTAAAATGTTATTAAAGGCTCCCAAGTTGCCAATCCAGGATATATCTCAGGTTAATAAGGTTCATATTCAAGGCAAGCAAAGGATGCATATTTTATGGGGTGGGGGCAAGAAAGGGGGACTGGAGGGTGATCCGGACTATTAAACCAGAGAGAACCTGTAAAAAAAAAAATAATGCTGCTGTCAATGAGAGACTTGATCTGTTTTATCCTTACATTGTGCAAAGGAGTGGGAGGGAAGGAGGGAGAGGGAGGGAGAGGGAGGGAGAGGGAGGGAGGGAGGGAGGGAGAGAGAGAGAGAGAGAGAGAGAGAGAGAGAGAGAGAGAGAGAGAGAGAGAGAGAGAGAGAGAGAGAGAGCAGGAGGCAATTTATTCCAGATAGCCTGCTGCACAGCAGAATTGTGCAATTTCCCTCTATGTTGCCAGAACAGGCTGGTGATTCTGTCACTCCTTGGAATGTACTAACCACAGTAGGATTGCTTGGGGATTGAATAGCTATTTTTTTTGTTGCCGGGACCCAGAATAGACTTCTGGAAGTGGCATCCACACAGAGAACCGGTTGTTCACATATTTGAATCCCACCACCAGTTATGCCCATAACTGAGCCCCGTGTGATAGTCATAAAATGGGTCACCACTAACTCAGACTGAGAAATAAAACTTATCCACGCTTAACAACGCACAAATAATTGAAATTAAACCTCACATAATTCTGCACTGAGCACTGATTCATGGTGCTAGAAAGGTTTCCTTAAGTAGATATTGAGGAAACGAGAAAGGCAGACATTTTTCGAAAACTTATTGAAGACCATTTGAAATGAGAATCCAAAGTCAAAAATATGAACTTGAGTCTTTTCCAGGCTGAAATCTGGAAATCTTGCCATAAAATAACTGCAGGGATTTATCCGGCCAGTTGCCAGGAGTTAGCACTGAACTTGAAGGCAGCTAATAAATAAAAGAACGAAGCTTGCAAAGCAGAAAGGGGAAGAAAATTGCAGAACATGCCAATCCAAGAAAAAGGCAGTGTCCCAGCTCAAGTTTTTCTCCCTTGTGTTTTCCCATTTCAAAATTCCCATAACAAAAAATTCAAGTGCAGGAATATATAGTGCTGAAAACTAGAAGCCATGCGAACAAACTATTTCCATAGCAACAGTGCAAAAATCAAGCCAAACTCTCCAGGCTACTTTTTCTAGTTTCACATTTGATATTCAGCCATGAAATTTCTAGGCTTTGAATATGTTGTGACATATGGAAATTCTACCAAGAAGTCCCTCTGTCCTTTTCTCTGTGTGTCAATGCAACTTAATGCATACCCACATACCCACACACAAACATACAATAGCCGCCACCTTGCACATTTTAAGAAGCAGGATGACAAAGAGTGTCCACTGAGCCATAGGCTGAATCGTACCAGGAGAGTCATAATGTATCAGTTTGGCAACTTTAAGGTGTGTGGACTTCAACTCCCAGAATTCCCCCTAGCCAGAATGTCCACTCAGATACTCAGCACTGCCATCGCTGTGGTGTTGTCTAAAAGTAAAATGCCTGCTCTCAAATAATTTGAATTATCAAATGTCACACAGGGAAGAAATCTACGTAAACCTCCAGTGCATGTTGGATGGCCCAATTACTCTGAAGAGCAGCTTAGGATTTTTAAATCAATCAGTGAATCAAAGACAGACATTTGCCTTCTAGCTATTAAGAATACTTGTTCATTTCCTGCTGCACTGATTAACAATGGCTCTACAAGACCATCCAAGCCACAAACTTTCCTTCTATTTCCCAACAGGAGAGTCCTTGATCCACTCTGAGTTTGGTTGTTTTCTTGCAGATGCTTCATTACCCAACTGATGATGTTATCCATTTAGTCATGTATCTAAGGAGATTCTCAGTCATCCAGGTCATGGTTGTCCCAAAGGTGCTTTTTTTTTCTCCCTCAAAAGGCAGCTGGACTTTGTTCTTCTTTGAAGATGTTTTGCTTCTCATCCAAGAAGCTTCTTCAGTTCCGACTGAATGGTGGCGGGTGAAAGGATTTATATTCCTTGCAGACAGCTGGTCATTTGCACTCTTTCTGAAAGAGTCCTGTCCAACTCTTGGCGATTCTATGGCCGGGTCTCTCCATATCTTGCCACCTTGCACTACTTATCTGAGTTGTTCTATGCTCTGGTTGGTGTCAGCTTTGATGGTGTCCAGCCACCCTATTTTTTGGCAGCCGGGTTTCCTTTTATCACTAACTCTTCCAAACGTAATTCCTTTCTCTACTGAATCCCCCCACATCACATGATGGAAGTAAATGAGACAGTTTCCTGAATTTTTTTTCTAGGGACATGTCTGATATTCCATACGTCCAAGAATATGCAGGAACTTTCTCCAGCATCGTTATCCAACTAGGAGTACCCAACTATTTCCCCAACTCTTTTTTGTTCCTTAAATGAAGGTGCTGGGAGAGGATTCTTTTGCCCACAGAGTAATGCTTTTCTATCAAGGAACCAGTAGAGTTCAAAAATAGAAAGAGAGGGAGACAAGAACAAGGGTATAGTAATCCTGGACTTACGACTGCAACTAAGGCCAAAATTCCCATTGCTAAGCCAGACAGATGTTGAACATTGCCCCATTTGACCACTTTTCTTGCCACAGTTGTTAATGGAATCACTGCATTTGCCAAGTTAGTAACATGGTTGTTAAGTGAATCTGGCTTCCCCATTGACTTTGATGTCAGAAGGTCACTGTAGAAAGAAAAGTCTTCATCAGGGTCCAGTCCAAGCTGGGAATAAACAAAATGGAGACTGCTTTAGAAAGAAGGTTGTAGTTTATTGAACAGGAGAGCCAGACAGAAAGATGGCTCTGGAAAAACTGACCACATGGAGGAGAGTGGTGGGCTTTTATACCTTCTGGAGCTCTTGAGGTTGTTTCCTGTTCCTGTTTGAGGCTTTGTATTTGCTGTGTCATGTACTTTGACCTGAGTCTGAATATTTATTTATTTTTATTTTATTTTATTAATAAAATTTATATGCCGCCCAATCTGTAGGGACTCAGGGCGGCATACAAAATTAAAACAATAAATATAACAATTATGTCTCCTGTCCTTAGAATTTGGGTGGGGGTATGTAGATTTTAGGTCTTCCTAATTTCTAGCTTCCTGGCTCCAATCTTCCTGAATGGATTATTGAATTTGCATTTCTAAAAGCTGGCCTCTGCCTAGGGGCTGAGGCTGATTTCTGGGAGCTGGTTTCTGTCCTTTTTAAAGATCTTCTCCATTATTCCTTTGGGGAAATACATTCTGCCTTTTTAATATTTCCCAAAATATTTCTTTCTGGATTCTTCCCACAGTCACAAAAGGGTATCACATGATCCCGGGACAAGGCAATAGTCATAAAGACATACTGGTTGCCAAGTGTGCAAATTTTGATCATGTGGGGGGGATGCTGCAACGGTCGTAAGTGTGAAAACAGGTCATAAATTGCTTTTTTTCAGTGCCCCTGTAACTTTGAACAGTCAGTAAACAAACAATTGCACGTGAGGACTATATAGAGAGAGGAATAATAAGTTCTCTGTTCATTTCAGTTGCACATACCTGATTTAGTTCTAGTACAGGATGTGGTGGTGTCAAATGTTCCACTTAAAATCCACCTTTTTAAAATTGGATTTTGAGGGTGGTTTTAAAGACAGTGGGGGAGAGAGAGAGAGAGAGAGAGAGAGAGAGAGAGAGAGAGAGAGAGAGAGAGAGAGAGAGAGAATCAGTACAGTGGGATATAAGAGTTTTGGCATGAGAAACTGTGTTTTGCCTTAGTATGCACACCTGGCAAGAGGTTATCATAAAAGATTGTCTAAAGAAACGTTGTCAAATCCCGGCCATTCTGTCACTGTAATTCTGACTTCTTTGAATATACCTCTTTAACCATTGGGGAAGAAGATGATAACCAAGAACAGACAACAAAATACGAGTGAGGAATAAATACAGAGGGAATGAGATATATTTGTAGGACAGCTACATGGTAGCATTTAAGAGCTAGTGCTCAGTTACCATGACAATCGCTAACAACATTCATCCATCCTTTGCAACCTTTAGATTTTCAAAAACACCAAATTACTGGACACCTGGCAATCATCTTTGTCTCCCCAGGCTTATCTGAGAAATTACAGCAAGAAGTTATTAAAGGGGGGCAACTGACAGTTACATTTCCCTACTGATTTGTAAAATGGAACACATTGCAATGTGTACCCTACTCAATCACTGCCAAAAACGCATAGGGTTTCTTTCTTTCGATCTTTCTTTCTTTCTTTTTCTTTTTTTGCATTTTGAGGCACAAGTGTGCAGCTCTGATTCCTAGCTCTTTCAGCTGAAAAGGTGCACCAATTGCCTTTCAAATACCCCTTCTTTCTTTCTTTCTTTCTTTCTTTCTTTCTTTCTTTCTTTCTTTCTTTCTTTCTTTCTTTCTTTCCTTCTTTCTCTTTCTCTTTCTTTCTGACTTTCTCTTTCTTTCTCTTTCTTTTTCTTTCTTTGTCTTTCCTTTCTTCCTTCCTTCCCTTCTTTCTTCCCTCCCTTTTCTTCTTTCTTTCTTTCTTTCTTTCTTTCTTTCTTTCTTTCTTTCTTTCCTTCCTTCTTTTCTTCCTTCCCTTCTTTCCTCCCTCCCTTTTCTTCTTTCTTTCCTTCCTTCCTTCCTCCCTTCCTCCCTCCCTTCCTTCCCTCCCTCCCTTCTTTCTCTCTCTCTTTCTTTCTCTCTCTCTCTCTCTTTCTTTCTCTCTCTCTCTCTCTTTCTTTCTTTCCTTTTCTTTTTTTCTCCTCATCCTTTCCTCCTGATGCAGTTTTTTTTTTTTAAAAAAAATGGAAATTTCAGCTGTCAGTAGCATCAACAATATTCTACCTCTTCCTAAGTCAAAACAGTACAGGATTCCATATACACAGAGTATTATACTTCTCCCATTTTCTCTGGAACATCCATCCATCTATCCACGTCAATGATGGACAAGATAGAAATATATTGGAAAATATCAATCAAAAGCAGTGTATCAGTCCTATTTTATATAAAATGTTAAAATTAAAGGGGAAAAAAGGAAGAAATAATTAAATAAAATGAAACATAAAATATAAATAAATTGTGCTAAAAACTAAAAAGACAGAACTAAGGAGAAATTTCTTGACAGAACAATTAATCAGTGGAACAACCTGCCTCCAGAAGCTGTGAATGCTCCAACACTGGAGGATTTTAAGAAGAGACTGGACAACCATTTGTCTGAAATGATATAGAGTCTCCCGCTTGAGAAGGGGGTTGGACTAGAAAACCTCCAAATCTATTATCCTCTTATTCTGTTAAAAAGGCCAACAAATAAATACAGTAAATAGAGAATAGAAAGGTCTTCTAGTTCACCAACACCCTGGCTCAAGCAGGAGACCTTTACTATTTCAGATAAATGGTTGTCTGAAATAGTAAAGCTTGATGCATTTAGATCACTTAAATCGCCTTCAGGGACCCAGTAGGTTCCAGGGCATTGAAATCTTCATCCAGGAAGTCAAAGAGAATTCTTTTGATGATACACAATGTGGACATAACCAAAATGTGATACTAGAATTGTTCTGCTTCTCAGTTGAACCTCTAAATTGCTTGCTTTCTAGAAGTCCCCTCCTCCCACAGCAGCTCTGCAAATACAATAATCCTACTCTAAAGGAAAGTAGACCAAAATATACCAAATGTACTAGGCAACATGCCACCCAGTAATATTCATTAAGTTGCATTATGATCAGTGTACCCCTTCCTCCTGTACACCAGACCTGGTGCTGCATCTACTCCCGGCCTTTGCTCAGCCAAACCTTCAACTTAAGCTACAGAGTTTTATGCAGCAGCTTTTCTGATGCATTCTCAAAAGCTTCACCCATTAAGAACAAGTGGAACAAACCAGGCCCCGAAGGCAGAGACATCCATCGTTGCTGTGACTCATGAAGATGCACTTCTAAAAATAACAAATGCAGATAATAGATTCTCGCATGCAGGCCTTGGCAACCCAATCTAGCAGACTTCAAATTGGATTATTGTGCTTTAAAACACAATTAGAACTTTGAAAACCCTGGCTCAGTAGAAAGAAAAAAATAATAAGGACTATGCTTAAAGGAGCAGAAGCTCCCAAATGCCAAATTAATGATATTTACTGTAGAACAAAAGATCAAGAATGGCTAGTTATTTTCATGACTATTAAAAATGTAAACCTTGATCATTTTATGTCGTGCTCTCTCCTTTCTCTCTACCTAAAACAAGCTATGGTGGAACACAACATATTTCTGATTAATCTAGCACTATTCCCCCCATAGGATCTGTTGGATTACCTTGAAGTCCTAGTGGACGATCACTTAACCATGAGCCAGCAATGTGCAACAGCAGCCAAAAAAGCCAATACAGTCCTGAGTTGTATAAACAGAGGCATTGAATCAAGATCACATGAGGTATTAGTACCACTTTATAAAACCCTAATAAGACCACACCTGAAATACTGCAGCCAATTTTGGCCACCATATCACAAAAAAGATGTTGAGAGTTTGGAAAAAAAATCAAAGAAGAGGAACTAAGATAATCAAAGGCCTGGAGACTAAAACATATGAAGAACAACTGCAGGACTTGGGTTTGACTAGTCTAAAGAAAAGAAGAAATAGGAGAGACATGATAGCAGCATTCCAGTATCTGATGGGCTGCCATAAGGAAGACAGGGTCACGTTGTTCACCAAAGCACCAGAGGCAGGACAAGAAATAATGGTTGGAAACTGATCAAATAGAGAAGGACCTTGAACTAAGGAGAACTTCCCTAACAGTGAGGACAATTAACCAATGGAACAGCTTGCCTCCAGAAATCGTGGGTGCTCCATCACTGGAGGTTTTTAAGAAGAGACTAGACAATCACCTCTCTGATAGGTTCTCCTGCTTGAGCAGGGGGCTGGTCTAGAAGACCTCCAAGGTCCCTTCCAGTTCTGTTCTGTTCTGTTCTGTTCTGTTCTGTTCTATTCTCCAATGGGATTCACCTGGTCCTCTTCTCCAGGAATGCAACTTAGAGGAGGATTGTCCAAGTTTGGCAACTTTAAGACTGCTACTCCCAGAATTCCTGAGCCAGTTCACAGGCCTTGCCACTGGAGAGTTGAAATCCATAGGTTTGCCAAAGTGCCCAAATTTTGATCCCCTGACTGTGGAGTATGCTGCAATGGTTATAAGTGTGAGGACAGGTTGTAAGTCAACTCTCTTTAGTGCTGTTGTAACTTTGAACGGTCACTAAATGAATGATTGGAAGCTGAGTACTATCTATGCAAGACTGGATTGCATGTATCTACATTGCATCGGCCCTTTGCAAAATGGTTTGGGAACTAGGTTGAAAGAAAGAGTGCTTTGTTCCAAATGGCTTAAAGTTTACAATGAAATATGAGAGAATGTCAATGAAAGCTAGTGAGGTTCTTTTTTCTTATCCGAGTATTCATCTCCTTTGTGAAGGTAGAATTGGTAAACTGCTGAGGTTCATTATGTAGTTTTGAATAAATATTCTCTGCTGAAAAGAAGTGGCTTAAGCAGAGTTGACAATATTAGCCAAGGATAAATGTTTAAAAAAAAATAGCATTTTCAAGCCAAGAATTGCATTCAAGCTTTATGGAGGTGTGAAAGCCAGTGGAGATTTAAGCCCCTATTTGCGTATGACATCTGGGAGATACAGATCAAATCTGTTCATATCACAGTTTAGTTTTCAAATTTCTCAAGCCTGATGTTTTCTACTTCTTATGCAGAAGGGAGGGAGGGAGGGAGGGAAGGAGGGAGGGAGGGAGGGAGGAAGGAAGGAAGGAAGGAAGGAAGGAGAGGTATGGAGGAAGTTTGATGTTTTCTACTTATGCAAAAGAAGGAAGGAAGGAAGGAAGGAAGGAAGGAAGAGAGGGAGGGAGGGAGGAAAGGGGAGGGAGAGGAGGGAGGAAGGAAGGAAGAAGGAGGAAGGAAGGAAGGAAGGAGAGGAGGAGAGTAGAAGTTTGATGTTTTCTACTTATGCAAAAGAAGGAAGGAAGGAAGGAAGGAAGGAAGGAAGGAAGGAAGGAAGGAAGGAAGGAAGGAAGGAAGGAGAGGGAGGGAGGGAGGGAGAGAGGGAGGGAGGGAAGGAAAGAGGGAGGGAGGGAGGGAGGAAGGAAGGAAGGAAGGAAGGAAGGAAGGAAGGAAGGAAGGAGAGGTAGGGAGGAAGTTTGATGTTTTCTACTTATGCAAAAGAAGGAAGGAAGGAAGGAAGGAAGGAAGGAAGGAAGGAAGGGAGGGAGGGAGGGAGGGAGAGAGGGAGGGAGGGAGGGAAGGAAAGAGGGAGGGAGGGAGGGAGGAAGGAAGGAAGGAACGAAGGAAGGAAGAAAGGAAGGAAGGAAGGAAGGAAGGAAGGAAGGAAGGAAGGAAGGAGAGGTAGGGAGGAAGTTTGATGTTTTCTACTTATGCAAAGGAAGGAAGGAAGGAAGGAAGGAAGGAAGGAAGGAAGGAAGGAAGGAGAGGTAGGGAGGAAGTTTGATGTTTTCTACTTATGCAAAAGAAGGAAGGAAGGGAGGGAGGGAGGGAGGAAGCGAGGGAGGGAGGGAGGGAGGGATTATTTTTGGTGCATATATTGGCCTGAGAGCACATCCTTCCATAATCATCTTTTCTGGTATCCAGAATATATGGCTACAGGTTTCTGCAGGAGATATAATGGATTTCCAATAGACTGAGACACATGGGAAACTGAGCTGAATCTCAACAGTCTAATGCAGCCCAGCGAGGCAGTAAATTTTCCTTTGACTTGACACATTAATATAGAAGTACAGTCTGGTCTATCAAAGGGAGATTGTCATAGTCCATAAGATGTAAAAGGCGGTGGGGGTGGGGGCAGGGAGAAAAAGGAATACTCAGCATTCCGAATGTGAACAGCCAGGCAACAAGAGGAAGAAATATAGTTATTGCAATGCAAAATCATGAAATAACGGATGTTTCTGATTCGTGCCTGCCTAATTTGGTTTCCTAAAATGTCCGATAGGCTCAGTGTCTGACAACCAGCGAAAAGAATGTGCCTGTCTATTATTTTAGTAAGTCTGCCTGCTTCTATCCTCCTTTTGATTTCTCCTAAGAAAGTAGCATGGTACTTTGCCATGAAGTATGCCCATTTCCTTCATCTTGGTGCCTTCCGTTCATTTGCATGCTAAGGAAGTTGTTGTTGTTGAGTTGCTAAGTTGTGCCCAACCCTCCACAACCACATGGATCATAGCATGCCAGCCCCCACTCCACCCCCAGTCCTCCATTGTCTGCCAGAGTTTGCCCCAAATTCATGTTTGTTGCGTGGATGACGCTATCTAACCATCTCATCCTCGGTTGCCCCCTTCTCCTTTTGCCTTCCATTTTTCCCATCATCATCCAAAGAGTCCTTGCTTCTCATTAGGTGGCCAAAGTCTTTGAGCTTCAGCTTCAGGATCTGGCTAAGAATGCGATATTACCAATATGGATAAAGATGTCCATTTTGATTATGTAACAGAACAGATTCTTGAGTTCAGACTTCTATATACTGTATATATGCTTAACCAGTGGTGGGATTCAGCCAGTTCGCACCACTTTGGCAGAACCGGTAGCTAATTTTTTTGTTGCCCAGGCGCAGAATGGACTTCTGCATGTGGCATCCGCACAGAGAACGGGTTGTTCACCTATTTGAATCCCACCACTGTGCTTAACTGCCTCAGATGTCTTTGGTCTAGGTCACTGATGTATGCAAGCACTCTAGCGTGGTCCTAAAAACCAGGGAGGACAAAAAGAATCTACTTAAAACTGGAATCCACCTCATTCCATTTCTCTGCCTGCACTTTTGACGGACAATTTCAAAAGGCCAATTCCACATTCTTTTAGGTTCTGTTTTAATCAAATAGCAGAATTGGAGGCGGCGTCTGGCTTTTCTGCAAGTCTCTGTCGATGGCATTTTATCAATCCAGGTGGCGTTTTCATTGTCTGAATGAATTTTTCTGTTATTAATTAGGTGTTGATCAAGTTTGCTGAGGTCAGAATTGCTACAGAGAAACATCACCACTGTAGAGAACTTAGTCCTCCTTCAATATTTGTATACGAAGTTTGGGATCTTGCAACCTAATGCATTCCGTCTGAGAGAAATGGGAGGTTAAGAAATATATCATATAAATTGATAAGTAAGGACAGGTAGTCCTCAGCTTATGACCACAACTGAGCCCAAAATTTCTAAGTGAAGCATTTGTTAAGTGAGTTTTGCAATTTTGAACTGAGCCCAAAATTGCTAAGTGAAGCATTTGTTAAGTGAGTTTTGCCCCATTTTATGACTTTGCTTCACACTGTTGTTAAGTGAATCACTGCAGTTAGTAAATTAGTGACATAGTTGTTAAGTAATAATAGTAATAGTAGTAGTAGTAATAATAATAATAATAATAATAGTAGTAATAATAAATAATATTTTATTAATAATAAAGTTGGAAGGGACCTTGGAGGTCATCTAGTCAAACCCCCTGCTCAGGCAGGAAACCCTACACCATTTCGCACAAATAAGAGTCTCTGTCCAGTCTCTTCTTAAAAACCTCCAGTGTTGGAGCATTCACCGCTTCTGGAGGCAGGTTGTTCCATTGATTAATTGTTCTGTCAGGAAGTTTCTCCTTAGTTCTAGGTTGTTTCTCTCCTTGATTAGTTTCCATCCGTTGCTTCTTGTCCTGCCTTCAGGAGCTTTGGAGAATAGATTGACTCCCTCTTCTTTGGGGCAGCCCCTGAGATACTGAAAGACTGCTATCTTGTCCCCCCTCGTCCTTCTCTTCGTTAAACTTGACATACCCAATTCCAGCAACCATTCCTTGTGTATTTTAGCCTCCAGTCCCCTGATCATCTTTGTTGCTCTTCTCTGCACTCTTTCTAGAGTGAACCTGGTTTCCTCCTTGACTTTGCTTGGCACAAGGTCGCAAAAGGGGATCATATGATCCGGGATGCTGCAACCGTCATAAATACGAGTCAATTGCCAAGCATCTGAATTTTGATTGCTGACCCTGGGGATGCTGCAATGGTCGTAAGTGTGAAAAATGGTCATGTCACTTTTTTCAGTGATGTTGCAACTTTGAGCAGTCACTAAATGAACTGTTGAAAGTTGAGGACTACGTATATTTGGTGGGGATTTTTACATTATTTCATTGTACCGTTTTGCTGTTGCAGAGGCTCAAAAGATGGATGTCCCTATAATTAAAAAAAAAACCACCAACAATCTTCTTCCAATTCAGTTTTCCATCTTAGGAAATCATGTAATCTTTTATTTGCCATATCACAAATCATTTCCCACAGCTCCCCATTATGATATATCAATATCAAGGTGGTTGATGAGATGCTGAAGGACAATTTGGGGTTCAGGAAATGAACTAAGATTTCAGGGTTTTTTTTTTCTCTAGGAAGGGTGCCTTAATCACAAAGACTGGGGGGGGGGGAGAGAATGCACATTACTAAGAAAGAAAAGGAAATGGAATCGGTTGCAAAACTAATACACAGGAAGTCTTTCTGTCTTTCTCTGACTTGCCCAGGCACAGGCCTTGTGTAATCCCTGTTCTATAGATCAGTCTAAGTAGGAGGTCTTTCAGTCTGTGAATTATAGAAAGAAAAGAGCAGCTTGTTGTCGAAAGATCCCTTGCTTTTTCACAGAACTAATAGATATGAATAGAGCCTGCCAAAGGTAAATCTGCATATGAAAAATATTGTGTAGGAATATTTCAAAGATTGTCATGTGGACAAAAGAACACAAACAGCACTTTCTTCCTGTTACTGTTCTTTCTTTCTAAATTCATCTCCTCCTCCTCCTCCTCCTCCTCCTCCTCCTCCTCCTCCTCCTTCTCTCTCTCTCTCTCTCTCTCTCTCTCTCTCTCTTTCTCTCTCTTTCATTTTTTATCAAGTCTAGTTTCTAATTCTATCCTGGAAATCATATTAAAATATCACTGTTATAACCAACATTCATATGAATAGAATACTTTCTTCCTGTTACTCTTCTTTCTTTCAAAAGTCCCTCTCTCTCTCTCCTTCTCTCCCTCCCTCCCTCTCTCTCTCTCTCTCTCTCTTGTCTTTCATCAAGTGCTAGGTTTCTAAATCTATCCTGGAAATCATATTAAAATATACAGTACGAAGTGAAGCCCTTCAACAGCTCTGGAAAAACACCAGCGTCTTATGAATGTGCAAATATTGAAAAGCACAGCACAGTGATAACTCAAGATGGACTTTGAGGGGGAAAAAAAAACCAACCAAGTCCAGAGAAATTTTCTAAAGTACCACAAGATGCTAACTCTTCCTTGAAACCTTCCTTCTAATTCTCTTTTATGTGCTTTTCATCTTGGAAGATACATCTGTTTTGAACTGATGCAGATGGCATTTGAGGGGGTGGGGAAGGGTTTTTTTTTTTTTTTTTCCCAGCAAAAGGACCAAAATTCTCTTCTGGTTAACCTTTGGAGAACATACCCTGATGGATAGTCCATGCTGTTCCTTATTCACACATGCAAATGTACAAGCATTCATATGCATTCACAATAAAACACCCCTTTTGACTGAATTTGCTGTTTTCAGCACCACAAACCATAAGCTCCACAGTATCCTTATTTGGGAATAAACAACCCTGAAGACAGTTAGGCTTGCTTCCAAACAAACTTTGGTAGATCTCAAACTTACAAACAAAATGCAACCCTCTTGAAGGAAGAAAAAACAAAAACCAAAGTGGATTTGTACTACACAACAAACTAAGAATAAAATGTGCCCAAAGTCCTCTTCTCTGAGTAATTCTGAATTTCCAGAACTGAGTCTCTCAAGTGCACTTATGACATTCATGTTCCATCTCAAAAAAATGAAAAGGTAAAATGAAATAAAAGGTTCAGAGAGTTGGGAACAATGAAATCCATCAAATAAAATCAAGGGAATTGAAATCTCCTGGCACATATTCTGTAAGCAGAAGAAAAGGCTAAATTAGCCTAGTAAATTATTCAAAGTGAATCATGCTCAGAGTTCTAATATTTATATCACCTTTCATCTCAAAGTACTTTATAATGCTGAGTATGGTACAAAATGCTGGGGATTATTAACAGCTAACAATGGGGCCCACCTCCTTTGTCAAGTTCATAAGATAGAAAAGTGCTCTTATACAGAATTCATCATCAAACCTAACTTTGCAATGGGGGTTATTATCTCTTTTAATTCCAGCAAAATCAGTAAATAAAACCAGGGCTGGATCATACCCCAATTTCTACCAATGGTAAGCAACATGCAGGAGGATAGGCAAAGTGATATATCAAATTTCTCCTTAGGATGCAGTTTTGATTAATAATATATTTTAAATCTGCAGTGTGGCAGCAATTATATGCTCTGTAGGAAGGGTATGGAATATCTCAAATCTGTCTTCTGTCTAAGTATATGTACCCATGTTGTGTGGTTGTGGTATTATTATTATTATTATTATTATTATTATTATTATTATTATTATTATTATTATTATTTTCTCTACTGTCCCCTTATTGGTATCATGATTATTATTATTACTCTGTTTCTTTGTATGTACACTGAGAGCTTCTGCATTGGAAACTAATTCCTTGTGTGTCTAATCACAGTTGGCCAAATAGTTCTATTCTATTCTATTCTATTCTATTCTATTCTATTCTATTCTATTCTATTCTATTCTATTCTATTCCACTGCATCATACTCTACTCTACTCTACTCTACTCTACTCTACTCTACTCTACTCTACTTGCTCTATTCTATCTGAGAACAGAATAAAATCTGCATAGTAACAATGAGTTTGATTTTCAGAAAAGGAATTTGAGCTGTTTCTTCTTTGATTGCAGAAAAGGGTTAAGTCTAGAAATGAGAATTGTTTTGGGGGTTTTTTGTGTGTATTATCATAAATCTCCCTGCACTGAGAAAATTAGAACCCCATGGATACAGTTTCTAAATTTGTTTTTTTTCCTGAGATTTTAGCTTTCTATTTTATACCTATAAGAAAGTGCCTTTCTCCTCAATCAACATCCAACACTAAATAAATATTCTGCATAATATTACTGAACGTGTAGATCAGCTCTTAGCTTGAAATAGTCACAAAGTGTTAATTAGGTAAGAAAATTAGCTTCCATTTTAAGCCATTTCTACATCAGTTTAAGAACTGTTGGTATAAAGCCTGACAATGATAAAAAAAAATCCTATATTTTTAAATATACACCATCCCCAAAAGCTTATGATGAGGGGTTTTTTTTTTAAAAAAAATCTTTGATTGGTTTTATTCTTGATTAATTCAGGAATATTGTATTTTTGAGGAGAAACAGTATAGAGACCATCAAATTCTGTTCATAGATTACAGGAGGCAAAGTGGAGGCATAGAGACTTGTTAAGAATGGACGAGAATTTTACACTTTTTAAAATGAGTGAGATGATTGCAGTGTAAAAATAATCCTGCATTTATTATCACTGTAAGAGATGACAGGGGTGCAAAAACACCGCACATGGAACAGGACCTCATTTTAATGTGAAAAAAATAGAATAAAATCATGGGCAAATTTTGTACAAACAGATGGTTGCACTCACACCTGGCATTACCATTGCCATCTCTCTCTCTTTCCCACCCTCCCTCCCTCCCTCTCTCTCTCTCTCTCTCCCTCTCTCTCTTGAATCATATGGATTCATTAATGAAAGTGTCTGTCTGCTAAAAGCAACAACAACCCTGAATTAACACTCTTCCACCAGTCTCAATTTATGGAAAAAAGTTGGAAACATATTGTACGATCGACAGCTGTAGACCACATATTCTGAAAATATCATGCCTGCAAAAACCCTGCAAATTGAATGAAGATAACCTACTGTGACATTCTGAGTTCACGATGTAAGGATCAAAAGCTTTTAAAACCTTCCTTAATAAGTCAGACCTTGCCCTACTGGCCAGAAAAGGATGGAGAACTTAATGGTCCTAAAAGGTCAGTGTGTTATTATTTCATGGAGTCATGGAGAATGCTGATGGAGAACATGGAATGATTTGTCATTAATATTGCCAGGGAGGTGAGGAGGAGGAGGAGGAGGAGACAACTACTGTAGTTCTTCCTTTGTATTTGTATGGCTATCTGTGAGCACCTTCCATTCAGGCTTTACTCCAGGTGACTTTAAGGACCCTGCAGTTTTGGAAACTTTTCTTCAACTTTGTCATCTCCTTCTTCCTCAGGCTGAGAGAAAGAGATTGGTTCTGTGCTTGGTAGTACAAGAACTCAGTTTCCTGGCTTCTAGTCCAGTGCCTTTAACTAAGCTGGCTGTCTTAATCTCCTACGAACATGTACTAGCCAAATGTGTTGGTCCTACAGTTTCAAGAATTGGTACTACAATTCCAAGCATTTTACATTACATTACAGCCAGTGGTGCTCTCCAGAAGATCCAAGATCATGTGGTCAATAATCTGGAAGTGGCATATACTCCTCTGAACTTACATTTCTTAATTTGTAACTTTCCTAGACTGAATTGGTAGGGTTGCAAATAAATTCATGTGGGCTATCATCTTCGTTGAAAAGGCTCAGTAAATAATTCTTTGAATCAAACATTTTAGCAGAAGCTGGGAAAATCACCTACATTCCACAATGAATCTTGCTGTCAGTTTACTGTCCAAATATGCTAAGATATGTAAATTAATGCAACATAATAAATTGATTCAGTTCCTCCTGATAGTTACTAAGTTTGTTATCATGAAACACTGGGAAACTAAAATGCATTTTTCTTTAGATCAGTGGTGCATAAAAATAGGTTGCATTAAATAAAAGATGAACACAAGAACAAAGAGCTTTGTAAACCCTACAATTAAGGATGGATGTATTCAACTATGATCACATTTTTTTCACTGTATTAATAATGATTTTGCTAATAGATTGCTTTGGATGTTTTTTTTATAATAATTGTATTAAAGAATACATTGTACAGATAAAACTAATATAAGCTATAAAAAGCTAACGATTAAAAAGAAAACAATTAAAAATGCCAAGAAGAAAGAAAAAAAGAAATTAGGACAGAAACAAAGAAAAGTGACTTTCCCCTTCTCGCAGGAAGTATAAATAACTTCTAACAATGTATCATCATTTCTTAAAATACAACAAGCTTAATTTCATCCCATTATCTCACCTCATTCTGTATTAAATAAATCTTTAAAGCCTCATTATTTATCTTAATCAGCAAAAGTCCATTAAGAGTTACCAAAAATAATATATACACACTATAAACTTGATCTAATAAACACACTGGAATTCCTTCCTTTTATGTTGATACAGCCAGTTCTCGACTTACAACAGTTCATGAAAGCCTATCATTCAAACCTCATCATAAAAATTACTAGAGATAACAACATCACTGTTTTAACTATAATTCAATAAGTCTAAACTTGAACACTTTCCCACACTATCTCTAAATAAAACCTCAACACATCATCATCCAGTCTTAGTCTGAAAAAAAATCCATTCATGATTATCAGTTTTGATCTTAGTCACATAAGACAACATTATATTTTTTACCATTGCTTCAAATAATGTTGGTCTTTAGTCACTTCAAATAATGTCCTAGGACTGGATTTTTCTTTTCATTTTCTCTTTGTTTCTTCTCACAAAATCGCTGACGTTGACAAGTCCCTTTTGCAAATCTAACGCAAAAAGCTTATCACTCTCCCAATCTATTTTTGTGTGTGTCATTTTTAGATATTAAAACATCAATCAGTTTCATGTGCATATTCAGTATTTCATCTGTAAGCCTCTCATTTTTAAATCCACATTTAGATCAATTTCAGTCTTATCCAGTAAAAAGTTGTTCAGTAACATCATTTGGTTCATCAATAATGGCTGAAATCCTTGAAATTAAATTCAGAGTTCATTATTCATAAATATCTCTCATTAGAGATATTTATTGTTGAAGTATTTTGCTTCATTCTGTATTAGTAAATCAAATTTATGCATTTTTTTTCTTCTTTGACTGTAAATTTTGTTTCCTTCTGGTACCCTCTAGTGTCCAACCTTTAAAAACATTAATAGTTTCCCATGGGAAGGATGCTTATATTTAATTTCATTTTTTAATTAAATCTATCTGGACCCTTAGTCCTTTTATCACTATAAAAACAACACTCTATACACCCTTTTGCTGTTAATTCTGAAAAAAAAAAACTTTTCTTTTTTGCAAATCCTTAAATTTGTACTTAAAACTTATTTTATAAAGGATTGAAGGAAATTCACTCATTGAATACCATAACATTTGCTCTTCTGCTGTTCAGCAGAAGCAATAAAAAAAATAATTTCAGTATGATTTAGAAATGAGGACCAGCTAAACTTCATGTCCATAAAGGCCACATTATAATCATGAGTTTAGATGAAATCCCTGATTCCCAGCCACTTGAAAAGAAGTGGTGTGTAAAAATGTTGTTTCCTGCCTTCTGCTCACAAGAAGCAGCTGTCTGGAGTACATGTGAGCAATTATACAATCTCTCCATTCTCCGGAGAGATTTTGTGAGTCCAGACCCTACATCTGGCCAGGGCAGAATAATTTGTCCCCTCTTCTTGAGTTACTTCTTCAGTTCATCATATCCTCACTGGAACTATTAGATTGCCTTTACATACATATAAATATTTACTTGGGAGCTACAGATGTTTTAAAAACTTAATTCTCCATTATTGCGCCATGGTGGTGCAGTGGTTAGAATGCAGTACTGCAGGCTAACTCTGCACGCTGCTGCCAGCAGTTCGATCCTGACCAGCTCAAAGTTGACACAGCATTCCATCCTTCCAAGGCAGGTAAAAAGAGGATCCAGATTGTTGGGGGCAATATAGGTAGTCCTTGACTTACAACAGTTCATTTGGTGACTGTTCAAAGTTACAACAGCACTGAAAAAAAAAGTGACTTATGATACTTGCAGCCTCCTCATGGTCACGTGATCAAAATTCAGATGCTTGGTGTATTTATGATGGTTGCAGTGTCCCAGGATCACGTGATCATCTTTTGCAACTTTCTGATAAGCAAAGTCAGTGGGGCAGCCAAATTCATTTGACAACAGTTAAATGAACTTAACAACTACAAGCACTCATTTAACAATTGTGGCAAGAAAGATCATAAAACGGAGCAAATTCAACAAATGTTTCACTTAGCAACAGAAATTTTGGGCTTAATTGTGGCTGTAAGCCATAACCACTTGGAGAGGGCTGTAAAGCACTGTGAAGCAGTATATAAGTCTAAATGCTATTGCTATGCTATTGCTAAAGAGTTAGAGATACACACACCTATACCTACACCCACCTACACACACTGGAAGACTTGAAAGTAGCTTCATGGTGGATTCATCTCTGTGCAATTCAGTTAGTCCCATAAGTGTTAGCTGCCACTGTAGACGTCTGATAGCTGAGAAAGAGGACGTGGGAAGAGATAATATCCCACGTACTCAGCCGGGAAATAATATTCAATATTTATCAGATGCTACCTCCTCGCTAAATATAGAACTGAAGGATATTCATCAGGCACGTTTGTTAGCATTCCATAGTGTGGCGGGAACAATGAGAATGTGAGCGTCACTGAGGGAGAAAAATATATGATTATTGCCTGCTATCTTTTTCATTGTGTTAACATGTCCTCTGAGGCATAATATGCTTTATAACAGCTCGCCGCAGCCTCATCAGCCCACGAGCTGCCATTCCTTCAAAACATGTCGAAGAATGCAATATCGAAGAAAATGGGCTCCGTGCACCCCCCCATTGTTTTATAGAAAACAAGGCATTAAGCAATGGCAATGCCAAGGGAGGCTGAGCTAACAGCACTGCAGTGAGTTACCGCACATTATCCAATACAGATGACAGGGGAGAAGGGAGCACTCTCTCTGCCAATCAACCTCCTCCTTATCGTCCCACTAATGGACAATCCTGAATAGGATTCGCACCACCCACAGCGTTTGCTGGGACTCTCTGTATAAATGGGGCATAGTACCCTCCCTTCAGTGTGATCGCGGGGTCCCACGTCAAACTGTAGATCAGGGAAAGTTCCTGACAGTTAGAACAATTAACCAGAAGAACGACTGGCCTCCAAAAGCTGTGGGTGCTCCAACGTTGGGCATTTTCAAGAAGAGATTGGACCGCCATTTGTCCGAAACGATATAGGATTTCCTGCCTGAGCTGGGAAGGTTGGACTAGAAGACCTCCAACGTCCCTTCCAACTCTATTCTTCTGTTATCACATTGTGACCAGCTGTAAGGTTAGATGGCCCAGACACTGGTATTTGAACAGAGATCTTTATATATATATTTTCTGAGGTTTTCGCGGGTGTTTGTATGTAGGTCTTTGGTTATTCGGGTTTTCTCCCACGTAAAGTTGGAAGTGTCTTGGTGACGTTTCGACCAAATCTCATTCGTCATCTTCAGGCTGGTACTTTTGGCTTCGTGCTTCTAGGAGCAATGGAGCCGAAAGCACCAGCCTGAAGATGACGAATGGGACTTCGTCGAAACGTTGCCAAGACACTTCCAATTTTACGCAGGAGAAAACCCGAACAACCAAAGACCTACATACAAATACCCGCGAAAACCTCAGAAAACAAATATATATATATATATATATATATATTATATATATATATATATAATGTTTACTAATCTAGGGGAAATGTTAATATATATTGCTAATCCATGGATGATATGCCATAAGCTAAACAAACAAACAAACAAACAAACAAATAAAATTCCACTGCCATGACTCCCAATAAAAGGCTGCCATAAATCTAGAACCATTTCAGACATCTGTTTCTCTAATAAATTCAACACCGAAGGGGAGGCAAATTTGTACTAAGCTGTGTGTGTGGACAGTAAATTTGGTGATAGGGAATCAGTTCAATACAGAAGTTTCTGGATTCAAACCCTAGGCATCCCCAGATAGATTATAAGTATCATTCCCAGATCAGAGAGCAGATGAGGGAAAGTCAGTCTTTTAGCCTAGAACCTGGAACTTCAGTGCCGGCATTCAGGGGACGAGATGATCCTCAACCAGCCAGCTGGGGAATTCTGGGAGTTGAAGTCCACAAGTTTTAAAGTTGCCAAGTTTGGAGACTTCTGTTCATGAGCTACCTTGGTTCAGTTGCACTCATGCTATGTATGATGGCTTGCTGATTGCCTTTTCTATTGTCACAAGTATTAACTGGAATTCAGCCACTTAAAGTATCAATTCTTGGGACTATATGGATGAAAGCCCTTGAACATTTCTGAAGGACCACTCTAAACAATTTCACTTCATTGTTTAGTTAAAAATAGTCTGAATATCAATGTTCTATAATGCCAGAGGATCCAGCATCTGCTTTGTGTCAACCACCTGAGAGGTGTCCAGCTCAATTCCAGTTTAATGACAGTTGAAGCATTTAAAAGCAATTGGACAAAAGAATAAGCTAGCAAACATTCATCTCATCATAATTGTCACCCTCTTCCAAATTATAGTGCTATATGTTTATTTCTATTTAACTAGAAACATGAGGGCTGTACTTTGAAAGGTATCCTACAAAGGTTTTCACTAAAATGAACATCAATAAATCACACCGTAATAATGCTGTTAAAATTTGCATCTAAATATAACATCAGAAGCTTTTATGTTAAGCCTACATCCACTCCAATCTTTCTTTTATGATGAATTTTCTCCTTCTTGCAAGTGATACTTACAGGGCTATTGTAATGCCTTCTCCTTCAGTATGATTCCATCTGTTCCCTATCCATCAGGATAAAACCCTTTTGGTTGTTCTACTATTAAGACTTTTAAAAGCAGTATTATGTTCCATCAGGTTGGTGTCAAATCCAAGTGACCACATACATAGACTCTTTCCAAGACAATCTGTCTCCAACGTGGTCCTTCAGGTCTTCTCTTGGTGTACCTACTGGTACTCTAACTGAGTCCATCTACCTTGCTACTAGACATTCTCTTCTTTCTTTTTTTCCATCTTTCCCAACATTAAAGATGTCTCTAGTCTTCATATAATGTGTCCAAACCAGGGTCATTTGTGCCTCAAGTGAGAAATCTGGGTTGGCTTGTTTGATGATGATGATGATGATGATGATGGTAGTAGTAGTAGTAGTAGTAGTAGTAGTAGTAGTAGTAGTAGTCAACAACTCAGGATATGGCTATCAAATATCAAAAATATCTGCCAGACTATCCCACCTTCTTCACATGATGATCTAAAGCTGTATGGAAAAACATCAACTGAAATAGAATCGCTGTTCAACACTGTCCATAAATGTAGCCAAGATATTGCAATGGAGTTTGGCTTGGACAAATGTGCCACACTTACTATCAAACAAGGAAAAATAGTGAAAACTGAAGGAATCAAGATGGCCCACAAAACTAACATTGTCTGGATGAGGAAGATTACTACAAATACTTGGGTATCCTTCAAGCTGACAACATCAAGCACACTGAAGTCAAGAAAAATATTAGAGGTGAATACATCAAGAGAATGAAGATCTTAAAGTCCAAACTCAATGGAGGAAATACCATGAAGGCAATCAACACCTGGGCAATTCCAGTCATTAGTTAAACAGCTGGAATAGTGGACTGGACTCAAGCAGAACTAAAAGCAATGGATAGGAAGACCAGAACAATAATGACAATGAATCATGCCCTTCATCCACGCAGTGACATTGATAGACTTTATCTACCAAGGCAAATAGGTGGGCGTGGAATGCTACAAGTACATCAGATGGTTGAAGAAGAAAAAATGGCTTTGGAAGAATATCTGGAGAACAATGATGAAGATGCACTGAAATTAGTATATCAGGAAGGCTTACTGACTACTGCAGAGACCAAACTGGCCTACAAGAAAGAGCAAATGAAGAACAGAATAGAGGCATGGGAAGACAAAGTACTACATGGCCAGTACATTAAAAAAAAAAATAGCTGGGAAAGTAGATAATAACAAGACCCAGCAATGGCTAAGAGCAGGAAAATTGAAGAAAGAGACCAAGGGACTAATTCTGGCTGCACAAGGCAAAGCCTTAAGGACAAATGCATACAAAGTCAAAATTGAAAAGACAGCAACAGATAGTAAGTGCCGCCTATGCAAAGAAGCTAAAGAAACAGTGGACCACCTGGTAAGCTGCTGCAAGAAGATCGCACAGACTGACTACAAGCAGCAGCATGACAAGGTAGCAACAATGGTGCATTGGAACATCTGCAAGAAATATCATTTGCCTGTAAGCAAGAACTGGTAGAATCATAAAATAGAGAAAATCATAGAAAATGATAAAATTAAACTACTCTGGGACTCCAGAATTCAAACAGACAAGCACCTGCAACATAATACCGCGGACTTAACAATTGTTGATAAGAAAGACAAAATCTTGATAGTGGACGTGGCAATGCCTGGAGACAGCAGAATAGATGAGAAAGAACTGGAGAAGATAACAAAGGTCTTTGGTAAGGATTTGATGGGTAGACAAAAATGCCAAATCCAGTCTGAACATCTGGCTTACTGTGAGATGATTAATAACAACAACAACAACAATAACAACAACAACAATAACAGAGTTGGAAGAGACCTTGGAGATCTTCTAGTCCAACCCTCTACCCAGGCAGGAAACCCTATACCATTTCAGACAAATGGTTGTCCAGTCTCTTCTTAAAAACTTCCAGTGTTGGAGCATTCACAACTTCTGGAGGCCAGTTATTCCACTGATTAATTGTTCTAACTGTCAGGAAATTTCTCCTTAGTTCTAGATTGCTTCTCTCTTTGGTTAGTTTTCATCTGTTGCTTCTTGTCCTGCCTTCAGGTGCTTTGGAGAACAGGTGGACCCCCTCTTCTTTGTGGCAGCCATTGAAATATTGGAACACTGCTATCATGTCACCCCTAGTCCTTCTCTTAATGAGACTAGACATACCCAATTCCAGCAGCCTTTCCTTATATGTTTTAACCTCCAGTCCCCTAATCATCTTTGTTGCTCTTCTCTGCACTCTTTCTAGAGTCTTAACATGTTTTTTACATCGTGGTGATCAAAACTGGATGCAGTATTCCAAGTGTGGCCTTACCAAAGTGTTATAAAGTGGCATTAATACTTGATGTGATCTTGATTCTATCCCTCTGTTAATGCAGTCTAGCACTGTGTTGGCTTTTTTGGAAGCTGCAGCACACGGCTGACTCATATCTAAGTGATTGTCACTAGGACTCCGAGATCCCTCTCACAGTTGCTACTATTGAGCAAGGTATCACCTGTACTATACCTGTGCATTTGGTTTTTCTTGCCTAAATGTATAATCTTACTTTTTTCACCATTGAATTTCATTTTGTTGAAAAAAGTAAGGATCTGATGATCCATTTTTTTTTTTTTTTGATGATCCATGATATTTTCAGGAGTCTTTTGGAAAATGGAAGATAACAACAACATGTTCTCATCCTAAACAGACTTTAGATTTACGGCTAAAAAAAACCCTTTCCTAGGGGAGATGAGAAATATGATTAGTATTTCAGTCTCCCCCCCCCTTTTAATCATAGACTTGTTTCCATTTATGGTGCCTCTATTAAAACTGAATGAAATACAGATGAAAAAGCACAGAAAGGAAGTAGCAACATATTTTGTTGGTTAACAATTTCATTTCAACACCAAACATTTTTTAGCAAATTCCATCAACCTGGAGTAATATCAATCAAGGATAAGCTAATAGAAGGTGCTTGTTGAGTTTAAAATAAATAAATAATTGCAATGCATTTACATTGTAATTTCTTGTTTGTTCAAAAGCCACACGGAGAAATTGAATTTGAAAGTGATGCCAACCAAATTCAATAACAATAAAGTCTTAATTTATCTTTTTCCCCCTGCAGTTTTTAACCCAGTTCACCTGACACTTTAATTAATACTTTTCCACCCTAGAAACCTGACAAGCACAAGTCCTGCACCATTTTTTTTTTCCTGTGAATGCTTGGGTTTATTTTATAGCAAATAAATAATTCCTGTGATAATGCTCACAATAATGTGGAGGATAAAATTCCAGCAAGGTGACAAAAACTCTTATTTGTTTTTCCTCTTATTAAATCTTGAAATATAAGTGGAAGGTGTGCATTTTCAGTCACTCGGAGAGCACAGGAAACTATAGGATATTTCTCCTCAATTACTGTCGCCCACATTTTATTGCCTTTGTTTTCCAAGCTTAGAGCTTCTCAACTGGTACAGAAAAGATTACCTGCATTGTTATTTCAGGTTCACACAATTTGATGAAAGAAGATTGAGTTGATCCTAACAACTCCATAACTACAAGCTTTAGTTATCATATGGACGAGCTGAGCATATAAAGATACTTTATTCTTTTTTTCACTGCATAACAACCTTTCCAGTATGCTGAAACTTCCCTGCCTACTTCCGATTTAATTCAATCCCAAGGGAAGTTCTTAAGAAAGAATTTCTTCTAGAAGTGTTCCTCCTTCTCCTCCTGCATCTACAGTTTATGAAATATGGACAGCCTGGAAGGCTTCAGAGTGACAGAAGGCTGCACCACAAAAACACATGAACACCAGTCTCTCTCCCTGCTGTCTCCAACTCAAAGCACCATCACAGGACCAACACAAGACATTTGGAAGGAAGTGGAGGAGAATCAAGCAATATCAACACTGAGAGGGCAAGGTAGACTTTGTGTGATGACCACAGCTGAACCCACAATTTATGTTGCTAAGGGCAACCTTTGTTGAGTGAGTTTGCCCCATTTTACGACTTTTCTTGCTACCGTTGTTAAGTGAGTGATTGCATTGGTTAAGTTAGTAACATGGTTGCTAAGTGAATCTGGATTCCCCAGTGACTTTGCTCGTCAGAAGATTGCAAAAGCAGATTACACGACCCCGGGACACTGCAACTGTCATAAATATGAGCCAAGCTTCTGAAATTTGGTCATGTGACTGGGGGGAAGGGTCCAATGGTCGTTACGTGTGAAAAAGGGTCACAAGTCACTTTGTTCAGTGTTGTTGTAACTTTGAATGGTCCATAAATGAACTGTAAGTCTAGGACTATCTGTGTATAAAATGAGAGCAAACCCTACTCCTTACAAACAGTGATGATGTTACCCAATGGTGTCATGAAATGTCAGCAACAAAACAGCCAAGCTCAGAGAGCATCGTGGGCCCCACAGTTTAACCCTGAGCTCAAAATTTCTCTTCAATTTCTCTCTCCCCCATTTGTATGTGTATGTGTGTGTGTCTGTGTATTGTGTTTTCATGACCGTTTTGAGTCACTCTTGCTCTAACAGACAGTTCTTTTCTCAACAATTACCTCTTTCTTTGGCCTGAATAGCAGCTCTTAGTCATTACAACCCAATTATTTACGAATGGCATATCTGAATCCCAGGAAAGCTATCAAGGCTGAGTCATTCTTCCACCCCACATTCCCTCTGAAGGGAAGGAGGTTGCTTGGCAGAATCCTGAAATGGCAGCAGCTCACAGAGATAATGCAACGGACTAAATTTAGCAGAGATTGCTATCTGAGTCCCAAGGAGCAGAGGGCTTTAAAAAGCATGGCAGAGCACAGTTGCCTGCCCTTGGTTTCCCACTGTCAGGATGCTGTTGGCAGTGTAAATTTGGAGAGCAAAACTTTCAGTATCACATTTGTGTTTGTGTAGCTGATAAGGCAGGATAAGAGAGAGAGGCATAAACATGAGCGATCAGATAAGCAAAAGATGGGAGAGAGGGATGAACGAACAAATACGGCTTTTTCTACTTTCTTTTGCCGACCAAGTTTTGAGAACGGTCTGGCACTTATACCTGCTGTTGAAATGTATGATCAGCCAAGCAACACTAATCCAACCTATCTGGGACAACAATAGCCTCTGTCATCACCACAATAATAATAAAAATCATGCATGGATAACTAAAGGACAGTCTTTGGAATCCATCCATATAAAGGGCAATGTAGAGGTTTTCCGCGGTTTACCTTTAGCACTCAAATGGACTAGCTAAAGTTTTCTTTGCAACCACAAAAGCTCAGGGCTTTGCTGACTCATGGCTATGAAAGGTAAAATATGGAGACAGAATGAATTTTATGAGGGCAGAACCCAGGTCTGAGGGATAAAATCGCATTCATTTTTCATGACTGAATCTAAGGAAGTTGAGAGCACTAAGGGAGGACATCAGCAGGCAATGATGGGTGATTTGGGTGTTTCCATCACTGACAGGTGTTTCCATCACTGGAGGCTTTTTAAGAAGAATTTGGACAGCCATTTGTCTGAAATGGTACAGGTATCCTGCTTGAGCAGGGGATTTAAACTAGAAGACCCCAGAGGTCCCTTCCAACTCTGTTATACTGTATCCCTATGACATAGCTTGCTCAGAGTCACTTATTTGTGAGATGGGTTGCTATATTAGACAGATAGACACAGACAGACAGACAGATGATAGTATTTTAGATAGATAGATAGATAGATAGATAGATAGATAGATAGATAGATAGATAGATAGATAGATAGACAGACAGATGATAGATGTTAGATCAGTGGTTCTCAACCTTTTTAATGCCGCGACCCCCAACCGGTCGTAAGTCGAGGACTACTCAACCGGTCGTAAGTCGAGGACTACTCAACTGGTGCAGCACCATTTGCAGAATGGGACTTTTGGCGGGCTTAGCAGGGAAGAGACAGCCTGGAGAATTCCTATTGGCTTTTGAAAGCCAATAGAATTAGACTCTATTCAAGAGAGTCTATTCTATTGGCTTTCAAAAGCCAATAGAATAAAAGGGAGTAGCACAGCTAAGGAAAAGGGGGAAAAAATGGCGGACTGCGTTGTTTGGCGACCCCCGTGAATTGGTCATTCGACCCCAAATGGGGTCCCGACCCACAGGTTGAGAACCATTGTGTTAGATGATCAACAGAGAGAAAGGTAGATGATAGATGACAGTTGATACACAATAAACAGACAGATAGACAATAGAATGTAAAATGGCTCTTCCATCTCTGAAACTATGCAGGCTTTGGACAAGTCAAGGATAGGCAGTACAATGCTTGTAAAACTCAGAAAATTAGGATGCAAGGGAAAATGTACTGCTTTTTAAACAGTGGCCAAGTACATAGTGCATTGCACGATACTCTAAGTGAGAGAGCGGACCTTGCTCAGACAGTCTACGCTCTAAATTTAGATAATGCAAATACAGGAAAGGAGAGGGCAAAGTGTGGTAAAGATTAAGCATAGGCCAATACACTAAAATATATCAATAAAAGAAAATATTTGTCGCGGTACTTCTGGTTTTGCGTCGCGGTGAGACGGGATGTAGATAGGCAGAGCTCTGCCTTCGCACCAGATTTTGCCCTGCTGGGGGCCCTGAAAAGGGCCTAAAGTCACCCCAAAGAGGTGATGAAGAAGGAGGGGTGTCTTGTCAATCATGGAGAGATGTGGTCTCTCCATTCAACCAAATGAAAGCCCTCTAAACTGGCAAGGGAAAGACCAGCCACACCTCTGTGGCCAGCCATTAGCTGCTAACAACCGAAGAACATAGCTTTAATTAGCACATCATAAACAGCATGTTTGGACTGGGTGAGAATATTGATCCTTTCTTTACTATTTTACAACTGAATTTCCTGGGAAAGGTTCCCAAGAAGCCTAAAACCTCCGGATGTGAAAGGAAGTAGCATTTTAAATTTGCTATGGGGGTCAGAAATACACAATACTGAAGTGAAAGTAATACAAAGCTACAGTTTTGATAAATCTGAGAACTGAGATAATTGTTAAGATTTTCTCTTTGAAAATAAATTATTGAGGTGAAATATAAGAAATATAAGAAATTAACCCTTTGTTTTAAGAGTGGAAAATTGACTTTGAATGACATCTAGTGGTGGATTTGAGTACAACTAGCTCCTTGGCAGCTTGGCACAGCTGGCAATAAAGGAAAATATTTTGGCATATTTATCATCCTGACCTACTGAACTTGGACTCTTAATCTCAAGAGTAGTGGGAAAGAAAGAAAAAAATTGACTTCTGAATATGTCTGGCTGCAGGGAGGTTGAACATTTTAAACACTTGGAACATTGTGGATTACAGCCTTGCCTGACTGATAATTTTTAGGATACTTGAAACAAAGGATTACCATAAAATATTGCTAGTAGGACTGGATTATAAAGGCTATATGTAAAGACCAGAAAACTAGAGGAAATTTTATTCCACTCTTACTGAGACTGGTGATACCACAGGATTTCTAGGAATGATTCTCAAGAAAAACAAATACCTTTCAGAAGGAAATAGTCTCTATGTTACAGCAAATTCATCAAATAATTGTTGCACAAAAAGAGGACATAAAAGAAACCATAATGAGACTAAAAATAACCTAGTTGATATAAAGGACCAAATCTCCAAATTGAAGCTACAACTGGAAAGCTCCCAGACAACGACTACAAAGTATGAACAAATACACTAGAAATCAGAAGATGAAGCAGAAGAAATGGATCTAGAGATGGATGAGATAGGAGAAGGGAAATATGGACTGCCATATACAAATAAAATACTGCAAGACCTACCTATAACAATGAAAATACAAAAGATCCCTTACTATCTTCTCCAAAATACACCTCAGGACAAGGAAAAAGATTCTAGAAAACGGAACATAGAGTGGGCAGGGGAAATGTCTAGGGAATGTGGATGGGTTCCCCCCCCCAAAAAAAATACTCTACTTAAATTGCCTTTCTCGTGCCAAGCAGTTTGCACAAAAATAGAAAGAATTTGGGCAATTTAATTGCCTTGGCCTGGAAAGCTACTTGGCAAAGGAAGAAAGCAAGAGTTAGACTTAAAAAACAGAAGATTTGATCTATCAGAGGGGGCACTATCTGTTTAATGTACTTGTTTGAATATGATTAAAAGAACGGATGACTCTTAGATATAACTAGATTTTTATAATGGAAGATATGATTTAGAATTAAAATAGCATTGTTTTTCTTCTTTTGATATGGGAAATTTGAAAATAAGAGGAGGATTGGTATGAATATTTTTTTAGCTATATAAATATAATTAATATTGAGAAAATCATAACTGATAAAGATACTGTAAATATTGATGGGAAATCAAACTTTAATAAGAGCACGAAAGGATATTGACTTATGAATTGATATTTTCTATTATATTAGCAAAATACGATGAAAATGTCTATATCTAATTTTGTATACATCAATAGTACTAAGAATTGTAATTATTTAATGAGGGGAAAAGGGAAAAAATATGGAGAAGAAGGGAAGATCAAAGAAAAAATACTGGATTGTATAGTACTGAATAGATTTATATTGAAGAAGTTAATGTTAAATATGTAAACCCAGACAACATGTTGTTTACTAAGATCTAAAGATTGTAATTTTTAAAAATCAATAAAACTTATTTTTAAAAAAGAATAAAATATTTGCTGCTTTAAGATTGAACTGGGAAGTCCTTAGTGCTCTCTGACCTTGATCGTTTTCTTGCGGATGGTTCATTACATTATCTAGCTAGGTAATGAAATTTTTGCAAGGGAACAACCAAGCTGAGAGAGCATCAAGACTCCCCCCCACCACACACACACTTAAATATGTTTAACCTGTATCAGAACTCAGGAGGGGAAAAAAACTGTCCTTTAATGCTGATTGATTAATTCAAACTTTATATTAAACAAGTGGTGACTGAACATGATGGACTTTTGTGAACGAACATCTTTTTTATTTTCAAAACCATCCTTTTGTTAGGCCTGTAGATGTTTTTTTTCTCCTCACGATTTTCCTCAGAGTTTGATTGAGCTTCTCTTGCTCCTGAGAAGTTTTTGGTCCTTTTCATCTCCTCAGTGAGCTGTAACTGCCAGGTAGCTCAAATGGAATCCTAAGAAAGGTGAGGCTTGGCCCATCTGGATCCACTGACCTTCTCTTCCTTCCTTCCTTTTATCCTCAGAGGTAAATGGATGAAGAATAACAGTCACCTATCTCCTCGTGAGGATCTCAAATTGGGTCTCTTCTTGCTAGAGGTGAAAGTATGGAGCTGTCAAAACTGTCACCTCCAGAAACTAATTAGAGGACTATGTACAACTTCAGCAAGAGGAGAAAAAAAAATAACGCATATATTTATTAATAAGTGGAGCTGGAGTTAAACTCTGCAACAAGCATGAAAGTTTCTATATAAAACACCAGCAGGGTGAAAGAATGCAGCAGAAGATAATTATTCAGCCCTGATGGTTTCATCTCTTCGGCAAACTGGGAAGGAAAATATCATAAACCTATCTTTTTATTTGACTATTTCTACTCTGCCTTACTAAAAAAAAAAAAAAAAAAATACACACACCCCCTACCTAACCACCTGAATTCCATTTAGGGGTCAATTCTTGAAGACAATGACAATGATTTAAATATTGTCTTTGTTTTGTTGTTAGTTGTGAAGTTGTGTCCGACCCATCGCGACCCATGGACAATGTTCCTCCAGGCCTTCCTGTCCTCTACCATCTTCTGGAGTCCATTTAAGCTCACGCTTACTGCTTCAAAGACTCCATCCAGCCACCTCCTTCTCTGTTGTCCCCTTCTTCTATTGCCCTCCATCTTCCCCAGCATTAGGCTCTTCTCCAATGAGTCCTTCCTTCTCATTAGGTAGCCAAAGTACTTGAGTTTCAACTTCAGGATCTGGCATTCTAAAGAGCAGTCAGGGTTGATTTCCTCTAGGACTGACCAGTTTGATCTCCTTGCAGTCCAAGGAGGAGTCTTCTCCAGCACCATAGTTCAAAGGCCTCAATTCTTTGGCGCTCAGCCTTTCTTATGATCCAACTTTCACAGCCATATTAGTCTCCCAACTTAATTCTTTAACTCTTTGTCAGAAAAAGAAATCTGTGTATATGAACATAAGCTCTGTGATAGTGGAAGATCATGAATAGAATTCAGTCTGAAGATGTTCCTAGCAGTAGCACACTAATAGTTGGGGAGCAGCTTGTTATCTTGAATTCCTCCCTTAAGGTATGAAGTTTCTACTTCAAGAACTTAATGACAATTCACACTTTTCCCCAGTCTACTTAAGGATCTACAAGCCTCAGCAAACAGCCAGATCTGACCAACCTCAGCTAAGCTTGAAAACTAAATAGACTTCTCTGTGTTTATGGGACTGGAAGCTAATACATATGATGAACAGTTGCTGGAAATGGCTATGTCTAGTCTAACAAAGAGAAGGACTTGGGTGACATGATAATAGTCTTGCAGTACTTGAGGAGCTGTCACAGAGAAGAGGAAGTCAAAGCATCTGAAGACAAGACAAGAAGCAAATAGATGGAAATGAATGGAGAAAAGCAACCTAGAACTAAGGAGAAATTTCATCACAATGACAATTAATCAGTGAAATCGTTTGCTTCCAGAGGTTGTAGGTGCTCCACTACTGGAAGTTTTTAAGAAGAGATTGGATAGCCATTTGTCTGAAATGGTGTAGGGTCTCCTGCCTGAGCAAAGGGTTGGACTAGAACAGAGGTCTCCAACCTTTCCGGGCTTGAGGATTTGTGGAAAGGAGAGAAGCTTCAAAATTGGTGTGTGCACATGCGCGTGTGCACAATAGGCCATGCACACTGGGGTGACACTAGCAGCCCCATTCATGCATGTGGCATGTGTTGGCACCATGAGCATGCGCGAATGGCCACACACACCCCAGCAGCTAACAGCCTGTTTGCGCATGCGCAAAGGGGCTACGTAAATCATCTGGGCTAGCAGCGAATGCACAAACAGGCTGTGGATATCTGCCCCATGCTAGCATCCCCATTCATGCCCACATGCATGTGCAAATGGGGCCACAGGCATTAGCATGAGTGGGGGAGATGCACACCCATGCATGCACACACTGGCCAGCTGTTTCTGTGGCCCACTGGCCAAGAGCGCATGGCCCGGTCCCGGGCCATGGACCATATACTGGGGACCCCTGGACTAGAGGACTTCCAAGGACCCTTCCAACTCTATTATTCTGTATTCTGATTAGTTGAGAAGAAAAAGAGAACGGCAAACCTGTTTGCTAAGAAAATTATTTGGGTTTATCAGGAGTCTAAGAAAGAACATTTTGGCATCTGCCTCAGGGAGAACTCTTCTTGAGGCAACTTATTTAAGGTCTTATTTTATTGGAAGAACAAAGTGAAAGGGATGCAAAGAAAATAGTTTAACCTTTGATGTGCCGTATACAGCCAATTTTGGGCTATCTTTCAGTATTGAACCCCCATCATAATATAACAAATAAAAAGGTTTGTTTTCCCTGCCCAATTTTTTTTTTTTCAAATTTTCCATGAAGAAAGAATAGAGCAATAGCCCTTGATTCAGGAGTTCTCATTACATTTTCTTTTCCTTCTTTTTCACTTTTAAAAAAGAAGTCAATGTTTGTCTCCTCCAGCCTCTGAAATAGCAGCGCCATTATTTCTGAAAAAAGACTCCAGTCAGACATTCCATTTGAAGAGTGTCATTTTTTGAATGCTTAATTACCACTCAAAGACAAAACATGGCCATTACTCTGCCATTTGTCTTGTAAGAGGCCATCAAAATTACACTCGTTGAGCCCATCAAGATTGCATTAGGTATGAGACAAATGTGCCTTTTATGATTATATATCTCCACGCAGTTTCATTTCATAATCTCAGCCTACTCACTAAAGAGGAAAGGAAGAAAGTGTGTGTGTGAATTTTCATTTTTTTTAACTATTGCTGGCTGTAAATATTTGAGAGGTCATCTTGATTTGTTTCTCTTGAAAGCTTTTCTAGAAGTTGACCTTAAAGCCAATGTTGAACTGTTCATTCATCGCTTCACCCAATCTTTTCCCATTTCAACGCAGCAGCATCAAAGCAACATTCCCAAATCTTCCAGATAATCAAACTTGAATAATTTCATCCAGCTAGGACACAGAAGCATTTTTTTCTCTTTCGGCATTTCTCTCAGGTCGATCAATAACTGGTTAGCAGTAAGTTAGTAAGCATAAATCAGTGTTTTTTCCTCAAACCTGACAACTTTCAGATGTGTGAATTTCAGCTCCCAGAATTCCCTGGGCAGCCATGTTTGCAAAGGAATTATGGGAGTTGAGGTTTACACATCTCAAAATTGCAAGTCTGAGAAACATTGATATAAAAGAACAATTTTCATAAAGGAGAATGTTTAGAAGTAGGGAGGCACCATTGGAAATATTGGAGATTCAAACCTAAATCATAAGTACATGGAATTTGAGATAGGTAATGGCACTTCTCTGCTAGAAGTTCCTCTTCCAGGTGCTTCTACCTATCCTGGAGTAAGGCTGTGCAGAAAAAAATATCCTTTGTTTAAACAGTCCTCATTCTATTTACAGAATAACAGAGTTGGAAGGGTCCTTTGAGGTCAGGAGACCCATCCTATACCATTCTGGACAAATGGCTGGCCCATCTCTTCTTAATAAACCTCCAGTGATGGAGCACCTACAACTTCTGGAGGCAAGCCTTTCCAATGTTTAATTGTTCTCATTGTCAAGAAATTTCTCCTAAATTCTAGGTTGACTCCCTCTTCTCTGTGGCAACCTCTGAAATATTGGAAAACTGCTATCATGTCACCCTTGGTCTTCTCTTTGTTAGACTAGATCAGTGTTTCTCAACCTTGACAATTTTAAGCCATGTGAACTTCAACTCCCAGAATTCCACAGCCAGCAATGCTGTGAGTTGAAGTCTGGGAGTTGAAGTCCACATGCCTTAAAATTGTCAAGGTTGAGAAACACTGGACTAGATATTCCCAGTTCCCACAACGGTTCATCTTATGGTTTAGCTTCCAATCCCCTAAACATCTTTATTTGATGAAACAGAATTTGCTGCCAGCAAGAGAAAGGGACTAGGAAGGGTTAAAGATGTCCCAGTATCAAACTGGATGCTCTTCCTCTGCAACTGTACATAATCTGTATTTTTTTTTCCTCCCTTAAAGGCAAAGAAAGAGAATTTCAATCACAGGATTCAGTGACACCAGAAGAAAACCAGAGAAAAGGATAGTGTTAAAAAAAAATTAGCCAAACACGGCTTGTTGACAGTGAAGATTATCAGGTTTGATAAAATCAGTGTTGATGACAGCAAAATCTGAGAGTATAGTTCGAGATGGTTTTATCAAGAGAATAGAGGAAGTGTATCTGACAAACAGATTTTGGTCAACATAATTATTATCAAATTTTCCACCTAGGCATGCTGTCATATTCCCATTGTGCCCAAACTTGTTACTATGGGTTTAATTTCAATGGATATTCCCACTGAAATGTCACAGAACATAAAACATAGAATAATACTGGCCTGAAGTATCCAAACAGAACTGATTTGAAGAAAAAACCTCAGGAAGAACATCTGAGATCTGCATAATAACTTACGTAACCATCTTTCAATCATAGCTTCACACATGGGAAGCAAACGGTGAAGCCAGTAACAACCTATTTCATCTTTCACGATGACTTTAACATGCTCCACCGTATCACAATTACAAAGAGTCTTTTACTTAAATACATCTGAACTATCACAGGCTCAGAGTCAACTCAGGTTCAGCCGGGCAGATAAAATGTTTTTAAAAGCCACAATATACCCAGTTACTAAAGTAACCTATTTTGTTAAAAAAAAAAAAAAAAGGGGGGGGGGAGTCCCTGCAAATTTTTACTCTGCTGATCATTGCTGGCTATAGGGGTGGTGCTCATCTCTGTTTCAAGGCCATGGTCACGTAGCCAACAGGACGGAGTCCTGTCACCTTCCCAGCAAAGTGGTATCTATTAATCTATTCACATTTGCATGCTTTTGAACAGCTAGGTTGGCAGGAGCTGGGGGTGAGGATAGGAGCTCAACCATCAGATCTCAAACCTGGGCTGCCAGGCGTCCAGCCAACAAGCCCAACATCTTAACTGCTGAGCCACCGCACCACCCATATTGCCTTATTCCTATCTGAATTACTAGAATCTAAAGATATTGCAGATGGTGGATAGGATGGAGTACCTATTTATCTACTTGCATTTGCATGCTTTCAAACTGCTAGGTTGGCAGGAGCTGAGTCGAGAATGGGAGGTCACCCCATCGCAGGGCAATTTGGTCTCAAACCTGGGCTGCCAACTTTCCAGCCAACAAGCCTAGAGAGTTTTAACCACTGAGCCGCCCTTACTTATTTTATACAGGACTTTTCTTTTTGTCTTCCCTGTAAATTAAAAGCCTTAATGCTGCTGTTTTATTCTAACTGGATCTACAGTAATGGCCAAAATTGTGGACACCTTTTGGGAAAAGTCTACATTTGAGGTTTGATGGCTAATAACACCACTTTTTGGGGGGACTAGTACCATAAAATTATATATCGATGGAAAGATAATTTAATCCAGAATGTAATGCAACATAGTTTGTTCATTTATCTGTATTGTATTCTATGAAAAGCTATAGCCAAATAACCAGAAAAATGAAGCACAACTGAAGTTGCAACAGCCTTGAAAAAAAAAGAGCCCATCGGTTCTTGCACTTATGACTTGTTGCAGCACCCCCATGGTCACGTGATAGAAATTTAGCAACCGGCATGTGTTTACAAGGGTTGAAACATCAAGGTATGATGGGATCATCATTTCTGCCCTTTCCAGCAAAGTCAATGGGGGAAGCTGGATTCACTTAATGACCATGCAATTCATTTAACAACTGCACTGATTTACTTAAAAATCATGACAAAAAGGTTGTAAAATTGGGCACAAATCATTGGACAACTGCCTTGCTTAGCAAAGGAAATTCTGATTGCTATTGTGATTGTAAATTGAAGACTACCTGCATTGCTTCTGTGGTAGGAAGTGCTTCATCACAGCAAAGCTGAGCATAGATAAGTCATTTTTATTATTATTATTATTATTATTATTCCTATTTCTTTTCCTCTTTTCTATATAGAATAACATTTTAGGGAAATTTAAGAAGAGGACATAAAGGGACACTGATCAAAAAGCCAGAGCCACTGAGATGGACGGGACCTAAATTCAACAAATAAATAAATAAATGAATAAACACAAATCAATTAAACTAATGAAACATAACAAACGTAATAGTCCATTCAGAGTGGAAAAATCATATTGTTTTTTTTTTTTTTTTATGGGCAGTTTTTACATTGATCCAGCCATTTCTACTATTTCCCAATTTCTACATAAATCCTTTCTCCTCTTTTTTGGCAAAATCCATCCCAATTTCAAATGGAATCCAAACTTAGATGATACATTCCTAGATATAGTTTTTGGAGAAAAAACATGTACATGGTTTTAAATCTAAATTCTCCTGCTGCTTCTTTAGAGATTAAAAAAAAAAAATCTGTGTCAGAGATTTGGGAAACATTAACCTAATTCTGGTCTACATTTCTCAAGAGCAGCGAGATCAAATCAATGTTACTGAAATTTGCAAAGGTCACATTTCATCTTTAATTCTCCAAAGCATCTCTAATCCTACAAATACGATAAAAGCAGAAGCTGGGCCATGCTTAGAATTCAGACTTATAAAAAATGCAATCGATACCAAACTATCATTTAACCTTGTATAGAAGGATTCGGATCTTCAGCTGTTTACTTTTGTGTGGTTCTCGTCTATCTGAGCCCAAAGTCAACACACACTGGAGCGGCATCTTTCTCTTAGATTGGGAGTGTGAAAGCTTACAGCAGCAGTGCCCAACTGGGGAATTCTGGGAATTGAGGTCCACAAGTCTTAAAGTTGCCAAGGTGGGGCACCCCCGGGTTAAGTTGTGTCTCAGATTTCACCAAGGGAGAATCTGAGGAGAAAGACAACTTAGAACAGACATGTCAAACATAAGGCCCGGGGGCCGGATGCGGCCCACAAAGTGGTTTCATGTGCCCCATGAAGCCATCCTGGAAACAGTGAGGGAACAGTCCCCTCTGCCTTGGCCCCAGCCAGCCGGGAGCCAATGTACAATTTTATGGTGGCCATCTATGCTGAAACGCATTCAGTCTTAGCTCCACAAGGCCGTCTGGAAACAGTGAGGAACCAGCCCCTGCCATGTCGGCCCCGTCTCCTGGGTGCATGCGGGAGAGGTGTCACCCTTTGTGAGGAATGAAGAAATAGACCATGCCTTGGTGCTTGCCCTGGTCCCACCCTCTTCTGCCAGAGACCCTCAGATCTGTCTCACTCCTGCCCAGGCCCCCACAAGCACCCTTGACGCAAACAACTTAGAGCTGGCCATGCCCACCCAGTAGGCCACTCCATCCATACCCACCCAGTAGGCTACACCCACCTGGCCCCCCGAGGGCAACCCCAATGCTGATGTGGCCCTCAATGAAACTGAGTTTGACATCCCTGACTTAGAAGATTTAACTTTGAATTTCCACCCAGCCTTCCTGCAGGTTGCCATGACACGTCAGCCTAGGGACTGCCTTTTGCACCAGACTTTTTTTTTTTCTCAGTAAGTGAATGCCTGCCATAAAAATGAAAATAATCCTGTTGCACCTACTGTGTAACCACCTGTCACTAAATTTATGAACAATTAAGGAAGTGGAAAAACTTCCCAGGGAGTGATTTGTATGTACCATAAAATGCTCATTTTTGTCTGAAAATACATATATATATATATATATATATATATATATATATATATATATATATATATATATATATATATATATATAATGAGAGAAACAACCCTCTCCATCCCATCCCTTCCCTTTTTTTACTTAATTCAGCTTTGTAGTAATTATACAGGTAGGCTGGGGTGTTCCTTCTACTTCTTTTAATTTATGATAGCGTCAAGCGTAACAGATAAACAGAATTCCACAGAAGCCAGTTGCCTTCGAAACAAAGTATGACTGGCAAATCTCGACACCACATCTAAAAACAAGATGCTGGGCAATGGTCGCCAAAGTATCAGAGACATAGTTAGGTCCTTCTGTTGCAATTGCAGGATTGTGACCTTGGCACTGGAGGGAGAGCTTCATCCAAGTTTTGAGGAACTCCTACAAAGACGAGGAGGGTCAAACTATATTCCAAAGTGCCAAAAGGCAGGACAAGAAACAATGGATGGAAACTAATCAAGGAGAGAAGCAACATGGAATTAAGGAGAAACTTCTTAACAATGAGAACAATCAACTAATAGAATGACTGTCCTCCAGAAATCGTAGGTGCACCTTCATTGGAGGATTTTAAATAGAGACTGGACAACCAGTTGTCTGAAATGGTATAGGTTCTTCTGCTTGAGCAGAGGGCTGGACTAGAAGACCTCCAAAGTCCCTTCCAACTCCACTATTCTGTGTTCAAGGCTAACTTGCATCCTTTTGCTATGTTCAGAAAACATAGCCGGAGCTTCAAAGTGCAGGGTGAAATTTGCATGTCAAAGACCCCCATGTTCCATTCCATGGAATGCTATATTCAAATGCTATATTAAAACATATAAGGAATGGTTGCTGGAATTGTCTTTTTAATGATGAGAAGGACGAGGGGGGGCATAATAGCAGTGTTCCAATATCTCAGGGTCTGCCACGAAGAAGAAGGAGTGAAGCTATTCTCCAAAGGCAGGACAAGAAGCAACGGATGGAAACTAACCAAAGAGAGGAGCAACCTATACCTAAGGAGAAATTTTCTGACAGTGAGAACAATTAATCGGCAGAAAAATCTGCCTTCAGAAGTTGTGAATGCTCCAACACAGGAAGTTTTTAACAAGAGATTGGACAGCCATTTGTTGGAAATGGTATAGGGTTTCCTGCCTGAGCAGGGGGTTGGACTAGATGACCTCCAAGCTCCCTTCCAACATCATCATCATTGATAATAACAACAATAACAACAACAACAACAACAACAATAATAATAATAATAATAATAATAATAATAATAATCAAAATTGAGAAGACAGCAACAGACAGTAAGTGCTGCCTATGCAAAGAAGCTAAAGAAACAGTGGACCACTTGGTAAGCTGTTGCAAGAAGATTGCACAGACTGGCTACAAGCAGCAGCATGACAAAGTAGCAACAATGGTGCATTGGAAGATCTGCAAGAAATATCATTTGCCTGTAAGCAAGAACTGGTGGGATCATAAAATAGAGAAAGTCATAGAAAATGATAAAATTAAACTGCTCTGGGACTTCAGAATTCAAACAGACAAGCACCTGCAACATAACACCCCAGACTTAACAATTGTCGATAAGAAAGACAAAAAAGTCTGGATAGTGGATGTGGCAGTGCCTGGAGATAGCAGAATAGAAGAGAAAGAACTGGAGAAGATAACAAAATACGAAGACCTACAAATAGAAATAGAAAGACTGTGGCAAAAGCAAGCAAGGGTAGTACCAATAGCGATAGGCTCCTTGGGTGCAATCCCAAAACAACTGGAGCACCACTTGAACACCATTGGCACTGACAAATTTGCTATTAGTCAATTGCAAAAGGCGGCCTTATTAGGAACTGCTTCCATCCTGCGACGATATCTGTAATACCATCAAACATCCACATCTGCCTATCCCAGGTCCTGGGTAAGGACTCGATAGGTAAACAAAATGCCAAATCCAGTCTGAACATCTGGCTGACTGTGCGATGATCCATAATAATAATAATAATAATAGTAATAATAATAATACTTTTAAGAGCCAGGTTTTTTTATATATGTGCTGCCCCACAAGAGGAAAAGAGAGAAAACTCCTTCCCCTTGGAAGCTTATTTCAAACAAAGTGAGACTATTAGCTTTCTTCAAAAATACTTTTTATCTATATTTAGCGGGCTCTTGCCTCCTAAATATATCTGCTATTTTTCCCGCCCACATTTAGAAAATGTGCAACAGTTTTGCTAGAGGTGTTAAATTGTTGCACACTGCATCCCAAAGGAAACCACAGATAGTCCTCTACTTACGACAGTGACTGAGCCCCAAATTCCCATTTCTAAGCAAGACGGTTGTTAAGTGAGTTTTGCTCCGTTTAATGACCTTCCTTGCCACAGTTGTTTAAGTGAATCGCTGCGTGCTCAATTAGTAACACAGTTGTTAAGTGAATCTGTCTTCACCACTGACTTTGCTCGTCAGAAAGTCGCAAAGGGTAATCACGTGACCCTTGGACACTGCAACTGACCTAAGTACATGCCAGTTGCCAAGTGTCCAAATTCTGATCATGTGATCCCCCGGGGATGCTGCAGCCGTCAGGAGTGTGAAAAAGAGTCATAAGTCACTTTTTCAGTGGTGCTGTAATTTCAAACAGCCACTAAATGGATGTCTGTAAGTCAAGGACCACCAGTAATTAATACCTTATGAATTAATATGTTCAACTGATTGCACACTTCCTAAATATTCTAATGAGGGCCTCTGCTCCAATTAGGTTTAAGCCTGTGTACAGTAGTGGCCAAAATGATGGAAACCTTTTGGGAGAAGTATACAGTAGAAATGCCACCTTTGGTTAAGTTTCCACCCATTTTTCTTCTAATTTCTTTATAACTGTAGCCTTGTTCACTTAATAATACTATTTTATATCGCTTTCTGGGCAACCAGTCAACTCTTTGCACCATGATTTTAATTTTATTATGTTTTACAAGCTCACTAAATGAAAGAACACAAAAAAACCCAACCAACTTGATAGCCATCACATAACACCCTGACAAATGTCCTCCTCTCAGCTTCAATACATGACATCAATAACTGAACCCTACTCTGATCTGATTGGCTCATGGCCAAAACAAGGTAACACCTGATTGGCTCTCTAAACACTCATGCTCATTGGCTACAGTCAGATGAAGGAAAGCTACCTGATACCAACCTAAGCTAATTGTGCTTCCTTTTTCTGGTTATTTGGCTATAGTTTTTCATAGAATACAGTACAGATAACTGAACAAACTATGTTGATTACATTCTGAATTAAATTATCTTTCCATCGATATATAATTTTATGGTACTAGTCCCCAAAAAAGTGGTGTTATTAGCCATCAAACCTCAAATGTTGACTTTTCCCAAAAGGTGCCCACAATTTTGACCACTACTGTATTTCTGAAAGTTTAAGTTTTGAAATCTGCTTTAAATACATATTTAAGTCCCATTTCTCACATGAATCAAACATTTTGCAGTTCATGGGGAGATGAATGAATTGTTGGGATTGAAAATAATAGATCAATTTGTCCATAAACTTGTTTTTTTAAAAAAAATAAAATATTTAAAAATACAAGATATCTCATTAGCAACCATCCAATTAATTAATTTTGCCACTCTGGGAGGCATCTGGATAGCTCTTACATAAAAAAGAATATTGGATTAGATGAAAGTAAAAACTCACCCTATAAAATATTTCTGATGTCCGATAAAGATATTTCTCCATCATTATTCTTTTTATTGTTCAGACTTGGTCTAAAATGTTGCTTAGAGCTAAAATTTAAGCTCCATCTTGTCACCAGTCTTTCTTATCATGATGGGAGACAATTTTCTGAAGATCTGTTGTTTTTGAAAGATTCCTATTTCACTTCCCCGGGCTCATTTTAATGGTGGCAACTTAAATTGATTTTCACTGTTTATTTTATTTTTTCTTCTCCTTCATCTTATGCATTTCATGTCAGCGAGAGTGCAGTTTAATAAAAATGTGTGAAGATAGCTGGACCTTTTTTCCCTTTTTGCAACCACCTGTGAACGCATCTAAGGAAAAAGAGATTTCACAACTTTTAAAAATCTCAAGTGACGTTATTTGGGTTGCATTTTATTTACTGCCAGAGAAGGGAGAACCCTTGTTAATATACACGGAGTTGTTATGGTTTAAAAAGACTTTTGATACCCTTTTTCATCCTTTGTTTCCATTATTTGTCTTTTTCATCCATTTTTCACGTCTGGATTTAAAAAAAAACAAAAACAAAACAATTCTTGGGTAAGGAAAGTTGTTTACTGGAATAGGAATCTTATCAAAGGTTCCTACAGAAACTCAGACACTGTCGGAGAGAGACTGGCAGAGTCAGGGAGAGGAGTCAAATGGGGAATTAGTTTAGAATCTCTACATTAGCATAGGAGGGCGAAATTCAACCTCCACAGAATAGAGTAGAGTAGAGTAGAGTAGAGTAGAGTAGAGTAGAACAGAACAGAACAGAACAGAACAGAACAGAACAGAATAGAATAGAATAGAATAGAATAGAATAGAATAACAGAGTTGGAAGGGACCTTGGAGGTTTTCTAGTACAATCCCCTGCTTAGGCAGAAAGCTCTATACCATTTCAGACAAATGGTTGTCCAGTCTCGTCTTAAAAATGTGCAGTGTTGGAGCACCCACAAGTTCTAAAGGGAAGTTGTTGCATTGATTAATTGTTCTAACTGTCAGGAAATTTCTTCTTAGTTCTAGGTTGCTTCTCTCCTTGATTAGTTTCCATTCATTGCTTCTTGTCCTGCCTTCAGGTGCTTTGGAGAATAGCTGGACTTCCTCTTCTTTGTGGCAGCCCCTGAGATATTGGAACACTACTATCATGTCACCCCTTGCCCTTCTCTTCATTAAACTAGACATACCCAATTTCAGCAACCGTTCTTTATACATTTTAGCCTCCAGTCCCCTGGAGTATAAATCAACCACAAATAAATCAACTATTCTAGAACTAAATAGATCAGTGATCAATATCCAGAAATACTTTTTTAACTTGTGTGCAGATGACAGGGAGTTAAGAGAGAGGGGGGGGGAGAGAGAGAGAGAGAGAGAGAGAGAGAGAGAGAGAGAGAGAGAGAGAGAGAGAGAGAGAGAGAGAGAGAGAGAGAGAGAGAGAGAGAGAAGCAAACTAACCATGTTTACTAGTTAATACCAAAGTGCTCCAGATGGTAGCATTCAACAGGAGCTCTGAGGATCAGCACAAGAATCTTTGAAATCTGAGGGAGTGGTCTGCAAATTGACAAATGTGGCAAATAATGTTCAATATAAGCCAGGCTGAAAACACACTCCATCCTTGCATGATTTTCATAGGCTGTGAAGGCCATGCAAGAGCGTGGTTCTCTCATCTGGCCTCCGGTGGATTCAGAGGCTGTGAAAGAGCACACCCCATTCTCTCATAGCCTCCCCAAATCACAGGGGAATGGGGCAACATTTGAGAATAGTTGTTGTCAGAAGTTGGTGAACACTGGTGTGTCACTCAAGACACTGGCATGTTACCTTTGACACATGCATCAGAGGTCCGCCGTTATTGAGCCAGGATAACATGTTGTATTTTGATGCTGAACTCACTTATGCATTATGGTGGGAGTCTCCAACCTTGGCGACTGTACGATTTGTGGACTTCGATTCTGAGAATGTTGGTCAAGGAATTCTGGGAGTTGAAGTCCACAAGTTGTAAAGTTGCCAAGTTTGAAGACCCCTGCATCTAAACCTGGCAGTAGCTGAACAGAAAAAGAAAACTGAATCAAAGTGAAAAGCAAAATGAAAACATTACCCTGGTGTATAACTGAGTCAAGGCAAATTTTACGTTTGGATTCATAGCAAAGAAAATTGAAGATGGAATTGCAGGAATAATAGCCCTTATACAAATCTATGACAAGACTATACTTAGAGTACTGTAGAGGGTACAGTTCTGGCCATCACACCTTAAATTTATTACAGAGCTACAAAAGGCAGAAAACAGGGCAACCCAAATGATTAAAGGACTGGCACAATTCTATTTGAAGGGAAAGAATAACAGCCATGGGGATGTTTGGCTCAGAATGGAGGGGAGATATAATAGATATATATGGGATCAAGCATGGTATAGCTACATGAAGAGAAATTGTCTTTCTTCTTTTCTCACAATTTTAGAATTTTATGATCTAAATAGTGAAAAGTTCAGGACCTAAAACAAGCAAAGACTTTTTTTTTTCATAAGTTGTATAATGAAAGATGATTTTTGCAGCCAGCAGTTGTGGAAAGAATAGCCAGTTTGAATAGTTATAAACAAGGATGGATTCGTGCTGATTCAAGCTGTCCCTGGTAACTTCTATTGTTGGCTGTTTACTACCATCAACCATACAAACAATAACTGGTCCACAATCTGCTTGAATCTTGAGCCCCAATTTTATGACTCTTAATGAACCACCATCAAATACCAGCAATCACGTCTTTGAGCAATAGAGGCATGATTTGCCATTGACTTTGGAAGATCAACAAAGGAAATAAAAGTAGATATGGTGAAGAATAGGAATGACACTACTGAAAAAACAAACAAAAATCCATTCTGATATTGCCCAGATGCAGAACATCACTATCCATACTATTATTGCCCTTGATAGGAGTTCCCACCTGCAAGATTTTTAGGATGTAAACCAGCTTTTGATTAAGGCTATCCAATCTGGGCTGCAAGACAAAGGCAAAGTAATTTGAGTTTCCTATGTTACTTTGCTTCTATTTAGCAGCCATCCAGATTTTGGAAACTTATATCCACTGCTGATTTTTGGGGCTAAGCATTGCAAATAGGAAGAAAGGGGGAGGAGGAGGAGGAGGAGGAGGAGGAGGAGGAGGAGGAGGAGGAGGAGGAGAAAAGGAAGGAAGGAAGGAAGGAAGGAAGGAAGGAAGGAAGGAGAAGGGAGGAGGAAAAGGGAAGAAGGAAGGAGAAAGAGGAGGAGGAGGAGGAAGTGGTGAGAGGAGGGAGGAGGAGGAGAAGTAAAACGGAAGAAGGAGGAGGGTGGAAGGAAGGAAGGAAGGAAAATACTGTTTGGATGTTTTGGCTATAAACAACCACCAAAGATTGTTTATAAGTGATGGAGAAAAAGAGGATGCAAATGATAACTTAAATAAGACCATGATCACCTATTTTTTTTCAGATTAGGTATTATTATTATTATTATTATGGATCATCGCACAGTCAGCCAGATGTTCAGACTGGATTTGGCATTTTGTCTACCTATCGAGTCCTTACCCAGGACCTGGGATAGGCAGATGTGGATATTTGATGGTATTACAGATATCGTTGCAGGATGGAAGCAGTTCCTAATAAGGCCGCCTTTTGCAATTGACTAATAGCGAATTTGTCAATGCCAATGGTGTTCAAGTGGTGCTCCAGTTGTTTTGGGATTGCACCCAAGGAGCCTATCACTATTGGTACTACCCTTGCTTGCTTTTGCCACAGTCTTTCTATTTCTATTTGTAGGTCTTTGTATTTTGTTATCTTCTCCAGTTCTTTCTCTTCTATTCTGCTATCTCCAGGCACTGCCACGTCCACTATCCAGACTTTTTTCTCTTTCTTTTTTTTTTTTATTGAAAATTTTTAGAAGTTTTTACAAAAACCAAAAAAGACAACAACAACAACAAAAAAAAAAACAACCCTCACCCAACCCCTCCCAAACCACCCCTCCGTCCCCCCCCGAGCTTCCCAGAGCTGAATATAGGCTTAATTAAAATTTTAAAAATCCTAAAAAAAGTTAAACAACTTATAAAATAATTAACAATAAGATATATATAACAAAAAAAACAAAAACAAAAACATAGGCATTAAAAAGAAAAAGTGCTTAAAAAAGAAGAAAAAAAGAAAGAAGAAAAGAGATTAAAAAAAAGAAAAAAGAGAAAAAATACAATCTATAAAATATCAAAGTTTATATACAAGTTATAAAAAGGCTAAATGGTATTTTTTTTATATCCAATTTATATTGTGTGAAATTTATCCATTTTTCCCATACGGCAAAAAATTTCTCTTGCGATTGCTCCTTTAAGAAAGCTGAAATCTTTGCCATTTCCGCCAGATAGGAAACTTTAAAAAGCCACTCTTGCAAGGTAGGCAAAGATTCCTTCTTCCAATATTGCCCTACTAACAGCCTTGCGGCTGTAATCAAGTTCAACATCAATATAACCTCCTTAGCATCACAATCAGTAACAATACCTAACAAAAACAATTGTGGAGTAAATTTTACCCTCTTTCTAAAAATTCTTTGAATATTCCACCATATCTTAATCCAAAAAGCTTTTATATTTTTACACGACCACCAAATATGATAATAAGTGGCGTCCAGGCAACCACATCTCCAACATTTAGGCTTTTTTGTCTTTCTTGTCGACAATTGTTAAGTGTGGGGTGTTATGTTGCAGGTGCTTGTCTGTTTGAATTCTGAAGTCCCAGAGCAGTTTAATTTTATCATTTTCTATGACTTTCTCTATTTTATGATCCCACCAGTTTTGGCTTACAGGCAAATGATATTTTTTGCAGATATTCCAATGCACCATTGTTGCTACTTTGTCATGCCGCTGCTTGTAATCAGTCTGTGCAATCTTCTTGCAACAGCTTACCAAGTGGTCCACTGTTTCTTCAGCTTCTTTGCATAGGCGGCACTTACTGTTTTTTGCTTATTATTATTATTATTATTATTACTGATCATCGCACAGTCAGCCAGATGTTCAGACTGGATTTGGCATTTTGTCTACCTATCGAGTCCTTACCCAAGACCTGGGATAGGCAGATGTGGATGTTTGATGGTATTACAGGTATCGTCGCAGGATGGAAGCAGTTCCTAATAAGGCCGCCTTTTGCAATTGACTAATAGCAAATTGGTCAATGCCAATGGTGTTCAAGTGGTGCTCCAGTTGTTTTGGGATTGCGCCCAAGGAGCCTATGACTATTGGTACTACCCTTGCTTGCTTTTGCCATAGTCTTTCTATTTCTATTTGTAGGTCTTTGTATTTTGTTATCTTCTCCAGTTCTTTCTCTTCTATTCTGCTATCTCCAGGCACTGCCACGTCCACTATCCAGACTTTTTTGTCTTTCTTATCGACAATTGTTAAGTCTGGGGTGTTATGTTGCAGGTGCTTGTCTTATTATTATTATTATTATTATTATTACTATTATTATTATTATTATTATTATTATTATTATTATTATTATTATTATTATTATTATTATTATTATTTGGGTTGTACCCAAAGTTCCCTGAGGTAAATGCCTTTATTTCTCAAAAACATTGCTGGATTCAGTTCTTCAAAGGATGATCTTGAAATACGTTTCACATCATCAGGGCATATTATACATCTTCACTTCCAGATTTGTGGAAAATATTTCAGATTTATTGGAGCACAGTGAAGCAATGATAGTCAGATGAGATGAGGGAGTAGACAGGAGGGGGAAACAGAAGGGATGTGTTCAGCACATTAATACGCTTCATAATCGCAATATCTGCCTGTATCTCTGTGCACACAGAGAAGTAGGCATCTCACATTCTACAATGGTACCTCAGTTCTCCAAGTTAATTGGTTCCAGGAGGAGCAATGAGTATCATAAATGATGAGCACCTAACCAATTTTTCCCACAAGGAATAACGTAGTGAATCACAAGACTGCAGACACTGTCTAGTGCAGGGGTGTCAAACTCACAACATCACGTGACATGTTGCGACTTATCATTACTTTTTTTCCATTGCTGGCAATGGGGTGGGTGCGGTTTTTACTATGATGCATCCGGCCCACAGGCCGGCAGTTTGACACTCCTGGTCTAGTGCAGGGGTAGGCAATCTTGGCTCTTTTATGGCTGGTGGACTTCAACTCCCAGAATTCCTGAGCCAGCCATGCTGAGGGGAAAGGGAGAGGTTTCCAAGCTGAGCCATGCTGGCCCAGGAATTCTGGGAGTTGAAGTCCACAAGTCATAAAAGAGCCAAGGTTGCCTACCCCTGATTTAGTGTGTGTGTGTGTCGAGTACCAAACAAATGAGGAGAGCCGGGACGGAATTTTCATATCCAAATGCCTTGAGTACTAAATTCGATGACTTTCAAAGTACACGTAGTCCTGGACTTACGACCACAACTGAGCTCAAAGTTTTGGTTGCTATGTGGGACGTTGAAGTGAGTTTTATCCCATTTTACGACATTTCTTGCCACAGTTGTTAAGTGAAACATTGCATCTGTTAAGTTAGTAACACAGTTTTTTAAATGTACCTGGCTTTCCCGTTGACTTTGCTTGTCAGCAGGTTGTAAAAACAATCTGGATGTAAAAAAAAACACATCTGGGAAAGCCAGATGTGCTTAAAAACCTACTCACTTAACAGTTGCAGGGGCTGTCATAAATATGAGTCAGTTGCCAAGTGTCTGGATTTTGATGGGGATGCTGCAATGGTCATATGTGTGAAAAATGGTCATAAATCACTTTTTTCAGTGCTATTGTAACTTTGAATGATCACTAAGTAAACTGTTGTAAGTTGAAGGATATTTGCAGTCGAGTACCAAAATACTGCTGTTATCTTTATTAAATTAAATTCTCAGTTGCTTTCCATCTCCCTTTTGCACTCATAGACCTACAGCTTAAGCCTTCAATCCAATCAAATAGCAACTGAATTGGGGAGGGGGGAAAACCCTCACTTTAATGCTGGCATTTTGCCATCCTAGCTCTTATAAACTATTGTTAACGGCTGTAATGAACTAATCCAGGAAACATATTAATAATGACATAAAGAGACGCATTTATTGTTGATTGCTGAGTCTGTGACAGATTTATCACAGGGTTTCTGCTAGAAAAGGCTGGACCCTACAGTGGTGCAATTAAAACCAGATTGAGTAGAGGGACAAAGAATCAATAATCTAACCAGGCAACTTTTACATTTTGAAAAACACAAATATAAATTAATTGACACCAACATGGCTGCTAATGGGTAATTAATGCTGGGCTTGCTAGCCAATGAAAGCACAAAACAGATTCTGTTTGGATTATTAGCCTAAATTACTGCTAAGCATAGTTTTATCAGGAGTTGGTCAGTATTTCCATCAGCTCCAGTGCCTTTTGGTGGTACAGATATTGAGCTGTCTCTGTCATCTGGGAGGATGGGACATTAATGAAGACAATGCAGATAGTCCTCGATTCACATTCATTTGTTTAGTGATTGTTCAAAGTTACTGTTGTGATTCCTCGCCAGCCAGTGGACCCAGCAGCTGAGTCTGAGGAATCAGAGGAGGAGGAGGAGCCTGGAGAGATATCAGAGTCAGAGGAAGGCTCTGAGAAGCTCCAAGACTTATAGTCTGACGAGGAACCTGGCCCCTCTACTCATGCTCAGGCTGAGACACAGCTGTGCTGAGAGTCTGAGTTGGACAGTGATGACTCACAGCTGGGAGCTATCCAGGATGCACATAAATGCCGGCAAGACAAGCGAGTAGGACAGAGGAATGCAATGGGGCAGCTCCAAAGGCAAAGGAGAAGGCATTAGGAAGCCCCGCCTGGGCTGCATAATAAAAGGGAAGGTGTGGGAGGTGCTGGTTGCCGAAGGCAATCGTTCATGTTGAGGAATCGAGTTTCTGTGAACTGTGTTTTGTTTGCCTTGGACGTTGACTCAGGTCTGGGAATAATAAAAGGGGATTGTTTTTTTCCTGTGGTTCCAGCCTGCTTGTTGGAAGAGGGGTTTCTCCTTGTGAGCTTGACAAGGACTCATGTAGGCTGGGACAGAACAGTTACAACGGCACTGAAAAACATGACTTATGACTGTTTTTCACACTTACGACTGTTCCAGCATCCCCATGGTCACGTGATCAAAATGATGCTTGGCAACCAGCATGTATTTGTGACAGTTGCCATATCCCGGAGTCATGTGATCCCCTTTTGTGACCTTCTGACAAGCAAAGCCAATGGGGAAACCAGATTCACTTAACACACATGTTACTATCTTAACAACTGCAGTGAGTCACTTAACAGGTTAAAAAATGGGGCCAAACTCACTTCACGACTATCTTGCTTAGCAACCGGATTTTGGGGTCAGTTATGGTAATTAGTTGAGGACTACATGTAGACTCTGGATATCAGAAAAGAGCTGCAACTTGGTGTAATTTAAGTATGTGCCGAAATGTGTCTCAGAATTTCTCCACGCGTGTCTACTCCGTCAAAGAAGCTTCTGGGTTTCCGTCCCTTTTCTAGAGAGCTTGCCAATTTGTTCAGAAGACTTCTTGCTGATGCCATCGAGATTACCTTACTGTTGGAAGTGATGGCAGGCAGTATTGATTTTTGTTTCTTTTGTTTTGTGTTACTAATTGCAATTGCACTCTGAAATGGAAGAAGCTTCTTGGATGAGAAGCGAAAAGTCTTCAAGGAAAAACAAAGTCCAGTTTGCCTTTTGAAAAAGCACCTTTGGGAGAGCAGTAGTGCAGCACTTACACTTATACAGCACTTCATAGTGTTCTACAGCACTCTCTGAGCATTTACAATGTCAACATATTGCCCCTAACAATCTGAGTCCTTGTTTTACATAACTCAGAAGGATGGAAAGTTGAGTCAACCTTGAGCCAACTTTAGGCTGTGGATAGAATTAGTCTGCAATACTGCAATCTAACCACTTGGCCACCAGGGCCCATCGTCCTGAAACTTCTTTGGCTACTCAGTATGAAAATGTCTCCCAGGAGGAGTTTTTTTTTTTTTTTAATGATGTCCTTCTTTAAGATTTAACTAAAACACAGGAAGCCAACTGAATTACAGACTATTGCTAAAAGCCAGGGATTTACACCCATCCCTGGGCAACCTTATAAATAATTATGCACAAGCATTCCTGTGCCTACCCATGAGAATTTTACTTAAACTGTCATATCATTTGAAAGGAATACCTAACAGAGATTTTTTTTTTTATATCCCAAATTGAAAGAGAATGGTCAATGATAAGATATATCCTATGGGAGAGAGTGACAAAATGTACAGCATTAGTGAAAAGAGTAAGGGATTCAGTTTAAATGCCCTACTGAAATTTAAAGAAGCAATACTTCCATATGGACTAGAATTTTATATTATTTGGGAGGTATGCCAAGCATATAGCAATATTGCTAGAAACACAAACTATTGTACAGAAATAGAGGGGGGGGGGGACTCCAGAAAATGTACTTTCAAGACTGCAATCTAACTGGAAGCTCTTAATGAAGGCTGTAGCCCACGGGATTTTGCCAGGAATGTCTTAATTGGGAGGGGAACATGTTAAATAGAAATGCTAAGCTATAGCAGTGCAAAAAAAAAAAAAAAAGGAAGAATACCAAAAAAAAAGCTCCAGCCCTCTTGGGAAAAAAAAAAGCCACGGCAGTAAATTACATCAAGATTCTTCAGCAGATGGTTCAGACAGAAGCAAAATTCTCAGGAGAACAAGTGCTGTTTTTGCAGACAGATTTCAAGTCAGGGAAAAAAAAGATAAATGCACATAAGGAAAAAATTGGTTAGCAATTTTTGACTTAGAGAAATTTCTAGGCCACAACCAAATTGTGCAGTCATCCAAAGCAACAACGTCTCTAAAAGCCGTGTTGGAGTTACATCTTCCCCCTCACCACACTTCCCCACAAAAAAACATACACAATTTAAACATGTAGGGGTCCTTAGTGCTCTCTGAGCTTGGAGGGTTTTTTTGCAGACATTTCATTACCAAACTAAGTAACATCATCAGTGCTAGAAGGTAGCAAACCTTACTGCCTTCTAACACTGATGATGTTAGCTAGTTGGCTAATGATATGTCTGCAAGAAAACCACCAAGGACCCCACAATTCAACCCTAAGCTACAAATATTCTGTTGGTACAATAGAAGCATGTCAAATACTGTGAGTCACCATTGCTGCCATTGAGATCACTATGGACTTTTCCAAAACAACTTATTTTGAGTAATTGTTCAAAAATGAGCTTCTGCAGGAGATGTAAAGGTGTGCCAGACCACAACTTTCTCTGGTCCAAAGGATGGGTAGTTGCCCACCCCTAGTCATGAGTTGCACTACAGAAGCATCTGTACTTCACTTTGATCACAAATACAGTAGAGACCAATGATTGGCTGAGCCGTCTATTACCAAGAATGACATATTTTGACCGACTGATATTGGGTTGTTTTTTTGTAAACTCTATAGATTTGCAACACAAAGCTGCCTATCCAACTGTGAATATTCTAACAGTCTTAAGAGCCCACTCAAGCCTATTTATGTATCGTATGGCACATTCACTCAAGCCCTATTCTACTTCAAGTGTGGAATTAGAAATCACGAGCTTTGTTATCTGGAAGTTCCCATAATAATACACTCCACAAGATTTCATTCAATATGCCTGTTTTCTGGTGTACCTAGAAGTGACTTAAATTAGTGTGCACTTTGCCTCTGTATATGTAACTATCGATGAAAGTGACAATATATACCAAGTGTGCCTGTCTTTGGGGCTCATTGATCTGCCTCCCACTGCAGACTCAAAACTGAACGAAGATTTGCTCATGATCAGGTGTCAAGTTGAACAAGGAGCAGCAGTGATTCAAGCCCGTTGTTGTTATAAAGCAGAATAACAATCTAGGAAGCCTGCCCAGGTTTCTCTCTATTCTATCTGATACCACATAAAATCAAAGCAGAGTTCATTTGTTAGGCTTTCTTCTTTCTTAGCATGGAGTAATCTCTCTTGAAACTCATCCCTGCATGGTTCAGTAAGTTCTTCTCCCTACATTTCCTCAACCTCGGAGACCAGGTTGTATACCAGAGAAATGCTATCACCAATCTCAAGAGGTTTGCTAGCACCAAGCATGTCACTGAAGGTCCAAGGTCAACAAATTTGCTCCTGTTCTTCCCCAGATGAAGTTTTAATCATTTCCAGGAAAATGACTGAACGGATGAAGTGTCATCAAGTCAGTGTTGACTCTTAGTAGCAACATAGATCGAGTGTCCCTAGATAGATAGATAATTGTAAAGCAGTTGTCCTTGGTCCAGATATGTTGGGATTTTTATTTCATTCCAAACACCACAAAAGTCGCAAGTATTCAGAACAAAAATGAGTATTTCTGCTGCAATTGTTCCTCCAGTTCTCTGAAAGAAGAACCAAGACGTGAAAAATCAAAGTTTGAGAAACTGATGTCCTCCAGATACATGTGCAAATCTACTTGGGGTAATACTGACTTCTTTAATGTGATTTGAATTAAAAATGGCCTTGGCAAAACACAAAGATGGCTGAGTATCTCATATTTTTGCAATCATCTGAGCCTAATTCATGGTTCACTATTATGCCCAGCTGCAGGAATAGGTAGAGCTGGTATCTCCTGGACTTTGAACAACTTCCATGCCCCTTCAGTTGGAAGGAGAGGTAACATTCTCTCCTGCAGAACTCATGGATCAAGACCAGTGATGCTGCTGTCTAAATATTTGCATAAGAGATGCTAAAGCAATGGGAATTCTACCCAGATTGTTAAAATAAATAGACATTGGTAGCTGACTCAGTACAAGTATTACTTACTTGATGTGTACACAATGAACTAAATGAAAAATATCAGACTAATATCTAAATATTACATGTAAAACAGCCGCCCAGAAATCACTTTGGCTAGAGATGGGTGGCATCTAAATTTAATAAATACATGAAACAAAATAAAAATAAACAAGAGATAGCTACAGGTGGTTGCATTTTTCTCCTGTAAGAAAGACTGATTTCTCAGCCCAAGAAGCTCAGAAAGGCCACTTGTTTCTCCTTAAATGAAGCACAAAGGAAGAAGTTATTTTAATAATAGTTTGATGAAGTTTTTTTCCCCCTAAAATGGAGGAAATAAGGCAAAGCGCAGATTCTTCCCTCCCCAATTCAGATTGATTCATTGCAAAGTCAATATCCATCAGCTGTTGGAAATTAAAGGGAAGGTTTTATACATGCCTTATTGTACAGCAAGAGCTTTCTACTCAGCCAGATAAATCTTCTTTAAGAGGATTAGGAAACTTTCATTACCTTTATCTAACCTGAACTAACACTAACGGTGAAAAATTAATCTATAGACTGGACAAAAGCCAATAGCAGTTGCTAAGAAGGCAGCCCTCTGGAGTTTCTTTCTAATTGAAGGGGGGGGGGGAGAGGAGAGAATACTTAATTCTACTTAGCACTTGGAATGGTGGGGTAGAAAGTTGGGGGGGGAAGGCATTAAGAAGGAGAAACGAGAACTTCTCCTGGACTAATGGACTAGAGAGCATATAATTCCTTGTGAATTATTTATTTATCAAGTTGGGGGGGGGAGGGTTTATGCATGCAGGTGAGTACATGTGTAAGTGTGTGTGCATGCAACATTTATATCTAAAGTATGAAATGTTTATCTCCTGTGTGGCTTTAAAGAAAGGAAAGCACAGGCCAATATTCATTTATGCCACTACAGGTCAGCAATGGAAAAAAAAAGTAACTTACAACTATTTTAACAACTATTATTTATTAATTAAACAATAACCACCCTCTTAAAATACAACAAATGTTCTCTTCTTTCCATATTTCATCTCTTCTCTATAAATGAATCCTTTAAACCAGTGTTTTTCAGCCTTGGCCACTCGAAGGTGATGATGTTATTACGTTATATGTTTCTTTTTATTATTATTACTATATTCTTATTGTGTTTCTTCTCTACTTTGTCCTTTTTTTGCCTGCCCGTTTTAAGGTCCTTTTTCTTTAAGTTTGTATTATATTTATTAAAAGTGTGATAGAAGCATTTTTTTTAAAAAAAAAGAAGAAAACAGTCTTTGACTTTTCCCTTATCTTCACTTCTTCAGAAGATGATCAGCAAAATTACTCTCAGTGAAATCAAAGTATCCTGGTAGTACAGCACACTTATAGAGGGCGCGGATCTCCTGTTGATTCAGCACTTAATTTTACATTCTTGATTTTGGCCCTTCTTATTCTTCCCTAAATGCAACATTTATATCTAAAGTTAGAAATGTTTATCTGCTCTGTGGCTCTAAGCAAATGAAAGCACAGGCCAGTATTCACCTATGCCACTACAGGTAGTCTCCCCACTTCTAACAGTTCCTTTAGTGACTGTTCAAAGGTGACTTAGAAATGTTTTTTCATACTCACAGCCACTGCGGTATCCCTATGGTCGCATAATCAAAATTCAGGTGCTTGGCAGCTGACTCAAATTTATGACAGTTATGCAGTGTCACAGGAGCATGTGATTCCCCCTTTGCAAACTTTTGACAAGCAAAGTCAATGGGGATGCCAGATTTGCTTAACAACAGTGTTACTGCAGTGCCTCACTTAACAAACATGGCAGGAAAGGGGGTGAAATGGGGCAGAATTTACTTAACACATTTTCTCGTTTAGCAACAGAAATTTGGGGCTCACGTATGGTGGTAAGTCAAGGACTATCTGTACGTGAAACACGCTCTGACTCCTGACTATCAGGTGGGGAGAAATGCATAAAAACCCTTCATTTCTTTTCTTTATGAAGCCCACCAATAAATTAGTGCTGGGGTTTGATTTAGGGGAGGAGAAAGAGAGGGTGGGAGGGAGGTGGTTAAATAAAGCTACCAATGCAAAACAATGAAAAAGAAAATGAAGGGATGAACCTTTGCATATGTTAACCCATAGGCATAGCTACAGATTTAGAAATAATTGCTCTCATTTGCACAGGGGTAGAGTACATCCCAATATCACAGAGACGGTAGTAAGCAGGTGATAAGTTTGCTTCCTCTGTGTGTGATCCAGGTGTTGATCTGCTGATGTATGATTTCAATGTTCCTGGTCTCATTTTTGATGATTTCCCATTTTATAGCTTAGATGAACATTTCTTTTGCTTTTTTTAAAAAACAGTCTTATTTAACCATATGGCAGATTCGTGACTTTATTTTTGTTTTTTATAGATTTTGTCTTTCAAGGAGAAGAAGCGTTGGGTGGAACGTGGAATTCTGGAACCATGTTTCTTCACACACACACCCCAAAAATAAAAAATAAAAGCTAAGAGAGATTTCTGATCTGTGTTTCTGTCTGCAACAGGGCTGTCCAACTTTGGCAATTTTAAGACCCCTTCATGGCTGGCTGATGAATTCTGGGAGGTGAAATCCACAAGTCTTAAAGTTGCCAAGGTTGGACACTCCTGGCCTACAATTTCTCCAGAAGTCTTCAGACTTCTTGGCTCTCTGTGTCTCAATTAAATGGGACAGGAAAGCATCAGGACAGGTCCATTTTTATTATCAGGAATTGCGCACAGCCAAGGAAGCACTAGGTCACTGAGAATAGAGAATAACAATCAAAACCCTGACTTCTAGCCACAATTGAGCTGGGTCCACAGAAATGGGATATTAATTCCCCAGAATAAGGAAGACCAATGAATGCCTCTTTTGCAGAGGAAGAACATGTTTAGGGAATTAACAGAAGAGAATATCTGTACCACAGGGTTGAATTGCATTACTTGAAAGGGTTAAAGATCAACATTCTTAATAGTAAAAGGAAGGAATATAAAGTTGGTTTATTTGATCAAGGTTTAAACAGATCTGTTGTTATTTTTGGTAACCCTTAATGGACTTCTGTTGCTGATCAGGAATGAGTGATAAAGCTTAAACCAGTATTTCTCAATTTTGGCTACTTGAAGATGTCTAGACTTTATTGGCTTAAAGGATTCATTTATAGATAAGAGATGAAATACGGGAAGAAGAGAGAACATTTGTTGTATTTTAAGAGGGTGATTATTATTTTATTAATAAATAATAGTTGTTAAAAAGGTTTATATTTGTGATGAAGTCATTGTGTTATATGTTTTCTTTTTTCGTTACTATACTCTTATTTTTTTCTTCTTCTCTACTTTGTCCTTTTTTTCCTGCCCTTTTAGAGGTCTTTTTTTCTTTGAGTTTGTATTATGTTCATTAAAAGTGTGAATAAAAACATTTTTAAAAAAGGAAGACAGCCTTTGACTTTTCCCTTATCTTCACTTCTTCAGAAGATGATCAGCAAAATTACTGTCAGTGAAATCAAAGCTATCCTTGTAGTACAACACACTTACAGAGGACACGGATCTCCTGTTAATTTAGCACTTAATTTTACATTCTTGAGTTCGGTCCTTCTTATTATTCCCCAAGTGTGTTGGACTAACAGAGCTTTCATGTGCATTTATCTCGTGAAGTTCTCTGCCAACATATCTTGATGGTTTTCAATGACTTTGACAAACTTATGCAATCTGTCTTCTTTTTCTTACTGGTTGTGGAAAGTGTTAGACTTGTTCTTTTTGAGTCTCTTCTTCTACAGCACCTGTCAGGTCTTTTATATTGTCACTATATTTCCTCCTAAAGGTGATAATTCAATGAGTTGAGGAGATTATTTCCTGATTTAAAAGCATCTCCGTTCCTATGGAACTTGGACCCATACACCAGGTAGGAAAGAGAGAGTTGATAACAGATTCTGCCCTTGAGGATCCAGACCACAGTTTCATTTCTACACAATTTAAAGCAGACCGGAGTAATATTTTCTCTATGAAAGAGATACTTGTATGCACAACAATTAGGTTAGGCTCAGTTGTAGTATACCACGTGCATCCTGAGGTCAAGCTTCATAACCTCTTCTGAAAAAGTTCATTACTTTTGTTATAGTACTAGAGCAGGAAAAAAAAAATAACACAAACCATGATTTTTCACTAGAGTAGTGCAAACAAACAAGCCAACGTCACTCAAAATTCAAGCCAGAAAAGAACTGGACTGTCAAGAATCCAGCTGACATCAACAGACAGAAATATGCCATCTATGGCATCTGTTCATTCATCATTAACCAGTGGAAAGCCCTCATTTCTAAATGAAAGAATTTAAGATAGAATCAGAGGATCCAGAAAAAGACCCACAACCCATTTTTATTAATAAAGCCCTGAGGACTTCTAACCCTGAGCAATTATTCAAAGATCATGGAGCTTCCTCGTGTTCATTTCAACAGAAAACATGCACCAAGTCTTACCTTGGACGATAAGATGGACTCGTGATGTTTTGGGATGATTGTCTGTCTGTACAGAGCAGGTATAGGGGCCTTCATCATATATGTCCACATTATGGATCTTGATACTGTATTGAGTTTTGGTGTTTGTGAGAATGACCACCCGGTCATCTATCGACCACTTATCATTTCCAGCATAAAGAATAGTGCTACGGTTCAGCCAAGCTACTCGCGTGACCCGGTCATCCACAGTACACCTAATAAAATAAAGAGAATGAAAAATATTTGGTTGTTATTGCTTTCTGGCAGGAAAAAAAAAAAGCATGAATTCCTGTTCCCTATTGGTTTTCAATTGCTTAGCCACCCCATCAAAAAATGTCCGCATCCATGCATTTTTTTTTAAAAAAGAGCAAAATAAAATTATGGCTAAAACTAATCAGATGTTACATTTTCCCCCTTTCATCCCCTGCTGGGATGAAATTCAGCGTTCTTAGAACTTGCATTTTTGTTCCCTTTGAATGGAAACCATCTGAGTAAAAAATCGTTTTAAAATGGTTCCACTTATTCATAAATGCAATGTTGGTATATAGATGAGGCAAAACTTGAAAGACGCCAACCGAGAATCCTGTTCCCAGGTCCCATTTACAAAGTATGGAGAAACTTCTAAGGTCTTTTCAGAGGCTAAATTCTCTGTCTCTTTGTGTTAAATCAGATTTAAGGATGCTTTCTGAATAAGCTGACTTTACATATCTTTTTCATCCCCAATCCATGGTTTCAAAGCATAATGATTGGGTGTAAATATCTTGCTCAGCCCCATGTATTGTACATGCACACATTGAGCCTAACCCTTAAACTACGGTTTATCAACCCTAACAGCTGGTTTAGCCAAGACCAATCCAAGCAAATTGTATTAGCATGCTACAATACACCAAGCCTGTATCCATTTATTTCTCAGAATGCAGTCTGTTGTCATTTTCATACAGAGAAAGCGTGTTCATCTGCTCTGGAGAACGGCTTTCCAAGTATCAGGGATGAAACACATACTGTGACCTGGAAGAACTTCCTTAATTCACAGTGTGGATCCCTAAACTCAGCTGCAGCTCAGCGCCGCATTAAATGGCAAGAGAAATTCTGCAAGAAGCCCCAACTACTAATCACAATAAATTCACTATTCATTAGGCAAAATGAAAAGCTGCCCCATGGTTGGCATCTGACGAAGAGTCACACAATAGACTGGTGGATTTTTAATACAAACTCAGTGGAGAAACGGGCGCTGATGCTATAGTGAAGGTATACTGTATCTCTCCTGGATATCAAAATGTATTTCTTGAGTGGCTGAAGTTGCATCAAATCTAAAAAAGCCAAGAATTGCCAAGGAAGCCTTCCTTTTATATTGAACAAACATTTACTCAAGCCTATTATATTGCCTTTCTTTAGAGTACTGTGTAAATAGCTCCAGAGACAACAATTGTACAAATTAGATTTCAATTGGACCTCTTTTTTCTGTTGATCTAGTAATAAAGACCGTCCTTATCTAGCAAATTTCAAACAGTAACTATTGTTAGCCTGACCCAAAGATGCTTTTTGACCTAGATGATTGAGAACCTCCATAGATGTTGCTAGCTTGGGTTTTTCAACCAACAGGCATGTAGCATTTGTAAGTTGGCTGAAAATGATATCATCCTTTCAAGACACATCAGCTTTGACATCTAAGGATTTCTTAAATTACACTTCTTACTTACTTACAATTAGTCTACAATTTATAACCATAACTGGGACTAGAATTTCCATTACTAAGTAAGGCAGTGGTTAAGTAAGTCATGCTTGATTTTACCACCTTTTGCCAGGGTCGTTAAGCAAATTACTGCAGCTGTTCACGTGGTCTTTAAGTGAATCCAGCTACCCACATTGACTTTGCTTGTGGGAAGCTAGCTGGGAAGGTTACAAACGGTGATCACGTGAACTTAGAACAATGTCAACCATCATAAATAAATTTTGGTTGCCAAGCAGCTGAATTTTGATCACCTGACATTAGGGATGCTACAGTAGTCCTAAGACTGGTCGTAAGTCACTGTATTCAAGACTGTTGTAAATTTGAACAGTCACTAAATGAATGGCTATAAATTGAGGTCTATTTATCCTTTGCAAAGATTTAAAGTCTGTGAGCGATTCCTCTGCTCCCAAGGACCAATTTGTTCCACTCCAGTGTGGTTTTTTTTGCCTTTCTGTAGACCTAGGCTGCATTAGTAGAGGGATAGAATCAAGATCACAGGACGTGTTAGTACCGCTTTATAATGCCTTGGTATATGGCATCCAGTTTTGGTTGCCACAATATAAAAAAGATGTTGAGACTCTGGAAAGAGTACAGAGAAGAGCAACAAAGATGATTACGGCGCTGGAGGCTAAAACATACAAAGAATGGGTTGCGGGAATTGAGTATGTCTAGTTTAATGAAAAGAAGGACTAGGGGTGACATGATAGCAGTATTCCAGTATTTGAGGGGCTGCCACAATGAAGAGGGGGTCAACCTATTCTCCAAGGCACCTGAAGGCAGGAGCAACGGATGGAAACTAATCAAAGAGAGAAGCAACCTAGAACTAAGGAGGAATTTCCTGACAGTTAGAACAATTAATCAGCGGAACAACTTGCCTCTAGAAGTTGTGGGTGCTCCAACACTTGAGGCATAATAATAATAATAATAATAATAATAATAATAATAATAATAATAATAATAATCCCCCAGTGAGGCACTACCTTGACGTGATTGTGGGGCTTGTGTACTCTGAGGAAGATGAGAGCTATGCCAGAGGTTCAACCATACTGGACAGGTCTCATCAGAGGAGTCAGACAAAGAGTGTCTCTCCCATAAAAAATATGGTGAGACGTAAATTTCAGAATGCCATACCGGCTCGGACGTCGCCCGGGTTAACAAGGTCCGCACTAGATATCGGAGTTCCTGGATATCTGGTGAAAAATGGGTTACAGGACTCAGGACTGTTGGCTGAGCAACCAGGGCCAGCAGCTGCAGAACTACTGGAAGAAAAGGTGTTTACCCGTCGCAGATACACAGTGATGGAAAACAAAGAAATAATGATCTGTTACTACAGATCAAGTCCAACAAGAAGAGGATATCTAAAACGAATGCACCAATTCTGGAAAGAACAACATCCAGAATCAGAAATAACAGAACAGAGACTAGCAGATCAACGCCGATTTATAACACGAAATAAAATATTCACAGAAACAGAATTGGACGAACTGCAAAGGTTTACCCAGGGCAAAGAAATCAAAGCCTTACCAGAAGTAATTCAGAATGTAGAGGCAAACCAGGGGGAGTTGGCAGTGAAGGAATCTAGCAGAGATATACAACTGTTCTCATTTGGAAACCAGGCACCTCTACCTCAGGAAGAACAAAACCCTCTAACTAAAGAAATAAAAGAATTGAAACAAAGAATAACTGAGCATCTAGAACAGCACAAAAACAACAGAATAAGGCTACCTGCATTGAAGCTTGTTCCAAAGAAACAGCTAGCACAAGCATTAAAAGATGCAAATGCAATATCAAGTATAAGCACCAATTCACTGCAAGAAACAAACCAACTAATGTACAGCACAGCTGCAGTTATAACAGAATACCTGGGATGCAAAATCAACAAAGAAGAAAAACAAACAAACAGTGCACCAGAAAAATGGAAGGTTAGACTAGAAAATAAGATCAGCAAGTTAAGATCACATGCAAGCAAGCTAGAACAGATGAAAGAAAAGAAGCTGAAGAACAAGAAGACCAAAGAATACCTAATCAAGAAATACCACTTAGAAACAAGGAAGATCAAGGAAGCACTGGAAATAATAAAGCAACAAATAACAGCTATAGCCAGGAAAATCAGTAGATATGAAGCTCGAATTGCAAACTATAGGCAGAACCTCCAATTTCAATCCAATCAGAAACGTTTCTACCAATCCATCAATGGAGAAACTGCAAGGAATCAGTCAGTACCTGACAAGGAAGAAACAGTGCAGTTCTGGAAGCAGATATGGGATAACCCAAAGAAATACAACAAGGATGCGGCTTGGTTAAAAGAGGTGGATGCAAATAAAACAGAAGTTGAAATGAAAGAACTAGTAATAACAACAAAAATGGTAGAAAAAAGAGCAAAGAAAATCAAAAATTGGTCAGCACCAGGTGAAGATGAACTGCATGGGTTTTGGTTGAAACATCTAACTGTTATACACCCACTCATTGCCAAGCAGTTCAACAATATACTACAAGGAGGAGAAATTGAAAAGTGGCTAACAACTGGGAAAACCTACCTAATAATGAAAAATCCAGCAAAAGGGGCAACACCAGGTAACTACAGGCCAATTACCTGCTTACCAACAACTTTCAAATTACTAACTGGTGTGGTAGCTGATGCAGTGCAACAGCATCTAGTTGAAAACAATCTCTTTCCACCTGAGCAGAAAGGAAACCGCCCCAATAGCAGAGGAACAAAAGATCAACTCCTAATAGACAAAATGATCTTGGAAAACTGCAAGAGAAGGAAGACCAACCTGAATGTGGCATGGATTGACTACAAAAAGGCATTTGACTCTCTCTCACATGATTGGATAATAAAGTGCCTAGAAATAACAGGAGTCAGTAGAAACATCAGAAAATTTGTGCAAAGATCGATGGCACAATGGAAGACACAGTTGCAGATCAATGGTGAGAGGCTGGGAGAGGTTAATATCAAGAGAGGAATATTTCAAGGAGATTCATTATCACCATTACTATTTGTTATTGCACTGTTTCCTCTGTCAACAATACTGAATAACTCAGGACATGGCTATCAAACATCAAAAACATCTGCCAGACTATCCCACCTCCTTTATATGGATGATCTGAAGCTGTATGGAAAAACATCATCTGAAATAGAATCGCTGCTCAACACTGTCCGTATATATAGCCAAGATATTGTAATGGAGTTTGGCTTGGACAAATGTGCCACACTTACTATCAAACAAGGAAAAATAATGAAAACTGAAGGAATCAAGATGCCCCACGAAAATAACATTAAGAGTCTGGATGAGGAAGAGTACTACAAATACTTGGGTATCCTTCAAGCTGACAACATCAAGCACACTGAAGTCAAGAAAAAGATTAGAGGTGAATACATCAAGAGAGTGAAGAAGATCTTAAAATCCAAACTCAATGGAGGAAATACCATAAAGGCAATCAACACCTGGGCAATCCCAGTCATTAGGTACACAGCTGGAATAGTGGACTGGACTCAAGCAGAACTAAAAGCAATGGATAGGCAGACCAGAAAAATAATGACAATGAATCATGCCCTTCATCCACGCAGTGACATTGATAGACTTTATCTACCAAGGCAAATAGGTGGGCGTGGAATGCTACAAGTACATCAGATGGTTGAAGAAGAAAAAATGGCTTTGGAAGAATATCTGAAGAACAATGATGAAGATGCACTGAAATTAGTATATCAGGAAGGCTTACTAACTACTGGAGAGACCAAACTGGCCTACAAGAAAGACCAAATGAAGAACAGAATAGAGGCATGGGAAGACAAAGCACTACATGGCCAATACATGAAAAAAATAGCTGGGAAAGCAGATAATAATAAAACCTGGCAATGGCTAAGAGCAGGAAAATTGAAGAAAGAGACCGAGGGACTAATTCTGGCTGCACAAGACCAAGCCTTAAGGACAAATGCATACAAAGTCAAAATTGAGAAGACAGCAACAGACAGTAAGTGCCGCCTATGCAAAGAAGCTGAAGAAACAGTGGACCACTTGGTAAGCTGTTGCAAGAAGATTGCACAAACTGATTACAAGCAGCGGCATGACAAAGTAGCAACAATGGTGCATTGGAAGATCTGCAAAAAATATCATTTGCCTGTAAGCAAAAACTGGTGGGATCATAAAATAGAGAAAGTCATAGAAAATGATAAAATTAAACTGCTCTGGGACTTCAGAATTCAAACAGACAAGCACCTGCAACATAACACCCCAGACTTAACAATTGTCGATAAGAAAGACAAAAAAGTCTGGATAGTGGATGTGGCAGTGCCTGGAGACAGCAGAATAGAAGAGAAAGAACTGGAGAAGATAACAAAATACAAAGACCTACAAATAGAAATAGAAAGACTGTGGCAAAAGCAAGCAAGGGTAGTACCAATAGTCATAGGCTCCTTGGGTGCAATCCCAAAACAACTGGAGCACCACTTGAACACCATTGGCATTGACAAATTCGCTATTAGTCAATTGCAAAAGGCAGCCTTATTAGGAACTGCTTCCATCCTGCGACGATATCTGTAATACCATCAAACATCCACATCTGCCTATCCCAGGTCCTGGGTAAGGACTCGATAGGTAGACAAAATGCCAAATCCAGTCTGAACATCTGGCTGACTGTGCGATGATCGATAATAATAATAATAAATAGAAATAGAAAGACTGTGGCAAAAGCAAGCAAGGGTAGTACCAATAGTCATAGGCTCCTTGGGTGCAATCCCAAAACAACTGGAGCACCACTTGAACACCACTGGCATTGACAAATTCGCTATTAGTCAATTGCAAAAGGCGGCCTTATTAGGAACTGCTTCCATCCTGCGACGATATCTGTAATACCATCAAACATCCACATCTGCCTATCCCAGGTCCTGGGTAAGGACTCGATAGGTAGACAAAATGCCAAATCCAGTCTGAACATCTGGCTGACTGTGCGATGATCGATAATAATAATAATAATAATATAAAAAAGACTGGACAACCATTTGCCTGAAATGGTATAGGATTTCCTGCTTGAGGAAGAAGTTGGACTAGAATATCTCCAAGGTCCTTTCCAATTTTGTTATCCACTTTTCTCCTTCCATTCACAAGTTTCTTTTGCACTCCCCTCTGCTGAGTTCCAGAGCAGCTTTCTTTCTATCCATTTTAATCTCGACTTCTGATGTGGCTGCCTAAAGTTCTAATACCAGAACCTTCTCTTTATTCAAATTAACTCCAAGAGAGCTAAGAACAGTCTAGTTAAGTTGAGCCCAAAGGGGATTGCAGTCTGGTGGGCTATTACTCCTCTCTCAGTTCATTATAATGAATAATAAAGAGATACTTACATGAGTTTTTGTTAAATTATTCATTGCATGGACTGGTAAAATCAGGACAGTAATCTGTAAAATCGACAACATCCATGTCTGTAATCATCTAAATATTTGGTGGAAAGATTTTCAAGGAACTCACCGTGCCCCTCATTAAAGATGAAGTGTGTGTTTTTACTGTTTGATGATACACTATTGTCGTGATTTTTGTTTTGCTTTGTGTAGGGAAAAGGGGTGGAGCACACTAATTGTCTGATGTCTAAATTTTGACTTTGCAATAAGCTAAAATAACATCCCTCCCTCTTCTGAGCCTGCTTGTTTGATATTAGATTGAGATTCAGAAAGCGTACTATTAATGCTGTAAGAAGTAAAATAAATTAGAGTTTCCATTAACGGAATCCCAAATGTACTCCCTGCCAAAGACAAAGAAAAACAAATCACTTTTTTATATTAAAATTTCTTTTTTTATTTGGAAATTTTAGTTAACTATTTTTAATCAGTTTTTTTTAAGGACTCTGCAGACACTATGCTCCAGTAAGAATCTCTCTGGGATTTTGAGACTTAAATATATATCAGGGAAATATCTACAAGAATCCATCCTTCTAAAACAAAAGATATGGTCCAGGAATCTGAATCTGAATCTATATCACAGGCTAATTTTTCTATGATTCATGTACCTCTCCAGTTGATTGGCCCAAAGTCACACAGCTGGCTTTCATGTCTAAGGCAGGACTAGAACTTACAATCTCCTAGTGATTGGAGGAGGAGGAGGAGGAGGAGGAGGAGGAGGAGGAGGAGGAGGAGGAGGAGAAGAAGAAGAAGAAGAAGAAGAAGAAGAAGAAGAAGAAGAAGAAGAAGAAGAAGAAGAAGAAGAAGAAGAAGAAGAAGAAGAAGAAGAAGAAGAAGAAGAACAACAACAACAACAACAACAACAACAAGATGATGATGATTAAGGGCCAGTAAATGTGACCCTTTTTCAAAACAATTGTTGATCTCTGTGTTTTAATATAAATGTAAGTTTGTATTTGGAAGTATAACAAGCCTTGACTTCCACAAAGTGCTATGCAAACAATGATAAATCATACAAAATTTGCTTCTGAGTTTATATGAATGTACTTGTGCGTCTCTGAAATGGAATTTCAAAAATGGGGCTGTGAAGCTGAGTGTAAATCTCAAGCTGTTGGTTCCTTAGCGTAACTGAACATTGTGTGCAGTTGTGTTCTGCATTGATTCCCTATCTGAATGAAGTCTTGACCAATTCAAGTCCCTGCTTTCTATACATCCACTGCAGATTTCACCTGGTGGCACAGTTGAATAAACCCATTCTGTTTTCTATCAAAACTCTTCTGAGCAGAACCAAATGGAAGAATCAGCCTTGATGGTATAAAGAGTATTCTAACAATAACTGTTTGTCTACCTGAAGCACAGGTGGGCAATGGAAGAACTTGGTGTATTGATACCATTTGCATTTAAGTATCCCTTTCTCTAAAGGATTTGCTTCTCCAAAATGGGACTTTGCAAATACAACCCAGGTGCCATGATGCTGAATAACTCTATTGAGTTCCCTGGTTAATTCTTGTTCAGAAACCAGCATTCAGTCACTGTTGAAGCCTGTCTCATTTTATGCTATGCAATGCTTACAGTTTTGCCTTTTGTTTTCCAATGGTCATTTTATGACAGTGTCTCCAATAGGTAACAGGGGAAGATGTAGGAGAAGAGCAAGCAGAGCTGAGGGCAGAGTCAAGAGATGAATCATCTTAAAGTCCTTACATTCCCACAAATGGTCTAAAATCCAATTACTCTTGAATTGACCTAGTTTAGTATATTGCACCTTAATTGAGTAGATTTTTGTGTATAGGCTTGGAGAATAAATCTTCTCAATTGCAATTTAACAGATTCTTGATGCCTGATAGAAGAAACTTCTTTAATGGATTTAGATACATGGAACAAGCTTTGACATAGTGCGATCATAAACTAGGCCAGAGAGTTTTTCCTAGAAAGGATCAAATTAAGAATTTAAAAAAAATAACATTTTCCTGGCACTCATTATTCATCTTCAGTGCAATCAGGCTACTATGAAACTATCGTGGAGAAGAAAAATAAACTTGTGCAATTCCAGGAAGAACAGAAATAGCCACAAAGCCTAATTTGATTAGTAGCTTTTGCTGTTATGAAGACAATTAAAATAGAATCTGTAAGAATTTGAGTTACACGTAGTCCTTAGTAATGTCCACAACTGAGCCCAGAATTTTGGTTGTAAGGGATTGTGGTTGTTAAGTGGGTCATCATATGACCTGAGTTGTTTTTATGACCGCTTTTAAGCTGGTCATAAAGCAAGTCACTGTGGTTTTTAAGCAAATCATGTGGTCTTTAAGCAAATTCAAACTTCCAAATGGGCATATTTTTTTTTTGTAAGAATCAGGCCCAAAAGTTGCAAATCATGGTCACATGACCACAGGATACTGCAACTGATCATAAATGCTAGCCAATTGCCCAGCACCCAAAATGCGATCAGGGAACCATGTGTAGGGCGAGTGGGATATGTGTGTGTGTGACAGTTGTAACTTCAAGTCATAAGTAACTTTTTTAAGGATCCAATATAACTTTGACAAGCTGTTAAATGACCAGTCATTAAGCGAGGACTTCCCATATCTCCCTGAAGTTACATTTTCTCCTTTTTTTTCTTTCTTTTAAAATTATACTTAAATTCCTATTAAAAACGATCAAGCCCTTAAAAAGTCTACAGTATGTTGTCACCTTCCTAACATGGATGGGGTCATTGCTTGGAGAGGAGATTGTCTGGAAAATCAGTGTAATTTGCCTTGAATAACTTTGCAGAAGAAATATGAGCTGGAGCCATAGATAGGAAAGCTATAAGGAGAATTATTCAACGGAAGTCAATTGGCCATTTAATGCCAGTTTCCCACTTAGAGAGCTGGGCTGCAGAAATAATCTTCGGATAACATGACAAATCCAGGAATAGCTTTAAGGGCAAGAACAAAGATTCTTGATGGTACGCAAGAGCAAAATAGAATTAAAAGATGGAAGAAGGAGACCATTGAGCAAGGAATAACATTAAAGGAGGGTATGGCTGAAGGATCCAATTTTTCTTATGCTACTTGGAGGACCCTGAATAGGTTGAGAGTTGGAGTGTCAAAGGGTAAGAACAATATGCTCAAGAGGAGGCTGTTAGTGGATAACAACATGCTGTGTGAATATGGAGAGACGCAGAGAATATGGCTACTCCTAGAAACATATACCAACGATGACTTATTCTTGGCCAATGGCAAAGCTAAGAAGGTGGCTTCATTTTGGCACTCTAAAGTTTGATCTGGACATGGAAAAGGGAAAAGAAAACCATGACCACATGTGTTTGTGTGTACACATAGATGCAAACTTGTGTACATGGAACTGCATCTATGTGTGTATACATAGATGCAAACTTGTGTACATGGAACTCCCATTGGAAAACAGCAACTCTTAAAATGCCAGTGAATCATTACACTCTAGCCTAAATTCATGAAAGATGTGGAACAATAATGTAGTTTCTTTCCAATATCTTTTGCATGTTTGGTCCTTCCATAGAAATGTAAACTCCATCAAGAATTAAAGATGGGGATAGCAGAGACCAGGCTGAGCCCAGAGAGGGGTCAAGCATGTCATCAGTCTTGAGTCCCTTCATACCTACAAGAGTTCTAAGTCCAGCTGACCTTGAATTCCATTGACTCTTATCTACCACCAATTTGCTTTGAATGTTAGTAATTCAGATTCTTGTAGAATGTTAACATACAATAAATTTGCAGTCATTTGAATTGTCTTGCCCCCTGATTTCTTGCACTTGGCATTGGGATTATGCAGGACTATCCTCAAGATGCTTTTTCACAGGGCAACTGAACTTTCTTTTTTCTTTTTGAAAATGTTTTGCTTCTCATCCAAGAAGCTTCTTCTTCCAAGAAGTTTCTTCAGCTCGGAGCTTCTTGGATGAAGAAGCTTCTTGGATGAGAAGCAAAACATCTTCAAAGAGAAAAAAGAAAGAAGCTTCTTGGATGAAAAAACTTCTTGGATGAGAAGCAAAATGTCTTCAAAGAGAAAAATAAAGTCTAGTTGCCTCATGAAAAAGCACCTTTGGGACAACCATTGCCTGGATGATTGAGAATCTCCATAGATTATACAGGACTCAAACTATTTCTGGATAAGAAGCCATTCTGTTTTTCTGGAGTTTAATCTGTGTCTGTTTGGTCCCATCTGGATCCTAACAACTTCCAGGTGCCAGTCAGAACATCTACAACATCTTCTGCTTGGCCCAGTTGGAGAGAGACAACTGCATATCATCCACAAATTGGTGATACCTCACCCAAACAGTTGAGTGTCCTCTCCCAGTTGTTTCTTCTGGTTTCAGAGTTAAGAAACTTGAACTAAATATTGTTCCAGGAGATGGGAAGGGTGGACACAGGAGGAAGGGAAGATTTATTTATAATCAGGAGAAATAAACAGGGCTGTTCAGGAGTAAACACAAAAGAGCCAGAACTTGGCTGAAATCCCGACTCTTAAAGATGCAAATTAGAAGCAGGCTATCAAAACATGAGGTTCCACTAATCCTCTCTCAACAACACAAATCATCAAATTAGCTTGCCGAACAATGACATCTGTGGCGTGTAATATCGAGTTTAATACAATAGGTCCTAAAGGAAAAAAAAGGTATCATCTGTTGGGCTTCTGACTTTGTCATTGATATTTATTCATGGTGATGAGGACAGAAGGGTCTTAGCTGTAATACCCAAGCCCTTCATGGCTGCTAAAGAAACCATGAGTTTATCTGGGTTTTTTTTTTTTTTTTTGGCATGCTTCAACTCAAGTTTTCTTTCTTCTACCTCCTGTTGATACTTTTCCTATCAGCCACATAAAGCCCGAACAGAAAGGACATCATTCATTCAGGCCATGTAATATATTTTAGTGGATAAAATAATTACAGGTTGCTAGTTATTCCTGCAAACCTCTGGAATCACGCTGTCACAGGGTATAGGGAATAAATTTTTTAGAAGGCAGGGATAAATGTGGTGCTTGAATTTTTTAAGAGTCTGTTCAGAGACTGGGGCATGATGAGACAAGCTGATGGAGAAGTAATTTCATGTAGAGATTGAAGCAGGCTTTGAAAGAGAAATCTTGGATACATCAAGTCTATTAATGTGTTTTGTTCTTTGGCAAATGAAGTGGTTGAAGAATTTTTCCATCTTGGGTTCTCTAATTTTAAAAAATCAAAACAAAAGTTGTGATTACAAGTAAGAGTAGTGAAGGTTGCCCATTAAGGTGGTAAGTCATGATGGCTGTAAAGTTAGGTCATCAACCTGTTTTTATGACTTTTTTTCCGGGGGTGGCCATTAAGCAAATCACCATGGTTGTTAAGTGAATACATGGATGTTAAGCGATTGCCACAGTTGTTAAATGAACCCACTGTTCACTCTGCAGCATTTTTGTGAAAACCAGAAGTAAATGCCAGTTTAAGACAAAAATGTCATAAATCGCAGTCATTTAACTATGGGATGCTGCAAACAGCCATAAATATGAGTTGGTAGCTGAGGGCCTGAAGTATAGTCATGTGACCATGGTGTGCATGTGTGTCTGGCTGTTGGAACTGCTGAACTGGGTCATTATGTTTATTTTTGGGGGGGTCTGTCATAACTTTGAATGGTTGCTAAGCAGCCAGTTGTAAGTTGAGCACTCCCTGATCTCATAACATAACACTTTTCCATCTCTCCCAATACATGGGATCTGGTCATTCCAGGAAGAAGTGTAATTTTGGACTGGAAAGCATCTATTCACTAGAGAGAGAAGGTAAGAATCTTTGGTATTATACTATATTTCTGTTCAGAAATGCTGAAGTGTTTCCATGGCAAAAGGATTTGCCAGTAATATCACCATTGCCCAGGAGATGCCTAGTTGGGGGTTTCTTTCACATCCCTGTGAAGTTGCCCACTGAAGTGGTACCCATTTATCTACTTGCGGTCATCTGCTTTTGAACCACTGGGTTGGAGGGAGCTGGAGCAAGTGACGGGAGCTCATCCCATCCCGCTGCATCAACCGGATCTCAAACCCAAGTTGCCAGTCGTCAGCCCAGCATTCTAACCTCATGAGCAATGGTGCTCCTAGTATCTTGGGTGCTTTGCTGAAATCAAAGAGGTTATGCAGGACCAGTTACCCCTTTTCCATTTTACATACTGTAAATTAGCAGAGATGGAAGTTTCAAGTAAAATCATAACCTCAAGACAGTTTGCTAAAATTAGGTTTCACTATGTTAAGCCTCATTATATCTGATTAAGAGGGCCGAGAAAGTATGGAAGTACAGTAAATTGAAGAATTAGTTGTGGTGACCATATTGACAAGATTTAGGAGGGCACCATCATCACACAAATGATGACACTGCATTTATGTGGCATCCTTCTGCAAAAGACACAACTGGTTCCCCTTGTGTAATCATTTCATCACACGATACATAATTCTCTGGCTCTAGGACAGAGTTTGGACATTTCTAAAATATTGATGAACAAGAACCGATGGACATTTCTAAGAAGTCAAATAAGCAACTAGCACTGAACCCAAGACTCCATTTGAAAGGTGATGAGAGGTAACAGGAAGATTTTAATTTGAAACATACTGAGTCAATTGCCCTCTTTTCTCTTGCTAAAATTGCCTATTCATACTCTGAGAATCTGGCTGTCATGGCTGTGGGCTTTGACAAATGACGTCATTACATCCACGACACCAAGTACATCTGAAGTTTGATTCATTGCATATGAGGTCCAATGCACTTAGGTCTGGTAAATCAAGATTTCAGCCTAATATGAAAAAATGATTTACTTTAGGAAAAGAGCAGGCAGAACTGGAGGGGCAGAGTTAAATGAGTCATCAGCCTAGAATCATTATCTTCCCATAAACATTCTAAGTCAAATCCCTCTTGAATTCCATTCACCCATATCAATTTAATATTGAACTTTAATTGACTAGTTTCTTCTGTATACGCTTGAGTAATAAATCTTTTTTTTTAACTTGCAACTTGGCATGTGGTCCTAATCCTTTGCACCTAGACATTTATAAGTATCAATAATTACGAGTTCACCTCATGAGACCTGCTTTTAAGATCTTTTAAAAGTCAAGCCAAAAGGGGAACCCTCTCAAACCAGGAGGGAAAGTGTTCAAAAGAACCAGGACAGTTATCCCTACACAGTACCACCTTAGCTGAATTTTCATTTCAATCCTGCCAAAAATTAATATTATGTAACAAGGGTTGGTTTTTGGCCCATCGTTAATGTAGAGCATGGGCTTAGTTTATTGGTAGCAAGTTGTTAGCAATAACATAAGTTATTCAGTCCATTTGTTCAAAATTATTGGAATATCAATATAGAAAAAAAGAAGACAACATGAATATTGTTTGATAAACTGAAGAGAAGCATTGCAGTACTTACCCTCTGTAATGGGATTTAAGGGAAAATTGAAAGAAGGGTGCTTTTTGAGAATTATTGCAGTTGTTCGTAAGCTTAGAATAATGTTGCAATTCTTTCTTGGAGAAAAGAGTAAAATATTACTAATAGTACATCCAATTTTGCTTATGTATCTATAAATGTGAAGTCCTCACATAAATTACACTTAGAATGTATCTTTTATATTATTGCAATTCAGATAAATGGAATGGGCAATTTATGTCCATATAAAGGCTCTTGATGATTTGCCACTGCTGATGTCTTGTGCATCAATACTTCATTTTTAATATATTTCCTTCTTGGAATTAAAACAAGGGCAGAATTGTATTAAAGCAGCAGCCAGTGTGCTTTTATTTTTTTTTTTTTCTTTGCTTCCAATCCATACAGTACTACCTTTATTTAGTGCTACTATATCTGGATTGCCAAAAATTAAGAAGACCACTAGATGGCAGCATTAGACTTCTACATCTCTTTGTTGCCCTCTAGTGATAATATGAGATGTTTGCTGTCCAACAATTGTATCCTAGTCTGCCAGCTGCCCTTCTATTTTCCACAATGCATTTACAATCTTGCTCCCTTTCCTCATGATTAAAAAAAGTAAAACTGTGTAGACTCTTCCTGCCATCCTACTCACAGAGTCTATACCTTTAATTTGCATGCATTTATGTAGGTATAGCATTTGTGTGTGTGTGTGTGTGTGTGTGTGTGTCTGTGTGTGTATGTGTGTGTGTTTTGCATTTCAGATACTATAACTCTACAGTTTGTGTACTTGTCTCTAGTCATCAGCATAACAGTTCTGAAAAACTATTATAAGACCAGTTATGAAGGACTTTTAAGAATCATTTATAGAGATTTAGAACTCTCAAAGATCTTCTCACAGTGGAGTGAGATCAGTAGGGCCAGCAGCCTATTTAACATGTTGTTGTTGTTGTTGATGATGATGATGATGGTGATGATGATGATGATCAAAATATTGTTGTTGTATTTATCTCTTTTGTCCCTATCTTGAATACTCATGAATGTGCCCTATGCACATATTAACTCAGCATCTCCACAATGTAATAGTTCATGCTCAGCAAACTCTGTTAAAACTATATACTTGGAAAACTAGACTGTAGGACTGTTTCCCAAGCTGAACTGAGCAGAACAAGAGTTGGATGGTGAAGATGAGATGGCCGTCAATCCCTTTGAAAGGAATCCACACATTATAGAAATTTATGGGGTCCTTGGTGCTCTCTGAGCTTGGTGGTTTCCTTGCAGACGTTTCATTACCAAGCTAGGTAACATCGCCAGTCCTAGTTTGGCTTAGCATTAAGCTCAGAGAGTACCAAGACTCCATAGTTCAACTGTGAGCTAAAATGTTTTCTTCTGAAATCTAGAGAAATCTAGCTTTTGTTTGCTGGAGCACAAGTTTCATCATTGTAGAACAGTCCTGGTTAATACATGGACAGGCTGTTTTCCAAGGACTCCTAGGAAATTGGGTTTTTAGGAATTTGCACATGACGTTATAGTGACTGGCGATGGATTGACACAATTGTGATCAGTCAATTACAAAAGGCAGCTTTGCTTGGAACAGCTTACACCCTGCAACGGTATCCTTAGCACCATCCAACAACAATACCTGACTATCCCAGGTCCTTGAGAAGGACTGAATAGGTGGATAAAAATGCCAAATCCAGTCTCAATGTCTGGCTGACTGTGCAGCCAACCATAATAATAGTTATAGTAATGCTTCTATACTGAAAGGCTGGGAGAGACTGCCTCACCAAAAATCATTTGGCTCAGAATTGTTCCATTCAATGGGTTTTACCTCACAGGCCCAGAAAAGGACCAAGCGATGTGGCAGATGAAAGACACTCAGCACAACCATATCAATAGAACTGAGGAGACTGATTAAGGGACATGATCCAGTAAAATGGCCTCTTCATTGCAGCCCACTGTTTGCAGAATTGTGCACTTGCTGAACACCAGCCTCAATCAACGGCTGTGTAAGAATTCAATCAGTGCTAATCTAACACAATACACCACCTGCTCTCTGGCTGATTTCTAGTGTTCTTCAATCAAAAAAAAAAAGGTGGGGAAGCAAAGAGTTGCTTGCCAGCAGTGTAAACAGGCCTGAAATTTTGAGAACCCAGAGCCTCTGGTTTTTGTGTGAGTGTGCACTTTATAAATAGATCTGCTCCAGTCTGCGATAGGGGATGGGAAAGAAACACAAAAAGACAGAAGGAGATGCAGCATATCTCATCTTAGTCGGCGCAGTGGTAATTAAAGTGTGTTAACTACAGGTGTCTGCTGGGAAATGAGAAGGCAAGTGATGCCGTGTGCATCCTAGGAACTCCCAGCAGACAGCTACGGTGTTCACATCAGGATGTGGGTCACAGGCATCAAACATCTCAGCATAAAATGTGCCTTTGTTTCTCAAATACTCTACATTGAAGTCTATATGGGGCTACCCTTGAAGAGAATCTGGAAGCTACTGCTGGTACAGAATGCAGCCACATGGACATTCTTGAAGGCCCTAAGTTAGTTCACGTTACACCACTGTTCCGCAAGCTGTACCGGTTACCAGTTTACTTCAAAGGTCCAATTCAAATTGTTGGTTCTTATCTTTAAAACCCTTCATGGTATGGGTTCAGGGTATCTGAGAAGCTGGCTCATCTCAATGGGATTGGGTCATCCCACCAATGCTGGCAGAATTGGCATGCTGTGGACTCCATCAACCAAGGAATTCTGGCTGATGGGGTCCAGGAGAAAAGCTCTTTTTTGCCATAGTTCCTGCCTTCTGGAACATCATGCGCCCTGAGATGAGATCCAGTCCCACCCTCCTAGTTTTGTGAAAGGACTGAAGACCTGGCTCTGCCAACTTGCTTGGACCCCCAAGGGGGAATGTCTCATTCTGGAAGTGGTTAATGGACTGAGATAAACTGAGATAAATCCCACCTCCTCCCCGGATACATTTTCGTCCCATCCTTCCTACCATTGTCAACTTTTAAGTCAACTTGACTTGTTGATATTAATCATTTTAAGATTTTACCTTGTTGTTTTTATTGGCTGACCTAGGTGGCATATAGGTTTAATAAATAAATAAATAACATGAAATACTTCAGGGAAGCCAAACCAAGCTCAACAGAAGCAAAAGAAGGTCTACCATGTTCAGTGATTTCACTTGGCTATTTTAAAAGGAGCCAATCAACCATGAATGTTCAGAAGGCTGGTAAGCTTGGCTGCAGCCTTAAGGAACTCAGAAGTATGCATGAACTTACAAAGGTCTATCCCAGGGGTAGGCAATCTTGGCTCTTTTATGACTTGTGGACTTCAACTCCCAGAATTCCTGAGCCAGCCATGCTGGCTCAGGAATTCTGGGAATTGAAGTCCACGAGTCATAAAAGAGCCAGGGTTGCCTACCCCTGGTCTATCCTGTCCCCGATACCTCTTGGGCCAAAGCAAAGGATGTGATGAGAACTATAAGATGGGCAGCAAATAAATGTGATAAATAAAAAATACATTTTCAATCAGCCTCAATGATTTCTTGTATGACAAACCAAAGATTTTTGAGAAGCAAAACTGAATAGACCAAAAAAAAAAAAAGCATGCAGGCCGGGTGACACAATCTGGCCTCATTTACCTTGCCAAATCCCAATGCTTGCTTCAGGCTAAAACACAGGGGACCGTCTCGCTGAGGATAGGTTGACAAATTGTGCTCAGCCATATTGTGCTTTGTTTGATTTTGGCTTAGTGAAACTACAGATCACCGTTTTCAATGAGGGAACTTAGCATGTGATGAAAGCGCTCATTGAAATCAATAGGACTTGGGATGGATGGTGCATAATTGCTGCCAAGGTATAATTTTTCTCATTTGCGGTATTAACCCCTCATACAGATGTCCCTCTTTCCTTATGTTCTCTGTAAGAAATGTCTGTAGGATTTATGAATTAGCTTTATTTTATTTTATTTTTTTTACAAAACTTTGGAAGAACAGATTTGAGGAAATGTTTGAGGGTTTTTCCCCCCTATCTAGGTAGAAAAAGGAAGTCTCTTTCTCTAATTTTGTCTAACTAACTTCTTTATCTATAATTGTTTGGTTTGGTCCAGTAACCAAACAGTACTTGGACGGATAGTTAGTTCAAGTTAGGACTGCAGAAAAAAAACAACTATAACCAGCTTGCCCTCCACTGAGGACCTGTACACTGTATGAGCCAGAAAGAGGCTGAGAAAATATCTACAGACCCCTCACATCCTGGGCATAAACTGTTTCAACTTCTCCCCTTAGGATGCCGCTATAGAGTATAGCATGCCAAAATAACTAGACACAAAGACATTTCCCCCCCCCCTATGTTTTCACTCTTCCAAACACCTAATTCTCACAACACTGTCTTATCCCTGAGGATATTTACCCATGTAGTAAGGCTGTGTTACTATAATCCTTCTCATCTTGCTTATTAGCTTCTCCTATTGATATCATATGATTTATCACTTTATTGTTTGTATGTACATTGAGAGCTTCTGCACAGGAGACAAATTCCATGTGTCTGATCACAATTTGCCAAATTGAGTATTCTATTCTATTCTATTCTATTCTATTCTATTCTATTCTATTCTATTCCATTCCATCCCAAAATTCTATTCTATTCTATTCTATTCTATTCTATTCTATTCTATTCTATTCTATTCTATTCTATTCTATTCTATTCCTATTCTATTCCATTCCATTCCATTCCATCCCAAAATTCTATTCTATTCTATTCTATTCTATTCTATTCTATTCCATTCCATTCCATTCCATTCCATCCCAAAATTCTATTCTATTCTATTCTATTCTATTCTATTCTATTCTATTCTATTCTATTCCATTCCACTCCATTTTATATTTTCTAAATATTTGCCTCCTTGTCCATTTCCTTCCACAGCCCTAAGGATTATAACTCAAACAGAGGGATTGTTGTAGTTGTGATTTGTGAAGGCCATTTGCATGACACTCATTTTAAATGACATATTTTAGGCATCATATTAAGTTGGCCCTAAATAAGATTAAACTCAAGCATCCAATTCCAGCCCATATCCAATTATTGCCAAAAAATGTTGTTTGTGCTAGGATCCCAAGTTCCAATCTCTGTAACTCTTAAATAAGCTGGCAAAATTATCATGAGAATAAGCCTCAGGCTCTTGGCAGCTTGCCCAGGAGGATTATTATACAACAGGTTGGATTCCGTTGTAATTATCTCCTAAACAGCTGGACTAGTAGGATAAACTCTCTGTTTCTTAATACACAATGCAAGAACAGCCATGGAGAATCGAACTGCAATTGCAGATTTGTTGAGCAGATAGATAAAAGTGGACAACTAAGGTAGAAGTTTCCTCAAGCTGGGAGCAATAATTGTCCAGGTTCTACTCTAGGCCTCCAAAAATGGTCTATAACAACAAAAGACACACTTCTCTACACACAGATGAGCATAGATTAACATCAAGATTAACATCAGACCAACAATCAAGAAATAAACAATAACCCGATCAAGGAACTGCCAAACAAGCTAACAGTAAACAACCCAACCAAAGAACCTCTACCACTACTCTCACCAACACTGGCAGAGCAATCCACCAGAATATAAATTGAGAGCAAACTCTACTGCTTACTAGCACTGATGAAGTTACCTAGTTTGGATAATGAAATGTCTTCAAGAAAGCAACCCAGCTCAGAGAGCATCAAGGACCCCACACCACACTTCTTTCTCAGAATCCATGTCAAGCATTCTTTTCAAAGCCAATAAAGGAGAATATTTGTAGTTTCAAGGTTGAAATGAGAGGTCCTGGGTGCTCTCTGAGTTGGATTGTTTTCTTGCAGACGTTTCATGACCCAACTAGGTAACATCATCAATGCAAGAAGGGAGTGGGGTTTGAGGAGGAGGAGGGGGATTATGGGGTCCTTGGTGTTCTCTGAGCCTGCAGACATTCTATTACCCATCATAATCAGTGCCAATGAAACATCTACAAGAAAAAAAAAGGCCAGCTTAGAAAGCATCAAGCAGCCCTCAGTTCTTTTCAGTGCCTGACTCCATAACTAGCACCACAACAAACAAAACATCACAGCCAACACTTGCCATTTGGACCATCTTCTCAGTAAAAGCTACAAAGAATTATGTTGAATCTAATTAAGGGACCATCAGCAACGGCACACCAGATGTTATGGAATTAGCACCAGCAAGGTAGAAGCACAACAGGATATTCCCAGTGGGTTGAACCTGAAAACTTTCTGGGTGTAAACAATATATTTAGTCAGGTGTTAATGAAATACAGCTTATAAATATAACCATATTTGTTTTCAAATGTGTTAAGCCAGAGGAGATTTTAAAAAAAAGCTAGCAGACCAGTTTATATAAAATCAGTTAGCCTTAGTATTAAGTTTTGGGAGGCTTAGCCAGCCTGTCCTTTAATAAACATGGTGCCTGGGCTGTACAAATTAAACCACAGTGAAAAACAAGAAGAAATCCCACTTCTGGTTTTCTTCTGCCTGTTAACAAACTTATTCCTTGTACAAACAGCTCCAAAATGCCAGTGTTCCAATATTTGAGGGGCTGCCACAGAGAAGAGGGGGTCAACTTATTTTCCAAAGCATCAAAAGGCAAAACAAGAAGCAATGGGTGGAAACTAAGGAGAGAAGCAGTGGTGGGATTCAGCCGGTTCGCATCACTTCGGCAGAACCAGTAGCTAATTTTTTTGTTGACCGGGCCCAGAATGGACTTCCGGAAGCGGCATCCACATGGAGATCCGGTTGTTCACATATTTGAACCCCACCACTGGAGAGAAGCAACCTAGAACTAAGGAGAAATTTCCTGACAGAACAATTCATCAGTGGAACGACTTGCCTCCAGATGTTGTGGGTGCTCCAACACTGGAGGTTTTGAAGAAGGGACCACACAGCTACTTGTCTGGAATGGTACAGGGTTTCCTGCTTGAGCAGATGGTTGGATTAGAAGACCTCAAAAGTCCCTTCCAACTCTGTTATTCTGTTAAAATGTTTCTGCCGTTTAGCTTGCTTTAATTAAAAATGTAAACTCGGCACTGTGCAAACCTGCAAATCTTCTAGATGAGCCAGGAAAAGAGAGTGAGAACAAGTAAACATTTGCCTTATGCTATTTTGTCAAAATGTGGGCACAAACTGTCAGCTGTTTGCAGGAGTAGCAATGGAATAGGATAGGGAGAAATGGCATAACGGCTCTTGAAAAGTCAGACTTAGTCAAACTCGAGAGTTCCATCTTTTGTTTTCATCGTTTACCAGCATAAAAATCACATTAGGAAGATAAAAATTTACAACCACCCTAATATGAACAATTTAGCTTGTAAACTGCAGAAAAATAACTATAAATTAGAATTACTCACTCAAAGCTTTAAAATCCGGTATGCATGTAAACATTGTAATTGAGCTGATGATTATGGAAACTACAGTTTAATATAGGGCAATATGAAATAGTGTGATATAAATGTTAACATATAAAAAGCTATGGGAAAAAAAGTAGCTGAAGATGTGGATTGCTAGCCCAAATCTGTTTTCTGATATGGCTAGTACAACATATTAATATGTAAAAATAAGCAGCTGAGGCTGTAATGTTACTATCTTATTCTACTGTGCTAAAAAGAGTCAGAAATCAATGTTTTTCTCTTTCTTTTCCCCCTTTCCCCCACCCTTCTTTCTCTTCCCTTTTTCCTGATATTTTTCACTTCCTTTTGTATTTCATATTTTGATAAACTTAATAAAATTACTACAGTATTAAAAAAAGAATTACTGGCCCAAATCTATAAAAACACCGTATCTATATTGTCTCTACATCTAAAAATGTAATATTGATATCAAAGTTATGTAAACATAGCCTTGAATATGTTTTGCACATGAACATATTCAGTGTAAAATAAGGTAAAGATAAAGGTGTCCCCTGTCCGATTGTGCTCACCTCTAGAGGGCAATGCTCATCTCCATTTCTTAGCTGAAGGAGCCAGAGTTGTCCAAAGACACTTTTGTGGTCATGTGGTCAGTGTGACTATAAGCTGAGGTGATGGAATGCTATGAGCTTCCCATCAAAGTAGTACCTATTTATCTAGTCGTATGTGCATGCTTTCAAACTGCTAGGAGGGCAGGAGCTGAAGCAAGCAACAGGAACTCATCCCTTCATGCAACGCTTGGGTCTCAAACCCGGGCTTTCAGCTGTTCAGCTGACAAGCTCAGCATATACCACGAAGATATTAATTCATAGAAAAATAAAGTTATTTTTATGTCCCTGGCAGAAGTGCTAAGTAATATTAAACTATTCCCACAGCTAGTTGATTTCTCTTCTTCAAACCTTTTTACCTATATAAAAGCTATCCAGCTATATTCTATCATCTAAATATTTCAATTCACTTTGATGTTTATATATATATATATATATATATATATATATATATATATATATATATATATATATATATATATTGTTTTCTGAGGTTTTCGTGGGTGTTTGTATGTAGGTCTTTGATTATTCGGGTTTTCTCCTGCGTCAAATTGGAAGTGTCTTGGCGACGTTTCGACGAAGTCCCATTTGTCATCTTCAGGCTGGTGTTTTCAGCTTCGAAGCCGAAAACAACAGCCTGAAGATGACGAATGAGACTTTGTCGAAACGTCGCAAGACACTTCCAATTTTACGCAGGAGAAAACCCGAACAACCAAAGACCTACATATATATATATATATATATATTATATATATATATATATATATATATATATATATATATATACACACACACACACACATACATACAGTAAGGTTCAAAATGGTCACTATATCACTGCAACTTTATTCGATTCCCAGAAGGTTAATTGAAAGCTGGCCATCTTGGTGACGCTTAGACAAATGAGGATAATTATGTCTTCCCTGGCTCTCTGAGAGGTTAATTGCTTGGATGTAGGAAGTTCTGATGAACAAAGGGAGAGTAAATCAGAAATGTAACTATGATCTGATAATGCAATTTGGTATATTCATGTACAACTCAAACAAATAAACGTCCTAATTAGATAAAGTTGCTCATTTGCGTGGACACACATCTAGTTCATCTATTGTGAGATCCCAGGAAATTCATATTGCCTCAATTTGCAAGTTAAATGAACAGTTCCTCGTAAGTCTTGGAGCAATAACTGCTCAGTTCAGGAAGAAAGCAGTAAATAAAGTCTCCTTTTGAAATGAGCAGCAAATAATGAGGAAATGGAAAAATAACAGGCAACAGAGAGTCACAAGGCCGCTGATTCCTCAGTGGATCTTCCTGTGGCCCATCAGCATTCCTGGCTTTCCAGTCAGGAATTGAAGTCCATACATTTTAAAGTTGCCACGGTTGAGAAACATTGGTTGAAATAAACTTTCTTGCCCAAAGTCTTGGCTATAGACTTTTGTCTACTCGTTAAGGCTATTCGATCAGAAGAAAATCTTGTTCATATATTGATAGGAGGGTTGATTTTTTTCAAGTTGTTTAAGACATTGAACTGAAATTGCTTCCTGTATAGTTAACCTTTATATCATGCTATTTTACATTGTGGAGCTGTGTGATGGCTTAGTGGTTAAAGATGCTGAGCTTGTCAGCTGAATAGCTGAAAGCCCGGGTTTGAGACCCAAGCGTTGCATGAAGAGATGAGTTCCTGTTGCTTGCTCCAGCTCCTGCCCTCCTAGCAGTTTGAAAGCATGCAAATACGAGTAGATAAATAGGTACTATTTTGATGGGAAGCTCATAGTATTCCATGCACCTCGGCTTATAGTCGTGCTGACCACATGACTAGAAAATCTTCAAAGACCCCTCTAGCCCTATGATTCTATGATTCAAGTTTGGTATGATGTCCGTGGACCAATACCAGGATGCCAGGATGCCACCAACCGGTCCACACAAACCATGAAAGCCCCATCCACAGGATGCAGGCAGCCCATAAAACCATACACTCTCTGGTCCACGGAAAAACCTCTCTCCATGGAACTGGTCCCTGGTACCCAAAAGGTTGGTGATCTCCATTCTAAATGGAATTAACTTTATTGCTTAAAAACCTAAAAGCAAAGATTACTGTTTTTTAAAAGAGTAGAATTGACAACGTTGACAATATTTAGCATCGGTCAGGTCATACCTTAATAAAATTAACTAAAGAAAACAGTCAAAGAAGCTGTTTTTTGCCTTCACAGATGGTCATTTTTGGATTTTTTTTCCTGAGTATCTCACTCTCCAGGTTAGTTATTACCTCATTTCCTCACTTCCATTGATATAAATATGTATTATTTTCTCCAGGAAAAATGTCCCAGGTGTAATCTTCTCTCACACAGGAGCACAACATTTAAGGGTTAGTGTGCAGTGGTAGCCAAGATTGGCTGTTGTGTGTCAATTAAACACACACACACACACAATGCACAATTCTGAAGTTTACTGCATTTCATCTGTGGCTTTTCAAATCGTCTCCAAGGTGCTGTTGCCGTCAGAGCATAAAATTTGGACCACTGGAAAGGAATTTCAACTTGGACAATTTGTTGGTCTTTCCCAAGAGACACAGTAGGGAAACTGGTACTGTTTCTAAGTCCATTGTGGGAAGTCAGCCCCCCAGAGAAGGAAATATTAAAAGGGCAGAAAAATATATTTCCTCAAAAGGATTTTAAAAGCAGAAACCAACCTTGCCCCCAAATCTCTCTGTCCCAAGCAGAAGCCAGCTCTGTACAAAGGCAGATGTCAACCATCAGAAAGGCCCCAGCTAGGAGATCAAGAAGACAAAGACACCTAAAATCTGCATACTCCACCCAAACTCTAGGAGTCATTAGCCCCAGCACCATGGAAGCAGGATAAGATCTTTGGAATATAATAGGACTAACCCATCACCATTAATACCAGAAAGGCACACCCAGACTCAGGTCAGAATAGGTGACACAGGAAATACAAAGCCTCAACACAGGAACAGGAAACTACTCCAAACAAAAGGCTTCAGTGAGTATAAAAACCTACTTCTCACATGTGCTCACCCTTCCCTTTTTTCTCTCCCTTTTTCTCCCAGAGACATCTTTCTGTCTGGCTCTTCAATAAACTGCACCTTCTTTCTAAAGCAGTCACCATGTTGTTTATTTATCCCTGGCTTGGATGAACCAGGATGAAGACTTTTCCTTCAACACCTTCTTCAATTAAACCATCTCCTACCACATCTGTTACCAATTATCTCTGAATCAGAGACTCATCACCCCCTGACCGTGCGTAACATTTCATCAAAAGTTCATATCGATGGTATATTATTGCTTTCTTTCTGCGCCATGGTTCATGAAAAAGAAAAAAGAAACTCTGTGCCTTTATTCCTGTGTTGTTTTGTTTTGTTTTTTCCACTAGTGGCCTTGTTTTCTTCCATGTACTTGGTCCTAGCAGGAACAAAAAAAGACAGCTCATCCAGCAGGCACGTGTACCATGCAGCCATTCACATAACACTCTTCCCGAAGGTTGATTGAATCATGGTTGATTCAACTCTCTGTGTTCTCTTGAGTTACAGAGCAATTAACAAAGTACAGCAGCAGAGCCTGCACAATAGAGCTCTCAAGTTGGATTGAGCTGGGATAATTAATTAGAAGACCCCATCTGCATTTGAGAAGGCCACAATCAGGAGCAGAATGCAATGGCTGTTTCCTGAGCAACTGAGCTATCTATTGAAAGGTTTACGCTCCTGAACAGGGAGGGTCTACTCAGCAAGCAGAGTCAACATCCCTATTATCGTAAATATGTCTAGTGTCTCCTTCCTTCCTTCCTTCCTTCCTTCCTTCCTTCCTTCCTTCCTTCCTTCCTTCCTTCCTTCCTTCCTTCCCTCCCTCCCTCCCTCCTCTCTCTCTCTCTCTCTCTCTCTCTCTCTCTCTCTCTCTTTCTTTCTTTCTTTCTTTCTTTCTTAAAAATACCATTAGAGAAGACAAGAACATCAACATTATTGTCCATCACTTCTAAACCATAAACTCCAGCAAGCTGAAAATAATGAAGTACATTTTGGGGCTTTATGTAAGCTCAAACCCAGGATAAATTTAAAAGGAATTCTCAAGTGCTCTGATCAAGTAGTAGAAAATAAAAATATTCTTATATAGGGAGATGTAAACGTCGAGTGACCAGTTTGGGACACTCTCTGTTGTGCTGATTCTCTAGGGCAGAGGTAGGCAACCTTGGCTCTTTTATGACTCATGGACTTCAACTCCCAGAATTCCCGAGCCAGCATGGCTCACCTCTCCCTTTCCCTTCAGCATGGTTGGCTCAGGAATTCTGGGAGTTGAAGTCCACGAGTCATAAAAGAGCCAAGGTTACCTACCCCTGCTCTAGGGCAAGGTTTCCCAATCTTGGCAACTTTAAGACCTGTGAACCTCAGTTCCCAGAGTTCTCCAGCCAGTAGTTGCAGTCCACAGGTCTTAAAGTTGCCAAAATTGGCCAATCCTGCTTCTCTGAATTGAAAAAAACAAAACTTATACTCTGAGTCACACCACTGAATTCATGCAACACCCTGCCATTTGACACTCTTTAACTGGCCATCCACAACAATGAAACACAGCGGTTTGCTGTCATTCAAGTTGCAATTTTTTTAAAGAGAGCTCACATTATTGTCAGTGGGCATCTCCTTGGTGAACCTGCAGGTTTAAAGCTAAATGGGGAAGCCAATTGCTCTCTCTCTCCCCATCCTGCAAGCCTGACTGTCAGTTTGGAAAGCAGGCCCATCTAAACATGGAAATCTCACACCATTGTGTGGCAAAGCAATGTTCCATTCCACATGACTAGAAATGCAGATCTGATAATCCTATTCAGAAAGGTTGGAGCCAGAAAGCTAGATGCTGATGAGATTAGGAAGACAAAGACCCCTAAAATCTACATACACCACCCAAACTCTATAGACATGACTTTAGGACATAATAGGGTTTACCAACCACCATCAGAATACAAAAAGGGCACACTCAGACTCAGGTCAAAGTACATGACACAGGAAATACAAAGCCTCAAACAGGAGCAACTCCAAACACAAAAGCCCAAGATGGTATAAAAACCCGCCACTCCCAGCTACTCATGGTCAGCTGCTCCAGAGCCTCATGTCTTGTGGTTCTCCTCTTCAATAAACTACAACCTTCTTTCTAAAGCAGTCTCTATTTTGTTTTTTTCCTGGCTTGGACTGGACCCTAATGAAGATTTTTCTTTCTACATGACATTCGCCAGTGCTTCTCCCCGGGCCTTTATCTGCAGAGGCAGACTAAATATAATAAATAGGCATCACATTTACTCCCAAGCACATTTGGATGGCCACATAATTAAAATGCAAGTTGGAGTCAAGGCCCCCTATCGATAAATCTTTGCCTGTGGTTCCTTGCCTTGACAGGAAACCTATACTTGGGAAGAAGAATTCTGTCATGGGGGTGGGGGGGATGGAGAAAGAAGGAAAGGATAAAAAAATTAGCTCATGGGCAGCCATTTTAATGTTTCATTTGAGTAATGGCCCTTGCAAATTAGCACCCTGGTGGCCCAAAATACATATTTTTTTCCAAGGACATGTAGACTCTCTATCCGACAGGTGAGGTGAGGAACCAGTCCCTGTGGGTTGCATAGATTTCTGTGCCTTTCCATGGCGGTGATATTTTATTATATCTGGGATGACAGCAAAGATACTGAGAGCTCCTGGGCATTCTGAGGGCTTTGGGAAAGAAATGGCAGAGAAAATAATATGATGGAGTGGGTCAGAGGAAAGAAGAAGGAAAGTAGTCACAACTTGCGGAAGCGAGAGGGGGAGAGTAAGTACAGGTAGTCCTTGACTTACAATAGTTTGTTTAGTGACCGTTCAAAATTACAACAGCCCTGAAAAAAGTGACTTATGACCATTTTTCTCATTTGCAGCATCCCCACGGTCATGTGATCAAAATCTGAACTCATGGCAGCTTGCTCATATTTATGATGGTTCCGTGGTCTCATGATCACCTTTTGAGACCTTCTGATGAGCAAAGTCAAATGGGGAAGCCAGATGCACTTAACAACTGTGTTGCTAACAACAGCCAGAGTGATTCATTTAACAACTGTGGCAAGAAAGGTCATAAAAATGGGGCAAAATTTGATTGACAAATGTCTCAGCTAGCAGCAGAAATTCGTGACTCAATTGTCGTCACTCTGTTTAAGGATTCAATTAGTGAGCAAATTTGGCATCCTTTCTTTTCTCCGGGAGAAATAGTGGATCTTTCCTGAGTGGCTAATTCCAGAGAGAGTTGTATTCCTGACCTCATGTTTTTGCCTTATTTACTTTCTCCACCTAATGTAGATCTAATCTAGATCCAGGCTTTGCTCGTGATCACCCATGCCTTGGTCATCTCCCACTAGGAATATTGCAATATTCTCTATCTGGGGCTGCTCTTGAAGACTACCTGGAAATGTCAACTGATCCAGTATAGCAATAGCACTTAGACTTATATACTGCCTCACAGTGTCCCACAGATGCTTTTTCACAAGGCAACTAGACTGTCTTATTTTTCTTTGAAGATGTTTCACTTCTCATCCAAGAAGCTTCATCAGCTCTGACTGGGTGGTGGGGAATGGAAGGATTTATACTTTTTGCAGACAGCTGTTTATTCTCATTCTTTTAGCGAGTTATTGGTGTACCTGGAGACTTATCTGTGTCTTCAGGGTCAACTGAGTGGTGCAAATGGGTGTGGAGCCTTCTTGGAACTGCTGAAAGGACTGTGTTATAGATGGGAGATAGATGATGTCAGATCCCTCCCCCCTCTGTTGAGAAAGGGCTGTTCAATTTTGACCTAGATGGCCTATAATTTTAACTATGTAAAGCCCCACAGTGCTTTACAGCATTCTCGGGGTGGTTTACAATGTCAGCATATTGCCCCCAACAATCTGAGCCACCCACAGTTGGCTGAAAGATGGGTAGCTATATAAATGCTATACATACATATATACATACAATACATACATACAATAACAGAGTTGGAAGGGACCTGGAAGGTCTTCCCTTCTCAAGCAGGAAACACTATACCTATACCTACATACATAGCTAGAGAGTCCTCCATTTTCTACAGAGTTCACCTTTTGCAAATCCATAGCCCAGGCAAGGAGAGAACCTGACACTTCCAAATTCCTAATCATTTTTTTTCCTATCTGCCCATAAATGTTTACTCATTATTCAGCCTTATGGTGCAAGCACAATGTGGAAAATTGGAAACAATATGTTCACAATAGCAAAACAAAACACATCCTGGGTGCATTAGCCCATGGGCCCTGACATTAAGGAATTATAACACTCAGTCTGCCTCTAGACAATTGTGAACAAGAGCCATTCTTTCCACCGCACCACAATAGTAGCAAACAAAGCGATCTCCTGTCTGGATAATTAAAAGTGGGACAAGATGGATGCTTCTTTTTGAGGCTTTTATAAAATTAAGGAAATGAACTGAAACAGATGAAAATCCCTGGGATGAAATAGCAGCATTGTGATCATTTTTCCTTGTATTTTTCAAAGAGCAGGCCGTATACAGATGAGTCCGAAAAATGAAAGAAAATAAATTACTCCAGGATAAACCTTGTATAGGGTGAGGTCATTATTATTACTGTATCCAGAAGGCTCAGGGTCTATGGAGATTCCCAGTCATCCAGGTCATGGTTGTTCCAAAAGTGCTTTTTCAATCTGTGTTTTTTCCCTTGAAAAATGAAAAGGGATTTCAAGGAAAGCAAAGAAAGTCCTGTTCTAAGTTTCGGAAAAGAAGCTTTGGGACGTCTGACAAGCTCTGCCAGTAAAACATCCAATTTTGGTTGCCAAAAATTATAAAAAAAAGTGGTTGAGATGCTAAAAAGAGTGAAGAGAAGAGCAACAAAGATGATTAAGAGACTGGAGGTTAAACTATACGAAGAATGGTTGCAGGATTAATGACTGCTATCATGTCATCCCTAGTCCTTCTTTAATGAAAAGAAGGACTAGGGATGACATGATAGCAGTGTTCTAATATCTAAGGGGCCACCACAAAGAAGAGGGTTTTCCAAAACAACAGAAGGCAAGACAATCAGCAATGGATGGAAAGTAATCAATAGATCGAAACTAATCAAGAAGAGAACCAATGTAGAACTAAGGAGGAATTTCCTAAGAGAACAATTAATCAACTTGTCTCCAGAAGTTTGGATGCTCCAACACTGAAGGTTTTAAGACAAGATTGGACAATCGTTTGTCTTAAATGGCATAGGGTTTTCTGACTGAGCAAGGAATTGGACTGGAAAACGTCCAAAGTCCCTTCCAGTTCTATTATTCTGTCATTCCTTATACCAGGTTTTCCATAAAATGTACAACTTTCTGCGCAAATCAAAACGATGTAGGATAAGAATAACTTTGGGCTTCAACGCATAGAGCAGTCTGATGCCTTCAATGTACAATCACTTTGAAATGTTTTTCAATTACATTAAATTCAAGAAATTTGCTGCCCTCCACACCTAGGCCAGTTAATCTGTGACCTCATCTTAAATACTTTGTTAAGAAAGTGGAAGAGAAGAAAGAGGTCTGCAGGAAATGCTGCCTTGCCTGATTTTTGTCGGTTGGTAAACACAGCTGTAAAGATGTAGATGGGAGGTGGCAAGGGAATATTTTAATTAAACCCTCCAAAATAGGCTTTTTGAAAAGAAGAGGGGGGGGGGGAAAGAAGCAATAGGAATAAATCATTTTCTCTTCCGTGTCTGCCAAGTCAAGGTGCAAAAGAGAACTCTCTTGACTAAGGGCTCGTTTGGTTTACAATCCCGTCAACTTTGATTTATTTATTTTGCTTTTTGCCCCAGTTCTTGGAGTTTGTTTATAGAGGGTCTATTAGTCAGGAGAACAACCTGCGGTGGACAAAGACTTTGACTGAAAGAAACAAGAGACGTTGCAAGTAAAGAACATAAGCTTTCTTTTTAAATATTTCTTTCTTTTTTTCTTTTTTTTTTCTTTTTTTTTTGTTTACAGGAACTGGTCAAGATTATAGAATTCAACCTCAACTTTCAGGAAACCACTTTCAATAATGCTTTATTGAACATTTCTAGCAAAGTAAGAGAGGAAATGAATCAATGGCTGTAACTGTAAGAATAATAATGGGAAGGAGATCTCTTCAGGGCTGACCACTGAAACCAGGATGTAGGAAAAGAGTCTCTAGCTGAGAGTAGGAGGAAGCAAAAGGCCATTCAAAAGAAGGGATAATAGATTTCTGAAGAAGAAGAAAAAAGCACTAAGAAAATGTTCCAACAAAACAAAATCCACAGCTCCATCTATACCATGGATCTGCCTATGATTAATTGTAACAAAAAAAGGGATTTCAGAATAACAGAGATGGAAGGAACCTTGGAGGTCTTCTAGTCTAACCTTCTGCTGCATATATTTCAGACCGATGGTTGTCCAATCTCTTCTTAAAAACCTCCAGTGTTGGAACACCCACAACTTCTGAAAGCAACCCGTTCTGTTGATCAATTCTCCAAAGCGCCTGAAGGCAGGACAAGAAGCAACTGATGGAAACTAATCAAGGAGAGAAGCAACCTAGAACTAAGAATAAATTTCCTGACAGTTAGAACAATTAACCAGTGGAACAACTTGCCTTCAGAAGTTGGGAATGCTCCAACACTGGAAGTTAAGAAGAGACTGGACAGCCATTTGTCTGTAATGTTATAGGGTTTCCTGCAGGGGGTTGGATTAAATGACCTCCAAGGTCCCCTCCAACATTATTATTATTGTTGTTGTTGTTCCCACTGACAGGAAATTTCTCCTGAATTCTAGATTGGATCTCTTTATAACCTTCCATCAGTTTGGGCATACCAAAACATAGTTTAGAATAGGAGTGACTTTCAGACAGTAGACAGATATTCATTAAATAATATTCAAGAAACTGAAATACATAAGGAAGAGATAAAGAGGAACAAGCAAAGGAAAGAAAGGATGAAGAAATAATGGAAAGACAGGGAAAAAAAGAGTTACTCCTTCACTGAGCAAATAGAATAACAGAAGCTATAAGAATTTTCAGATGGGATGATTTAAAAATAGCTTCGTTGTTAATTCATGTGATGAATGTTGATTGATTAATCAGTTGGTTCAATTTCAGTCAGTTTGCACATACATATAATTAATAGCCATGAAGGAAAACAAGTGTTATAGATAGAGATACTCAGAATAAGTTTTTCAATTGGGTTGAGTCCCAAGGAAATCAAAAGAAGCATAGTTTGGTTTGATACTTTGCCTTGATGTTGTAAGGCTATATTAATGTTCTTGCTTGACAAAGGGATTATTTAAGAGAGCAAGGAAGGTGAGGACCATCCAGGGCATTATTAGCTGAGGTTTCCCAGCCTCTTGTGTCTTTGTGTAAATTCATCTTCTAGCTTTGTGAAGACCATAAAATATTGCAAGTGAGTGAAACAGAGAAGGACCTCTGGAAAAGGTTGTTTCAAGTAACAATGGTGGACTTAATACTGCTATTCCTTGAGTTATGATCATAATAGAGCCTGCCCATCACAGTTGTAACTTGTGACGGTTGTAAGATTTTATGGCCTTTGTTGAAGTGGTCATGAAGCGAATCACTGCAGTCATTAAGCAAACCAACGGATGCAGTTTTGCCAAAAAACGGATGTAACTGCCATTTTGCAGCAAAACCATTGTAAAAACGCAGTCAGAAGACTGCGGGCTTCTGCAAACGGTTGTAAATGTGGCCTGACTGTTGTCATACCAACTGTAGGTAGGTCCTTCAGAAATTAAAATGGTCACTAAGTGCCTGAACACATGTCAAGGACTACCTTTATTTCAGTGCCCCCATAGGAAACAGAGGAAGGCATGACAGTTCCCAAATTATTAAAAGCAAATGAGACAGTAGATTCTCAATCCACTTTGGATTCAGGCCATGTTTGAATGTTTCTTGATGGTGTTTTAGGTCAACTTTCTACAACACAGGTGTGTTCTGTGTCCAGTGGTGGAATTCAAATATGTGAACAACCTGTTCTCTGTGTGGATGCCACTTCTGGAAGTCCATTCTGGGCCTGGGCAACAAAAAAATTAGCTACTGGTTCTGCCAAAGTGGTGCGAACTAGCTGAATCCCACCACTGTCTGTGTCCCAATAGCTCCTTTGAACTTTTACATTAGTGGCTAATTACAATGAAACTGTTCTGGGCAATTGTAACCCTGATGGAATTTCAGCCTTCTGCTTTGACACAGTTATCAATGCTCAAATGTGTATGAAAGAAAAATCACAACAACAACAAAAAAAAGGGTGGACTTTCCAAGCATTTGGAGTCAAAGCTTCAATCCATTCAATAATCCTAAGGTTAAAAACAACAACAAGCCTCAAAGGGCTCTTTTAAACTCAATTTCTCCCCTCCCCCCCCAAAAAAGTCCTTTAACAAATGCTCACTGCAAAAGGACTAGAAGATGGGAAATCATTTTAGAATGTGCAGAGAATGTTCTGGTTGAGCAAGTGATGCCTCATAAATCATTCTTTTTTCCTTATGCTTGATTTTGCTTTCAGGCAAGATAATGTCAGCTCACAGGGGAGGTTGGTACTTTGCACTTAAGAACATACTTGAGGATGTGCAGAATGGAAAATGAGGAAGGAAGGGAGAGAGGTGGAGGATAAGAAGAGGATGGTCCAGGAGCTGCTGAGAGGCAGATACATGGCAAGCTGAAGTCTTGAGGGAAAGCAGGAATTGCAAAAGAAACTTGCATGTAAAGGAACAGCTCTTGGGAGGGGGGGGAACTACTTTTAATCAGCTTTCTCTAATACGGCCGTTTTGATATGCAGATTATAATCTGCATATTCATAGCCTGCACATTTCTTTAGGCACAGGTGAGTAATGAAAAACACCCATTTCTCAAATTGTTCCTGTTCTTGTGGCTAATCTAAGGGTGGCACTTCACAATGGAACAATAAAATGCAGCTGCTAAAAAAAAAAGAGAACAAATGTGACCGACTAAGGTTTCTAAATCCACATTTCACATCTAAGCAAAACAGACGGGTAAAAAGGGAAGAGATGAGAAAGGCAGGAGGAAGAAGGGATGACACTGTTCTGGTTTGATGCTCCCTGGAATCAGCTTTGCAACTTCGTAGTCTTTCTTTTTTCCTCCACCAAAAGGATTCTGATGTTTGTTTGTCTGGTAGCTTACTTTCAAGGTAATTTCTGCTGGGTGGTGTTCTGAGATTCATTTGCTCTGTCTTGGGAATGTTTTTGCTACTTTGGTTCCTTTCTGTGATATGGCTGAAGACTCTTTGGTCCTTCCAGGTTTTTTTTTCCCAGTTTGCACAAGGTCCATGGGAAGATTTGTCTTGTGACTCTTTTTTGTTGTTGTTCAAGTCCAGTTTTGCAACAGGCAAAGTTTTGCAGTGATTTGTGGATGTCATTGCAAACTTAATGATAAACTTTTGCTGACTTGAACCATGCTGGGCCTTGCCTTGTAGCTTGGCCTTAGGTTAGATAGGAGTTGAGTTTTCAGCCTGAGTCATCTCCTCCTCCTCCTCCTCCTCCTCCTCCTCCTCCAGTGACATACATAACACAGCCTCCTCTTCCCACCAACAACTTTGTGTGTGATCAGTGTTTCTCAACCCTAGCAACTTGAGAATGTATGGGTTTCAACTCCCAGAACCCCCAGCCCATTTTCTTGGTCACATGATCCAGGCAGATCAAATGCAGTCTGCCCTATGTACATACTAGCGTACACTGATGCAATTTGAGTGGGAAACAGAAACATCCCAAAATCTTACTTTATTACATAGAAGCATGCCCAGTAAACTTTGCAATTGTGTGTATTGCAATACTTAACTAAGCCAGAAGCGGAGCTACAATGGTATCTGCAAAAATTCTTAGATATATTAATCTATAAAGCATGGATTAATCTCCATTGTCCAGGGTTTGTCCTTTTATCAACACCAGTCACATTCAGACAGAAAATGATTTATAGAGAAAGGTTTAAAACAGAGAGAGAGGGGGGGAGGGAGGGAGGGAGAGAGGGAGGGAAGGAGAGAGAGAGAGAGAGGGAGGGAGAGAGGGAGGGAGGGAAGGAGAGAGAGAGAGAGAGAGGGAGGGAGGGAGGGAGGGAAGGAGAGAGGGAGGGAAGGAGAGAGAGAGGGAGGGAGGGAGAGAGAGAGGGAGGGAGAGAGGGAGGGAGGGAAGGAGAGAGAGAGAGAGAGAGGGAGGGAGGGAGGGAGAGAGGGAGAGAGAGAGAGAGAGAGAATGTCTAAAAGGACTTTGCAGCCCATATTTGTCTAGGGGATAAAAGCAATTCAGATTTGTTGCCAAGAAGTCACCTTTTAATATTTCCTCATGCTGTTCTCTCCTTCCCACAAGCCTGTCAGATCATCAGCCTTGATATCTCAGGTGCCATAACAGGGGGGATGGGGGGGGGGAAAGGAGTGAACATCTCAATGCCATCTTGACACTGCAGGTGAAAAGCATAGAGGAATCAAAAAAAGGAGTTTCAGAAAGAAAAGGATATTTTTCCATCAGCTTTCCTTGTCCCGCTGCTGCAACTGGAAACCAAAATCTGCTCAGTTAAAGCCTTGGAATTTAATTGGGTATTCTTGCTTAGTCCTTCTTTTACCAGAAATGAGTAAATCTGAACAGAAACTTTGGAGAGTAGATTTTCAAAGAGATTTGTCCCTTACCTCTCCACACCTTGAAACAAAAACAACAATAACAAAGGAGCTGGTTGTTCTCTCCAGTCTGTTTCTAAACTTTACTGACATTTATTATTTCCTTGTATTTAGTTCTATCGTGCCCCCCTCCCAGTAATTGGAGGTGGTGTATTGCCTGATTCCATACTTGTGACGTGAATGATGGAGCCATTTCCTTCCCCATAGATAAGGAAGATGACCTTGATGGAAATAAGCAAGGACTACTATCCAGGGGTGTCCAACCTCAGGGGGTTGGATTAGGGTGGAGGCTGGAGGCAAAAACATATGAGGAAAGGTTGCAGGAATTGGGTATGTCTAGTTTAACGAAGAGAAGGACGAGGGGGGGGCATGATAGCAGTGTTCCAATATCTCAGGGGCTGCCCCAAAGAAGAGGGAGTCAAGCTATTCTCCAAAGCACCTGAAGGCAGGACAAGAAGCAACGGATGGAAACTAATCAAGGAGAGAAGCAACCTAGAACTAAGGAGAAACTTCCTGACAGTTAGAACAATTAGTTAGTGGAATGGTTTGCTTCCAGAAATTGTGGGTGTTCCAACACTGGAAGGGTTTAAAAAGAGACTGGAGAGCCACTTGTCTGAAATAGGATCTACTGCTTAAGCAGGGGAGTTGGACTAGAAGATCTCCAAGTTCTCTTCCAACTCTGTTATTCTTGGCAACTTTAAAATTGGACTTCAAATCCCAGAATCAATAAATCAATCTGTCTGCCTGCCTGCCTGTTTGTCTGTCTGTCTGTCTATCTGTCTGTCTATCTATCATGCATATATATATATATATATATATATATATATATATATATATATATATAGTTATCTAGCTATCTATCATCTATATCATCTATCCTTCCTTCCTTCCTTCCTTCCTTCCTTCCTTCCTTCCTTCCTTCCTTCCTTCCTTCCCTCCCTTCCTCTCTCTCTTTCTTTCTTTCTTTCTTTCTTTCTTTCTTTCTTTCTCTTTCTTTTTGACGTACCACAATAATTACAGCTTTTCCTGAGCTTCCCACCCAGCTTGATTGCCTAAAAAATGATACATCTCGGCTGGTTATTCCTACTTCTTACCAACCGGTGAAAAAGCCTTCAATAGGAAGTCAAATCCCTATGATACTCTCTAGGATAGGTAGTCCTCAGCTTATGACCACAACAGAACCCAACATTCAGATTCACTTATAACCTCCAAGTTGCTCACTGAACAACTGCAGCGATTCACTTAACAACTGTGGCAAGTAAGGTCGTAAAATGGGGTAAAATTCATTTAACAACTGCCTTGCTTAGCCATAGAAATGTTGGGCTCAATGGTGCTGGTAATTGGAGGACCACCTGTACTTAAAAATAGTTTGCTCTGAGTAGGCCAGCTCCACTTTCCCACAGGAAAGCTGCCAGAATACGCTGGGATTGGTATATTGCTACCCAGCCAATTCACGAAGCTCACCCTTCTCCAGCTGCATCCAGCGGCTCCTTTTCAAGCCAGCCTTTGCCCTTAAAGCATTGCAACAAATTGACTTTCTTTCTTAAAAGATTGGAAAAGGGGTAGGAATAAAAGGAATTGTACCATTCAGGCAATTTTTAAGGGGGAAAAAACCCTAATTAGGATGAATTATAATTGTTCAGTGATTGAAAGACAATTACCTGCGCTAGGTAAATATGGGGAGGGAGGGAGGGAGGGAGGGAGGGAGAGAGAGAGAGAGAGAGAGAGAGAGAGAGAGAGAGAGAGAGAGAGAGAGAGAGAGAGAGAGAGAGAGAGAGAGCTGGAAAGACGGCATGTGAATTACAGCTTGCTTGGCCCTCCGCTCCTCTAAAGCCCCCGTTGATTGTGGTTTGAAACAAGTACTACAGTCTCTTCCAATATCCATCTAACCTTTCCATTCTCCATTGCTCAGTTTCCTTGGCAACCGTTTAAAAAGTCCTGGAGGAAAAGGGAAAAAAAAAAAGGCACAGCTGCTTCTTAAAATAAATAAATAAGAGGGGAGACTGACAACACGTTTCTCTTAAGAAGGATGTTCTTTCCTCCTCCTTCTTTTTACAGGTGCAGTATCGTTTGGGGATCTGGGCCACTTCCAAGTGCTTTCAAAGCCTATAAAATCTCACCTTTAGTGCCCTGGGAATTATTTTTTTTTAAAAAAAGGAAGGAAGGAAAGAAAGGTAATTAGAAGGGCGTTCCCGAGGCCTAAGTGCAGTTTCGGTGGGGCTGGAAGTCAGTTCTGTTCAGAGCAGCGTATCTAGTGGAGCTTCAAGGATGGATGTGAGGAGGAGGAGGAGTCGTAAATCAAGGTCCTGGTTGGGCTGTTAAAAGAAATATCAATCAGAGCATCGTTTTTCAAGAGCTTGGCACAGACCCTTTGGTCTTTCTATTTGTCTACAAGCTTTTGACCAGCTGAAATGCTAACAAAAATAGCATGGAGTACTTACGGCCATTGGTATTGGTATTCTAAGTGAGGTACATTTGTTAAGGGAATTTTGCCCCATTTTATGACCTTTCTTGCCACGGTGGTGAATCACTCCAGTTGTTAAGTGAATCACTCCAGTTGTTAAGTTAGTATCACGGTTGTTAAGTGAATCTGGCTTCCCCCATTGACTTTGCTTGTCAGAAAGTTGCAAAAGAGGATCCCTTGGGCTCAGGGATGCTGCGACCGTCATAAATAGAGTCAGTTGACAAGCCTCTGAATTTTGATCACAGGATCCTGAGGATGCTGCAGTAGTCGTAAGGATGAAAAATGGTCACAAGTTATAACTTCAAATGGAGATGAAAAATGGTCACAAATTATAACTTCAAATGGTCACTAAATGAACTGTTAACTCAATGACCGCCTGTAACTCATAGCATTACTCTATCCAGCCCAATAGTGGTCTACACCATCCTATGGACATTGGATGCTTTCTCAGACAGGTTAGATTCTACCTCTCAAGATTCCTGGGAAAATACAGCATTTTTGTTGGGCTGGCTGGGGATTATGGGAATCAATGTCCAACAGATCAGAAAGATACTGGAATGGGAAAGGCTGATATAATGGTGGGGTCCTTGGTTAATCCCTCTCCCTCCTAGCAGAGGTGAGGTTCAGACAATTCTATGGGGTGGAGGCTGCCACAGGAAAGGTAGGGTTCTTAGTTCCCATCAGATGGCACTCTTTAGAGCAGTGGTTCTCAACCTTTTTAATGCCGCGACCCCCAACCGCTCGTAAGTCGAGGACTACTCAACCGGTGCAGCACCGTTGGCAGAATGGGACTTTTGGCGGGCTCAGCAGGGCAGAGACAGCCTGGACAATTCCTATTGGCTTTGAAAGCCAATAGAATTAGACTCTATTCAAGAGAGTCTATTCTATTGGCTTTCAAAAGCCAGTAGAATAAAAGGGAGTAGCACAGCTAAGGAAAAGGGGGGAAAAATGGCGGACTGCGTTGTTTGGCGACCCCCATGAAATGGTCGTTCGACCCCAAATGGGGTCCCAACCCACAGGTTGAGAACCGCTGCTTTAGAGGTAGGAGTGTGCTCACCCTACTTGACCTGGTTATTTACTTAGTGTATGGCATATCATACATGGATCAGCAATATCTATTAACATTTCAATACTAACAGTTAGAACTGACAGTGAGAACAATTAATCAGTGGAACAACCTGCCTCCAGAAGTGGTGAATGCTCCAGGGGCTGCCATAAAGAAGAGGGAATTAAGCTATTTTCCAAAGCACCTGAAGGCAGGACAAGAAGCAATGGGTGGAAACTAATCAAGGAGAGAAGCAACCTAGAACTAAGGAGAAACTTCCTGACAGTGAGAACAATTAATCAGTGGAACAGCCTGCCTCCAGAAGCAATAAATGCTCCAACACTGGAAGTTTTTAAGAAGAGACTGGACAGCCACTTGTCCGAAATGGTGTAAGGTTTCCTGCCCGAGCAGGGGGTTGGACTAGACCTCCAAGGTCCCTTCCAACTTTACTACTATTACTATTACTAACTCTGTTGTTCCATTCTATTCTATTTCACCTAGATTAGTAAAAACATAACAAAACATATATGTTAAAATGATCTACATTCAAAATTTGGGGTCAGGAGATAGTTCGCCTCCTCGTGGTGTGCCCTGGATAACATAACAGGATGAACTAAACGAACTAGCAAGATTATAGACTTTCCTGGCTCTCAAAATACATGGCCCTGCCCCAGATTTGTGTTTGCAGCTATAGTTCATTAGAATTAACATGAAGATGGGGAAGGAGATCAAGGCTCTTGCACCAATAGAAATGGGTGAAAATTCTTTAGGAAAACTGAAAAAGTTCAGAAAAGGGAGCATCCCCCAGAATCTTTAGGAGAGACTAGAAATGATCCTGGCTGAAACTGCTGGATGGATCAATAATTTGGCTATTTAACATTACATGTATTAACAGCAGCAAGGATTGTATTTGCTCAGGGCTGGAAAAATGAAACACCATTGGACAAAGAGATAATCAAGAAAATACTGGGCTGTGCTGAAATGGACAGACTTACATTGAGGATCAAAGAATAAGAAGACACAGCATATTTTCAAACATGGAACTTATTTTATCAATGGCTGGAAAAATGGGACAGAGTAAGAACTTAACTTGCATTACTAAGCAAAACAAATCAACCCAGACAACACGTTGTTCATTAAGCACTAATGAAATGTAATAATAGAAAATTAATAAAATATTATAAAAAAATAATAATTTGGCTAAGGGATAACCTTCACTCATTGTGGATTTCCTTGAGATGCTCTTAATCAGTACTCAGATCAACTGAATCCACAATGCACAATACAACACGTGATGAGGGTTTACTTAGTCCTTTGTTGTTGTTGTCATTGTTAAGAGTACTTGGAGAGTTAAAAGAGGCTGATTTGATCGCAATGTGCCTGCTTCCAACTGATTAGTCAGCAGTGGTCAAGTTTAAGTGGTAAGCCTGCAACTCAAACATCTGTTGATGACTTTGCAAAGGCAATTAAAAAAACGACAACAATTCTGGTTCATTACTCTTGTAAAAGAAAAGGTCACCAAAACAGAAAAGAGGGGTTTTTTTTCTGCTAACAACCAGGGATGGCATTTACATACTAAATTGCAAATATTCTCACGTTTCCTCAATAAAATGAGATTTGCACTGACAGTTGAGGAATGCAAACTTTTCTTTACTTTCCATTGAATCAACTAACTTCTGGCCAGCGTGATTTTTGAGGATTCCCCACTTCTTGTGTCAAACTGTTAGCAAAAAAAAAAAGATACACTTCTCTTTCTTAATCGGTCTTAGCTATTAGGTGTTCATTTCTCCATGAGAGAAATGTCTGCAAGGTCACAAATCAGGAAATGCATTGTAGGTGCAACTTAGGAATGACAAGTCCTTTAACAATGGCCATTACTAGAATCATTCATTTTTGGTTAAGAGACAGATGTTTAATCTTTTTTTTTCTGAAATGAACATCAGTGAAATCCTTTTTCGTGCTGAAACTGCACAACCCAGGACTGCCAGTTGCAGTCCCAGCACATCTGGAGGACACCAGATTGGGGAAGGCTGATATATTGTGTAACAATAGCTGGTCATTCAACACCGCAATAGAATATGACTGCACTTGCCTGCCTAGGTTTTGTTCCTTGCCTTTTCCATCTTGCTGGTGTTTCTAGTTTTAGCACATGAATAGACAGACCACTTGTATACCTCCTATTCAGAGAATTGTGCCACTCTGTGGAATAGTACATGGAAAAAACTTGGTATTTACAAGCATTCTCTGTCATCCTACTGAAAAACAGTAGTTAACAAAGGTCAAAGCCTGAAATGACCATTATATGTTCTTCAGTGGCTGGTTAAAAAAGAGTGTAGGACATAGAAAATTGTCAGTTCAATTCTACTGTAGTTGAAAACATCCCCCACCAGCAATCAACACCTAGATAAGCAGAGATTAACCCAAAGATTAATACTGGACCAACAATCAAGAAGTAAACAATACACCAATCAAGGAACTACCAACTCAGACAATCAAACAATAAGCAACAGCCTAATCAAGGGACCACTAAGAATACTCCCATCACCACTGATAGAGCACACCAGTTGTATGTGAGTGAGCAAACCTCACTCACTCCTAGAAGTGATGATGTTATCTAGTTGGGTAATGAAACGTCTGCAAAAAACAACCAAGCTCTGACAGCAGCCAAGGATCACATTGGTTGAATATTTCCAAGATGGCTTGTCGGAAATCCCTTGGGAAGTCTTGCCAAGCATTTTGACTGCTGCCTCTGAGGATGGCAGAGGTTAAACTCAGATCTCTTGAATGCCAATCATCAGCTGTATCACAACACTTAACAAAGTTTTTGAGAGAATCTTTTAACAACAAAACCTGCTACCATTTCCTTTGCTTCCCCCCCCCGTTCCAAATACATCAGCCACCCATTGTCCAAACCAACTGAACCATGACTGGCCGAGAATTGCTTCTCTTTTTGTACTGGAGTCACAGATGAGAGAATCCCTATCAGGAGCAAGCCATTTCTTCTGAAGCCAAATTTACTTTGCAAGACAGAAGGAATTAAAAGGCCCAAGGGTGCTGGGTGAAGTAAGCTTTTCCAATTGCTGTGGTATGTTTCAAAAGACCAATTCCCCAGACTGAAATGACCAGAATTAAGTAAGATGAGCTCACTGAACGGAAAGTAATAACCTTAGAAACTGATCAAATGGAAAGAGAAAAGATGGAACAAAGGGGGGGGGGGCCAATTGGAGATCAATATTGCTGTCCTTACGCATCATGCAATTCCAAGGCTCATTTCCATTTAGTCAGTAAAAGAATGAGAAGAATCGACTCGGAGAATAGGAAAGAGACATGTTAGCGATGTGCCATGGAGATAGAACTAGTGCTAACTGGGTTAAATTTTAAAGGTGTTTCATTTAGGTCAAACATCAGGAGAATCTTCTTAAAAGTGTCAATGAAACCATTTTGTGAAAAAAATAAATCTGGGAAAGTAGATTTTTTCCCATCAGAGAGTAGACCCAGTTTTTCTCAACATGGTCTTTCATTTCAGACACTGGTTTGAAATCCCGGGAGATGCAAATGCACCAAATGGGGAATAGTTACGGAAAGTTAGTCCCAAAAGATTTTGCAGTCATGTATAACATTCACTTTAACTTTTGCAGTAGGTAGGATAATTTACAAAGTGGACAGAGTAACACACACTTCGCTAGAGAGAAGTTCCTTGAAGATGGGCTCCAGCACAAGTCCCAAAGCTCAGAAGACAACATTTTTGGTCCCGGTGACGATCCAGATTGGATCCTGCAACATTATCCTGGGACACATATATTTGCCTTCATTCATGACCGTGCTGTGTTATGCACTTAGTAAGACTACACCTGGAATACTGCAGCCAATTTTGGTCACCATATCACAAAAAAAGATGTTGAGAGTTTGGAAAAAATTCAGAGAAGAGCAACTAAGATGATCCAAGGCCTGGAGACTAAAATATAGGAAGAACGGCTGCAGGAGTTGGATTTGGCTGGTCTAAAGAAAAGAAGAAATAGGGTAGACATGATAGCAGTGTTCCAGTATTTGAGGGGCTGCCACAAAGACAGAGGGCAGGACAAGAAACAATGGTTGGAAACTGATCAAAGAGAGAAGCAAGCTGGAATTAAGGAGAAACTTCCTGACAGTGAAGGCAATTAACCAGGGGAACAACTTGCCTCCAGAAATTGTGGGCGCTCCGTCACTGGAGATTTTTAAAAAGGGGCTAGACAGTCACTTGTCAGAGATGGTATAGGTCCTCCTGCTTGAGCAGGGGGCTGGACTAGAAGACCTCCAAGGTCCTTTCCAGCTCTATTCTATTATATTGTATATGAGACCACAGTTCTGGGGTTCTTTCTTAGCTTTGGGCCATTTAAGGGATTTTAAATCTATGTCAAACTCATTGTATAGATTATAGTACAGTTTCCAACTCTGCACCGTGGGGGTGGTTAGACTACTGTATTGCAGGCTAATTCTGCTGACTGCCAGCAGTTTGATCCTGACCAGCTCAGCCTTCCATCCTTCTGAGGTCAGTAAAATGAGGACCCAGATTGTTGGGGGCAATAGGCTGACTCTGTAAACCATTTAGAGAGGACTCTAAAGCAATGTGAAGTGGTATATAAGTCTAAGTGCTATTGCTATTGCTAAAAGCCAGTTTGGTCTAGTGCAGGGGTAGGCAACCTTAGCTCTTTTATGACTCGTGGACTTCAACTCCCAGAATTCCTGAGCCAGCATGCCTCAGCTTGGAAACCTCTCCCTTTCCCCTTAGCATGGCTTGGCTCAGGAATTCTGGGAGATGAAGTCCACGAGTCATAAAAGAGCCAAGGTTGCCTACCCCTGGTCTAGTGGATAAGGTGCTGGCCTAAGAACTAGGAGAAGATGAGTTCTAGTCCTGCCTTAGGCATGAAAGCTGGCTGGGTGACTATCAAGTTGAGAACGACCTCTAAATAAGGGAGCTAAATGAAAGGAAAATAAAGTAAAAGGTCTGGAGTCCTGACGGGGATGTTCCACTAGTGAACTGAGAGAAGATTTTACCTTCACCCTATTTTGTATCTTTCTTCCTTACTAAGTCAGCTTTTTTTCATTTTAATGCTAACATTTAGTGTTTTCATACTTTAATGTTTTACCTTGGGGTGTTTTTCTACCATGTGCTAAGCTGTCTAGACTCGCCGGATGGTGAGATGGGTGGCACACCAATTTAATCAATCAATAAAACAAATCCAAAGAGTGGCCTATCCTGTCCGAAATTACATACAGATAACGCGAAAGAATTCCGCAGAGGCCCTCATGTTCACAAACGGGTTTCCTTGAGAACGGATAGAGAGCTGGCCTCCATCCTCTGAATGAAGTGCTGATTCCATCAATCAGGCGATGGGGCTGTGTTCCTGCCTTGTGATCGGCAGCCTCTCTTGTTTAAGCACTCGAAGAAAAAGAGGAATAAAACCGGCGCGCCATCGAAAGAGAACAAAAAATGACACCCCTTCCAAATCCAATCCATAATAGATACGCAGCACCCAAACAAGTCAATAATAAGGATGCTGGGTTCCAAAAAGCCACTGACTGGCTCTCATCAACGCATGATAATATTAATCAAGTCTCATAATGTGTGGTGATTTGCATTGCCGACAAATATATTTGCGCTGCAATTGGTTTTGTTGAAAAGCCTCAGAGAAATAGGCCATTCACTTGATATTGAGCCTGACAGTGAAGAGGGGGGGGGAGAGAGAAATGTTTCCTTTTACAGCAATCTCCTTACATCCCCCCCCCATTTTTTTAAGAAAAAATTCTTTCATTTTTGGATTGGGCAAACAAAATTATTAGCATTTATTCCAATCATCCCCTCAAGCCTCAGTGCTAAGGCACATAACTGGATCCATCCTGAGGGGAATGCAAAAAAAAAAGGGGGGGAGGGCGCTTCAAATCCATTTTAATGTCTCCACTTACTGTTTTCATGTTTTATATTGCCATTTTTAATGATTGGTTAGTAAGCGGCAAGTTGCAAGTTGAGGCCCAGCTATGGTATTAAAGGCTACTGTTCCTGGGCTGCAAGGATCTGGATGGCCACCGGATGGCAGCAGAGAAATGACAGGGCTGCCCTCTCATGACCAACACAAGAAGAAATGAACAAGAAACTCTCAAGGTCTGTGAGCAAAATTGTCGATTCTTTCACAGAGGGAGAAAACTTCAGAGCATCTAAACAGATTTCAGCACAGCTTGAAGGAAGAAGGGCAGCAACTTTGGGTAACATGTATTATCCTTTAAAGCAGGGGTCCCTAACCCCCATTGGTCCATGGCATGCCAACAATCGGGCTGCAGATACAAACGAAGCCCCATCTGCGGGATGTCGGTAGTACATGAAAGCATGTCCTCCTCCGGTCCACAGAAAAACTTCTCTCCACAGAACTAGTCCCTGGTGCCCAAAAAGTTGGGGGGGGGCATTGTTTTTAAAAACTTTAGTTCTAATTTGCATCTGAAAAGCTTCCCAGAATGGCTTCTATCCAATTAAATGGCAAAAGGTTCCAACTTGGAAGTGTCCGCCTTGATCGCCGGGCGCCAGTCTGCCAAGGATGGATTCTCAGAGCAACTATCCTGAACAAGAGAACTTCAAATAAGGTCAGGAATTCAGTTTTGTTTCCTGCTATTAGCTCGGTATCTGAAACAGAGGAACTGATGGACCATTAGGGCAATTCTGACTGGAAGTGAAGACAATTCAGCATCCAGTATGCCAAAAAATGACTCAGGGATGCCTTATATGTTGCAACTGGGGCATTCGAAGGAAAGAAGATAATGCATAATTAAACCTTCTGCAGAGGCTAATAGGTAAGCAATTCGCAGCAGTAAAGATGATATAGATCCACTTGCATTCGCTTTTATGGAGAAGTGTCCCAAATGTATGATGGCAGCAGACAGAAAGGCAGAAATATTTCAGAAAAAATAAATACAGGTAGTCCTCAGTTTACCACAGTTTGTCTTAACTTTGAAACTTCAGACTGTTCAAAGTTACTGGAAAAAGTGACTTATGACTGCTTTTTAACACTTATGACCGTTGCAGCATCCCCAGGGTCATGTGATTTACATTTGGATGCTTGACAACTGTTTCATATTCATGACAGGTGCAGTGTCCCAGGGTCATGTGATCACCTTTTGCAATCTTCTGACAAGCAAAGACTTTCAATCTCCCTATCAGTGGAGGCTGCACACAGTTCCTATTGATACATCCAAAGGCTTGATTTCAACCTCAAATTATCTCTTTCAGATTGGAATCTCGACTCTGTAACCTTCGATTGAACTGCCAGTCAATCTGAATGCATGCAATGATATAATTCACCATTTTGCCGCTCATCTTGAGCTTCTCTTCCATATATCCCCCAAATCCCTGAGGTTTTCAAGGCTCCTCTTTGTCCCGTTCTCAGTCGCTAATCAGCTTTGGCATTCTCTCATAAAACCTGAGAAGATCAGTCCTGCAGAATGGGAATATTTGTTTTCCCTTAAGTCTGTTCTCCTCTATACTGGTAGAAGGGAGTGTTGATTAATAAAGGTGTTAAAAATAATTAAAATGTAAACGTTCTTCCTCGTTGGTCCAAGTTGTTAATACCAGATCTTGAGGTTTGTTTTTCTTTCCCCCCCTTTTTTTTTTGCTGATTTTTAAAATCTGGTTCTCAGTAGGGAGATTCTGTTAGGGGAAGTTGTGTTCTCTTCCAAAGTTGGCTGGCACTCAACCATTAGTTAATTTGGTTGCTGCAAACATCTTGAAGACTGACTTAGCTGAAAGGATGACACCATTGTTCTGCCAATTTGACAAATGTCATTGTTTATGCTCCCTCTCATCTCAGATTCCTTAGATCATGCAGGAAAGTAATTTTCATGTCACATGTGATCGCACACCAGCTACAACTGCTCTGTGGTATTTCCTGCAACACCGAAGATATAGGTAATCCTTGAGTTATGATCACAACTGGGACTAGAATTTCTATTGCTAAGAAAATCAGTTGTTAAGCGAATCACACCTGATTTAACAACCTTTTTAGGGCAACTCAGAGTGGCCAACTCGGTGGGGCCAACTCATCACAGCCAACTCTCTGTGGGACAACTTGCCACAGGACACAAGTTACACTAATATCAAAGAAATGGTGGCTGCTGTGAGTTGTTCCATTCCACATTGCAGCTTTTAAGTCAGGGGTCCCCAATCTGTGGGCACCGGCCCACTAGTGGGCCATGAGGGGTTTGCAACTGGGCTGCGGAAACGTCTGATGAGTGCATGCTCATCCTCACTTGCGAGAGCAGTGGGTGCTCCATTTAAGTGAGCGGCAGGAGTGCATGTATGCCACTCATGCAAATGGAGCTGCGCACACGTGTGCTTTCCAGCCATTCACGCGGAACCATTCCCCCCCCCCCCGGTCTCTCTCTCTCTCCCCCCACCAGTCCGCAAAGCCAAAAACATTGTGGAACTCTGTGTGAAGTGAATCACCTCCCCATTGACTTTGCTTGTCAGAAACCAGCTGGGAAGGTGGCAAATGATGATCACATGAGCCTGGGATGATGTAACCACTTTAAATGCTGGTTGCCAACGGTCTGAATTTTGATCATATGACTGTGGGGATGCTGCGATGGTTGCAAGTCTGAAGACTAGGCCATAAGTCACTTTTTTTTCAGTGTTGCAACTTCAAATTGCCACTCATGAATGGTTGTAAGTCAAAAACTACCTGCAATGCTAGGACGCAACTCTCAGATTGCAACATGAAGATGTTGAAATCATAGGAACAGCCACGCTGAATGAATCCCAGACTCCCATCTTGACCAGAATGATCTTCCCAGATTGTTTAACTTGTGAATGAATAAGAAAACTCACGAGCAGAATCTGAACAGAAAATCAGAATGTGCAGCTCAAAACTAACTGTGGCATAGAATGTGCAGCACAGTAGCAAGTCATAAAGTGCCTCCGGCTGATATTATGCTAGATTGAGTTGACTCTTTGGCCCTGAGACCTTTTATTTTTATTGACTTAGCTTATGAGAATAGGGTGCACCGACCAGCTTCACATTTGGAAATGCCTATATCTAATGATCTGCCCTCTGAAAACTCCCTTACTTCATCTTCTCCTTTGGATGCAGATTTTGTGAGTGCCTATGTCACTGAGTGGTATTTTCTCAGCCTATATTTATATGATATTTATTTGCTTGTATCGTTTTTACTTCTCAGTCACATTTGACCTGTGACATCCCAGCAGTGTGCAGACAATTGGGTTAATGTCACACATCAGGCATTAATATTTGTGACAAGGAGTTTTCTCATAGCCTTTTTGCTGATCTCTGCTGTTATATTAAAAAAAAAAACACTCTAATTATTTGTATGATGATTATTTGACCATGTTACAAATTTTTTTTTTACTATCCTTGGAGAACATTTTTAACAAGATTCTGAGATATTATATTGGTAGACCAGAAAGAATAAAATTTGGGTTCACACCTTAGAGGCCGTTTGTCTCTTTGGCTCCATAACTAACACACTTTTAGGTGTGTGCAAGTATGCCTGTTCTAGCTACAGTTGTCCATGTTATACAAAAGAACCTAGTCCACCTTTGGAGTGATTTATGGAGGAAATGCTGATACCAACATCCTAAAGGGAAAATGGAAGCATGGGTTGCATAAAATTACCCTATCCTTACATGTTGCTTATCCTAATCCTTGGTAAGATTACAGCCGGAATATTGCATCCAGTTTTGGTCACCATACTGCAAAAAAGATGTTGAGACTTTGCAAAAAGTGCAGAGAAGAGCAACTAAGATGATGAAAGGCCTGGAGATGAAAACATAGGAAGAACTGTTGCAGGAACTGGGTATGGCAATTAACCCGTGGAACAGCTTGCATTCATAAATTATTGGTGCTTCATCACTGGAGGTTTTTAAGAAGAGACTGGACAGCCACTTGTCTGAAATGGTATAGGGTCTCTTGCTTGAGCAGGGGGTTGGACTAGAAGACCTCCAAGATCCCTTTCAACTCTATTATGATTGATCGATTGATTGATTGATTGATTAATCCTTTCTACCCCACTCAATCCAGACTTTATGTATTCTATTTATGGCCGAGCTGATGCCAACACAAATGACATTTACATGTTTGGGAGCAAGTCAGCTGAGTGGACCGGACTGCAGAAAGTTAAGGGAAAGAAGAGATTGAACAGGGCAAGTTCATTCCATTTGAAATAACCTATAAAGAACTATGTATACTGTACAAGATTGTCTGTGAGGCATAAATGTCAGGTTTATGAACAATTGAGCAACTCTGTACCTGCTCAAAATTGTTCTTTAAGGTCAGAACGGTAAGTGTTCCCTGCGGCAACACGACAACTCGCCAAAGTGCAGCGTCGCAAGGATGGAGAGAGAGAGTTGTTAGACCTTCCTAATCTTTGTTAAGAAAGTCCCGGACAAGGAGCAGAGAATTTTCATCTACGGTATTGTCTGCTGATGTTTGGCTACGCCATGCCAGGACTGCAGTACTGCAGAACATCTGATTTTTATTAACCTGGTTTCAAACAGCTCTCAGCAGGGTTGCTATTACTGGGCAACAGCAGGGGCTTGGTGAGGTCAAAAGAATATAGGAACTCCTTGTACAGGCACTATATTCTGGGGGACAGTATACTGTTAATTTGCTGCGTATGGACGACCAGATGCTGGAGGAAACACTTTTTCTGCAAATTAAAATACAAGGTGATCTAATCTTCAGCTTTGGGGTGATTTTTTTCGGTTAGAAAGAATTTCTTCTTCATCTTTCTTTCTTTTTTTATTGAGGTTTTAGGACGTTATTTTAGTTGGAAAGAGTTTTCAAAGGGACCTAAAATTGCCTATTTTACAAGAAAATCATTTTTAACCATTCATAATCTGAGAGAGGAGATAAAAAAAAGAACACTCCAAAGTGCAGATTGTATGTCAAAATACATTAAGAACGGTATATAGAAATAGGGTCTAAATGGAATTTGGGAGGCTGGTTTTATTGTCCTTGTTGCAGATTCATGCAGGGAGAGAGTGGTGAAATAAATTTAGCAATGAATACAAAATGCGTTCACATGAACTGGTAACAGTCTGATGCAGCTCTTCAGGTTTCATGGAAATGCACAATTTGCTCTTGTAAATAAGTTTATTTAAAAGTTCTTGGGTTGGAATACAAAGCAGTAACTGACTAGACAGGTAAATCAATTGCAGAATGAAATGAGTATAGTAGGCAATACACAACCAAGTCTGCATTCTCCTGTTTATCTGTGGAGGTAAATGTCCCAAACACGTAATACAATTGGGGAAGCAAACTCCAGTCTCAATTGCATCTCATCAGCCAGAAAATCATTTTCAAACCATCCCATGGATTGTAACTCTGTTTCCCTAGACACTAGCAAGACAAATAACTACAAACAAGAATATCAGTTTTGTGCTGGAAGAATCCTAGAGGATCAATTCTCAACAGCAAAGGGATAGAGAAAAGTCTAGTTTTGCTTTCATCTAGTGGCCAGATAGATTTTTGCAGTCTTCTTCTGGGAGATTTATCACAAAACCAGCAAATGGCCAAGAGGTCAGAATACTATCTGAAGAAATCTACTTGAAGCATTGAACTCTGAGCTGAACTACCTTTGCATCCATGGTTTCTCAACTGTGGAAATGTGTGGACTTCAGCTCCCAGAATTACCCAGCCCGAGAGTTGAGAGTTGAAGTCTACCCATCTTTAAGCTACCAAGGTTGACGAACCATGGTCTAGAACAGAGGTCTCTGACCTTGGCAACTTTGTAACTTGCAGAACTCAACTCCCAGAATTCCTTAGTCAATGTTATGAGTCATAAAGTTGCCAAGGTTGGAAACCCCTGGTCTAGAATATAAGTAAGCAAGATGAACTTTCATAATATAGGGAGCAATTCATGGAGCAATTGATGGAACAATTGACAATGAGCAGCATTTTTGGAGGCTTCCAGAAGGAGGAAGGAAGGAAGGAAGGAAGGAAGGAAGGAAGGAAGGAAGGAAGGAAGGAAGGAAGGAAGGAGGGAAGGAACAAGATAATCTGGAAATTTGAGATTGTATAAACATGTGAGGTCTTAATTTCTGTTATCTTGGGCAGCAAAGTCTGCTCAGAAATGCTTCATAATCAATGATACAGTATAGTAGGACAGATACGGCAAAGACGATGGACAAGGAAATGTAAATAATAACATAAATAACAAGACAGGAATGTCATTTAGAATAATTTCATCAATTATATAATTTCTAAATACTGCTTGAAAACATTTGAAGATTTCTTTACGTATTTTATAAGCTAGAACCATCCACTTGTTTAACATTTTGGATGTTATGCTAAAAGATCTATACCCCACCATCTGGGCAGAGTCAGAAGAAAAACTTGATTTGATTTAAATGCAAATTGTATTAAATTATATAGTACAAGCATGATTATTCTCTGTCAACATCCCAATTTCCCATTTATTTCTTATTACAAGTACTTATATGCCTTTTACTTCTATACAGTATCCATTTTATCACATTAAAAACTGCAATTTAGCAGACATTTTCAGAGGGGCTCTTAAAGCAGTACACAATTGTGGGTTTTTTCATAAGATGGTCCCGATTCTCAAAAACTCAAATTAAGTTTAAATGTAAATTCATTAAAATATATGCTTGCAGACAAAAAAGGCAAAAGGTTGACAAAAGAACACAGGATACAAATTTGTAGGGGAAAAAAAATCTAATTCTAGTATGATAAGAATAGCTGAGATTCAGTAAAGCCAAGTAAATATTGACCACCATTGCAGTGGCAAAAATTTGGACACTATTCTGGAAAATTTCCAAACCTGATCATTTAAAAAAAAAAAGTGAAAAATTATCATGTGAAATTGATCTGGGTAAAACATAAAATTATAGGATTTTTATCCAACCCAACTCAAGCAGAAGACTCTATATTATTTTGACAAGTCTCTTCTTAAAATCTCCAGTAGATGGGATCAGAGAGAAATTAACTTTTCCCTTGCAAGGATAACAAGTAGGGAATAGGTTTTGGAAAAATAGTGAGTGTGGTATAGAACTAGAATGCTGTTGAAAAGAGTGATTTTCAACCAGGGTTTTACTGTAAATCCCAACTCTGACATTTAATGTAGTCTGGAACCAAGTGTAAGTATCTGCTGAAACCCATATCTGTATAAAATGGGTCACCTCCTCACAGAGAATCACCAATTAAAAACTCACACTAAGTCAAGCGACAATAACTAGGGTTGGCCAGAAAACAAGACAGCTGAGAAATCAGCATGTTGAAAAAAAAAAAAAAAACAATTCAGAGTCAAAGCTCAGGAGATCCATCAATCCTGCCAACATCCTGGGGCTAAACTCCACAAGCCATATGGCCTCCCTTTTGACCTTTCTGCCTTTCTTCTGACTTTTTATCAGCAGGATCTTCTTTTACTCAGCTTGTTATTCTTGGCATGGGGAACGACACTGTTCAGAGATGTTTGACCTCAATCATGAAAAGTATCAGATGGTATCAGATGGTAACCATCTGGAAACAGCATCCAACTTGAACCTTCAGGGAAGATTGTTTGTTTGTGTTTGTGTGTGTTTCTGTCTCTCTCTGTCTCTCTCTGTCTCTCTGTCTCTCTCTCTCTCCATCCATCCATCCATCCATCTTTGCCTGTCTCCTATCTATCTATCTATCTATCTATCTATCTATCTATCTATCTATCTACCTGTCAATTATCTATCTATCTATCTATCTATCTACCTACCTACCTACCTACCTACCTACCTACCTACCTATCAATTATCTATCTATCTATCTATCTATCTATCTATCTATCTATCTATCTATCTATCCATCCATCCATCCATCCATCCAAACTTGCTATTGGCAAACACTTCCCACGGTAATTTCTTAAAAAAAAACCAGCCAACAAATAAACAAAGTAAAAGACTGCGGATGCTCTGCTGAAACAGCCAGCTCTGCCTGGGAGTCATGAGCCCCTGAAGGCAAGCCGGTTAGGCACTGATGCATGGAATCTGCAGAAGGCAGCTCCATCTGTTACCTGCCAGCTCACCTGGCTTTCCATGGGGGGGGATTTTTAACAGGAAGAGGGCAAAATTCTTCTGCTCAGATGCCAACCCTGGAGCAAATCAGCTTTCAAAAGATGAACTCCTTGGGAAGGAAGATGCTAGTAACACATAGCTAAGATTGTAGTGCGAGGTTTGGCCACGTCTGCAGAGACTTCCTTTGCTGTTGGTCAGGTCTCCTGAGCAGGAGCAGAAGAAAAGGGAGTTGTTTTTCCTGCAAAGCACCATGAGCTTACACAAGCCCCACAGACTTTCTAAAATAAAATAAAAAATAATAAAATAAAATAAAATAAAATAATAAAATAAAATAATAAAATAAAATAATAAAACAAAATGGAATTCAGTGGTGACAACTTAAATATGAGCCAGCAGTGTGCTGCAGCTGCCAAAAAGGCCAACACAGTGCTGGGCTGCATTAACAGAGGGATGGAATCAAGATTGCGCGAAGTGTTAATACCACTTTACAATGCCTTGGTAAGGCCACACTTGGAATACTGCATCCAGTTTTGGTCACCAGGATGTAAAAAAGATGTTGAGACTCTAGAAAGAGTACAGAGAAGAGCAACAAGGATGATTAGGGGACTGGAGGCTAAAGCATATAAAGAAAGGCTGCTGGAATTGGGTATATCTAGTTTAACGAGGAGAAGGACCAGAGGTGACATGATAGCGGGGTTCCAGTATCTCCGCAGCTGCCCCAAAGAAGAGGGAGTCAAGCTATTCTCCAAAGCACTAGAAGGCAGGACAAGAAGCAATGGATGGAAACTAACCAAGGAGAGAAGCAACCTAGAACTAAGAAGGAATTTCTTGAGAGTGAGAACAATTAATCAGTGGAAAAACCTGCCTCCAATACTGGAAGTTTTTAAGAAGAGATTGGACAGCCATTTGTCTGAAATGGTATAGGGTTTCCTGCTTGAGCAGGGGGTTGGACTAGATGACCTCCAAGGTCCCTTCCAACTTTATTATTATTATTATTATGGATCATCGCACAGATGTTCAGACTGGATTTGTTGTTGTTGTTGTTATTATTATTGTTATTATTATATACCACCCAAATGGTGGTGTAACACACTATGCCTATCCATGGCTGGTCTGGCCATAATTATCCATAACTACAGATTATGCCTCTACAAATAGAGAAGGGCTGAGCATAGTGAGCTGCTTAACAATAAGGGGAAGTGAGGCCATAAGCTCATCAGGGTCACAGGATGCTTTGCTTAGCAACCATGTCATTCAGCGATGGAGCTAGCAGTGCCAATTGTGGCCACTAAGCAAGAAATAGCTGTAAACAAAATGAACAAATCAATATTTCTTTATTGCATATATATACCCATAGGTGTCTGCAAGCTGGGGTTAAAAAAACCAATATGGCAGCCACAATGATGTGACCAAAGATAAAAAAAGCAGGCTGAGATTTGATTATTTCATCAACAACCAACTTGATTTTTCTGACCATAACCTGCAGAACAATCCTTCCAAAGTGGCATTTCCAAATAAAATAAAACTATGTAAAATCTACCACAAAAATCAACATGTTAAAAACATACTAAAAACCACCACAGGGCTGTTGACAGTAGATGTTCTATATTTATTTATGACTACTTATTTTTTGCAGTCTGTAATTTGTCCAGACAGATGTTACCCTAAGACAACTATTTTTTTTCCCACAAATAGAGATGGGGAAAACTGTGTGAGCAAAATTAAAAAATACCCAACAGAAATAAATGCATTGTGATGATAAATCATATTCAACAATCCCATTGGAATAAAATGAATGCCAGCATTTTAAAAGCTATCTTATAAAGTAATAAAAGCTATGTAAAATAAGCTTTTATCAATCCAGTATCAGTTGTTTGCAGATGTTAACTTTTGCTATACAAAACCTGGCAACATTATATGAGATAGAAATTTCCTTATCTGAAAGGAGACACTTGACATAATATTCATCAAAGAGATGTGGCAAGGGAGATATCAAGTTTATGAAAAGAGAAACATATTTTCATGCATGTGTTTTTCCTATAAATTCAGAAGGTATTCTTCTGGGAAATTCATATAAAATTAGGAAGAAACAAATTTCTCAGCACAGGTTGAAATCAGGATAATCAGCAAAGAGAGTTTTCAACTTTTAATGATACATTTCCTGGTCTTTCTAAAAGCTGTACGGAAAAGAGAATTTGGAAAATAAAGTTATTTTGAATTGGGTACATCTAGTCTAATGAAAAGAAGCACTAGGGGTGATATGATAGCAGTCTTCCAACATCTAAGGAGCTGCAAGAAGAGGGAGTCAACCTATTCTCCAAAGCACCTGAAGGCAGGACAAGAAGGAACGGATGAAAACTCTTAATCAAGGAGAGAAGCAACCTAGAATTAAAGAGAAATTTCCTGACAGTGAGAACAATTAATCAGTGGAGCAACTTGCTTCCAGCAATTGTGGGTGCTCCATTCCTGGAGGTTTTTAAGAAGAAACTAGACAACTATTTGTCTGAAATGGTATGATTGAGCAGGGGGGTGGACTAGAACAGTGGTTCTCAACCTGTGGGTCGGGACCCCATTTGGGGTCGAATGACCATTTCACGGGGGTCTCCAAACAATGCAGTCCACCATTTTTTTCCCCCTTTTCCTTAGCTGTGCTACTCCCTTTTATTCTACTGGCTTTTGAAAGCCAATAGAATAGACTCTCTTGAATAGAGTCTAATTCTATTGGCTTTCAAAAGCCAATAGGAATTGTCCAGGCTGTCTCTGCCCTGCTGAGCCTGCCAAAAGTTCCATTCTGCAAATGGTGCTGTACCAGTTGAGTAGTCCTCGATTTACGACCGGTTGAGTAGTCCTCAACTTACGACTGGTTGGGGGTCGCGGCATTAAAAAGCTTGAGAACCACTGGACTAGAAGATCTCCAAGGTCTTTTCCAACTATGTTATTCTGTTATCCTTTCCCCCAAAGTATCAACCAGAGTAATAATTGTTTACTTATTTAAAAAAAAAGGGGGAAAAAAAGTACCAGCCCGATTATTAAGCAGAACCGTAAATTTCTAGCCTTCAATCAGAAACCCCAACCAACACACAAAACGAGGATTGGAGAAAAAGTTGCTGACAAATAACAAAAGCTGATATGCTGATCTCATTTACAGAAATAGCCGTGGCAAAGAGCGGAGATACATCAGCGGGGAGCTGTCACCAACTAGACTGACAGCCGAAGGAAGGAAGAGATAATAGTGAGACAGGGAACTGATTTGCAAGGGTTGATGCTCCATTTGGAGCAGGGGAAGAAAAAAATAAATACAGCCAGATTAAAACGTACATGGCCAACAACAACAGCAGTAGAAGTCTTAGAGAAAAGAGGAAGGAGAAAGAGAGGAGGAAATGGAACTCTGTCTTTGCATCATAGGCAGTAACACCAGCTTTGTCAACTCAGAAAGGAGCTGGGCTCTGATAATTGAACTGGCAATGCTTGAGTTTAGCATCTCTTTCCCTCTCCAAAACATTCTTCTCTTCGGTTGATTTCTCCCAAGCCGAGATTCTGATTGCCTTTGAATAACACCAGAGCTGGCAAGGATGGGTTACTTTCCCTGCCTCACAACTAGAGAGTAGCCCTGCCAAGCTAGCTACACAAAGATCTGCAGATCCCTGCCTGAAGTCAGTCATGGGGAGCTTGAAAAACAAAAGCAAATTTTCAGAACTGTGGTTGTTCCCCCCCCCCTTTTTTTTTTTTTTGCAGGTTTTGCAATGAGCTTTCACGTTGGCAAACAAGCAATGACATTTGGAGCCCGGATGTCCAATCTTGGCAACTTTAAGACTTGGGGACATCAACTTCCAGAATTCCCCAGCCAGCCATGCTGAGTAGGGAATTCTGGGAGTTGAAGTCCACAGGTCTTAAAGATCCCACCCCTGATTTAGAGGGAAAGCGGGGGCGGTGGGGGGGGCAAGGGAAGGGTTGTTAACGTGGGGACTAAATTCTCCTGTGTTCCTGACTTACACACAAATTGAAGAACTGTAAAAATGATTACTGGAACATATGTGATTTTTTTTGGGGGGGGGGGGATGAAGAGCCAATCTCCTAATAAATATTACAGAATTGGGGTGACATTCTAGTGGCAGTAGATTTGATTGGCAAAGTGGTTTAGAGCATGAGTCTCCAACCTTGGCAACTTGAAGACTTAACAGAATAACAGAGTTGAAAGGGACCTTGGAGGTCTTCCAGTCCAACCCCCTGCTCAAGCAGGAGACCCTATACCATTTCAGACAAGTGGCTGTCCAAGTCTCTTCTTAAAAGCCTCCAGTGGCAAGCCGTTCCACTGGTTAACTGTGGATTTCAACTCCCAGAATTGTGGACTTCAACTCCCAGAATTCCCCAGCGAGCCATGCTGGCTGGAGAATTGTGGGAGTTGAAGTCCACAAGTCTTAAAGTTGCCAAGGTTGGACATTCCAGTTTTAGAGGCTACGATCTGGAACTGACAAAGCTGGGCCCCATCAGTTTTTCCTGTAATCTGTGTTTTCATGGATTACTTCATGCTCTGGCTGAAAAAAATAACCATGCTATAATAGTACCAAGAACTCCCTAGGCAAAAAATAAAAAATGGAGTTACCTCAATATCCTGAGAAGCACGCTTGAAGAATCAGAGCAAATAGGCAAAAAAAGTGAGTTACATCAAGTCAAGTATCTCTAGTGTCTTTTCAAGTCTCTAGTTGCCTTTTCAATGCTCCATCAGCCACATGAGTCCAGCTAGAGCTGGGAGAATCACAAGACTCTTGACTTGGAAAGTGGAAAAAAAACTCTCTTGATGAAAACCAAGTCTTAGAAGCATCACTGCACCCTTGATACCTTTCAACAGATGGACAAAGAAGCAGCAGAAGAAACTAAGGATAACTGTTCTGCAAAGAGATAACACAAGAGATGAAAGTTGGGATGAAGAAGGATAGCTCCTTGAAGGCTATAAGGTAGTGTATCCAGTAGAAATTCTTCTTCTTCTCAGGTGGAACAAGGCAATGACCTCTGCCAAACAGTTCAGTTGTGTGTAGATCACAAACTGTTGAAGGCAGCATGGGAAGCCATCAAAGGAGATGGGGTTTGAATGAACCACTTGATGGCATTCAGCTCTGACACGGTTATTTGCCTTCATTATTTCCACCGCAGGAATATAAAGTGTAGGATCAGCTGAAACAATGTGATACTTTACTGGTGAAGTAACTCTTTTAACTTCTCTGATTTAGTCCTTTCGAGCAATTGTAGGAAATGGGGTGAAGGCTGAAGCTCATCCAACAATTGCTTGGAGATAATTAATGCATTCATGAATTTACTATTTGACAATAATCAACACCTCCACACCTATTGTACTGTGGGGAGGAGGGAAATTAATGTTTCTGATTTGTTTCTCAACCGTGCTGCGTTACCAACTTGTGCACTGCAGCTTGCCAGGGGCATTATTCTCAATTTTCAATGGTTGATTGGAAGAGCGAATGCAATATTCTTTGCTCTAAGATTTGGCATGGCCACACTGTGGGGGAAAAAAAAGTGCTACTCATTTGTTATTGTTGAACTGGCATTCATTCCAACTGATGTTTGGGGAAATAAAGAAAACCGTCATGGTGCAACTTCATATAATCCATGAAAAATGCAACACAGTTACAGGTGGTGAAGGAAAAGAAAGGCAAGAAAACGACAGATGCTAGACCTGGAAATCTGGCTTTAGACCTGGGGCAGCTATACCTGATTCTATACAACAGGGGTCCCCAATCGCTGGATTGTGGCCCACTATCAGGGCCAAGGAAGTGGTGGGTGAGTGCGCGCGCATCCATGCTTGCATGAGTAGCAGGTGAGCGTCTACGCGCAAGCTCCATTTGGTGAGTGGCAGGTGCACGTGCCTGCTGCTCATACAAATTGAGCTGCACACATGTGTGCATGCTTCCCCGCCACTCACGTGGAACCACCGCTAGGCTGCAAAAGCCAGAAAGGTTGGGGTGGAATGGGACATCTTGCCACAGCCAACTCATTGCAGCCAACTCTGTATGGCCAACTCTTCATGGGACAACTTAACAAGGACAATTTAACATTCTATTTAATGATTTAAAATAAATTAAAAAAAACATTTTCATTTTTGTCATTCACCTTTCATTCAGTCCTTCCTTTGGCCGTGGCAAGTTGGCTGTGATGAGCTGGCCAGGGCAAATTGTCATAGACTCAGGTTGGCGGAATTCTGATATACTTGGAGTATCTCAGTGGTGGGATTCAAATACCTAAACAACCGATTCACTTATTGGATGCAGGTCTGGGCCTCTGGGGCCTAGAATGGACTTCCGGAAGTGGCATCCACGCACTTCTGGCAGGCTGTTCTAAGCCTGGGAGGCGTCCTCCAGGGCTCCGAGGCCTAGAACGGACTTCCAGAAGTAATATCCATGCACTTCTGGTGGGCTGTTCTAGGCCTGGAAGGCCTTCTTTAGGTCTCTGAGGCTTAGGACAGACTTCCGGAAGTGGCATCCACACACTTCCGGTGGGCTGTTCTAGGCCTGGGAAGCCTCCTCCAAGGCCTAGACTGGACTTCTGGAAGCACTGTGCATTAAGCTTGTTCTCCAAACTCTACTGAACCGGTGCGAACCAGCGTGAACCAGCTGAATCCCACCACTGGAGTATCTGCAGAAGAGTTGATCCAAAGCTACTGACTTCATAACAGCAAAAGCAAAGAATCTCCAAGATTTGCTTGTAATGTAATGTAAGGTCCTTTCCAACTCTGTTACAAGTAGTCCTTGACTATCAAGAGTTCATTTAGTGACCACACAAAGTTACGACAGCATTGAAAAAGTGACTTGTGACCGTTTTTCACACTTATGACTGTTGCAGCATCACCATGGTCACGTGATCAAAATTCAGAGGCTTGGCAACTGACTCATATTTCTGACGGCTGCAGTGTCCTGGGATCATGTGATCCCCTTTTGCGAACTTCTGACAAGCAAGGTCGCTTTGTCTGAAGTTATACAGGGTCTCCTGCTTGAGCAAGGGGCTGGACTAGAAGACCTCCGAGGTCCCTTCCAGCTCGGTTATTCTGTTATCTATAAGCAGATCAAAGGTCCAGCTAAATACATGAGTTAGTTAGGTCTAATTTGCATCTTGAGATTTTAGGGAATTCCTTCTAATTACCACTAAATGGGGAGCTTCCCAAAGACCCATTAAGTGCAGAACCTAAAATTAACCTGCTGTATTTGGACCTGTTGCTTGCATAAGTATAAGATAACTACATTCAAAGGCCAAAGGCCCATTTACTTCAGCATCCTGGTTCAGTGACACCTTTCCTGGGGTACAAAAATGTGCACGATCAGGAAAGAAAGAGACAAACAACTTTGCAAGTTTTTCCTGCTATTTATTAGTCCTCGGGATTTTTGCAGCCTAGCTGTAGTTCGAATACTGTCTTTTATTATATATGTGCAGGTCTTGGTGTATTCGGGTCTTTTCCCATGTAAGATTGAGAGTATCTTGGTGACGTTTCGACGAGGTCCCACTCGTCATCTTCAGGCTGGGGTCTTCGGCTTCGTGCTTGTGCGAGCAAAGTGTGATCGGAGTTGCCAAAGACCCCAACCTGAAGATGACGAGTGGGACCTCGTTGAAACGTCACCAAGATACCCTCAATCTTACATGGGAAAAGACTTGAATACACAAGACCTGCATATCTATACCCGTGAAAATCTATGAAAACATACATACATACATACATACATACATACATACATACATACATACATACATATTTAAAAATAATGGTAAAATAAAAGAGTGATTCCTGGGTGTATGCATACTAAGAAATAAAACGTGAGCACCAGGAAAAGTTAAAACATTAAAAGTTTTATAAAACGTATATATACATATATCAACCTTCTTAACCACCCATCTCCCTCGTATTCACCTCCAGGTGCTTTTTGGAGGCTCACAAGCAAATTGTGAACTTAATAGTACCTCTTTTGCTACACATAATTGGCATTAAAATGCAGGCTGCCTTTGATTTTGCAGACAGCGAATAAACTTTTCGAGTGTGGCGACTGACAGCCTTATTTTCTATTAAATTTTCTAATTTCCTTTCAAAGACCCCTTGCTGTTGTCCAGAATACTTTTGATCCTTCCATTTCAAAATCAAACCTCCAACTATTCAGAAGGGCTAGCTAGCATAACACGCTAGAAGCACAATAATAACAACATGCCAAAAAAGAGAGAGAGAGAGAGAGAGAGAGAGAAAATTTCTGAAAGCCAGAAATAAAAATGTCAGGATTTAATGTTATTCCTTTGGCAAGGTCTTATTTGCTTCTGAAAAGAAAAAGATGGAGTCTTTTCTTACTCTGTTCTTTACCCTATAGATTTGCATAACTCAAAACTCTTCCTTTCCTCTCTCTCGTTTTCCATCCAGCTCATTAGTAGGAATTCTGGAATTGACCAGTGGATCTTACTAAAGTTTTCTGATTTTTTTCAGCCATTCGTTTTGCCCATCCCTCAAAGAAATTTGGGTGATGAATACAGGTAATCCTCAACTTACAACCACAATTGAGCCCCACTTTTATGTTGCTAAGAGAGACATTGGTTAAGTGAGTTTTGCCTCATTTTATGACCTTTCTGAATCACGGCAGTTGTTAAGTTAGTAACACAGTTGTTAAGTGACTCCGGCTTCCACACTAACTTTGCTTGTCAGAAGAAAAGGTAACACGTGTAAGGTGAATTGGACTGAGAGAGAGGGATTGGCCCAAAGTAACCCAGCCAGCTTTCATTGGTGAGACTAGAACTCCCAGTCTCCTGGTAATTGGCCCAAGGTCACCTAACTGGCTGTCATACCTAAGGCAGGACTAGAACTCACAGTCTCCTGGTAATTGGCCCAAGGTCACTTAGCTGGCTTTCATGGCTAAGGTGGGACTAGAACTCACAGTCTCCTGGTAATTGACCCAAGGTCACTTAGCTGGCTTTCATGGCTAAGGTGGGACTAGAATTCACAGTCTCCTGGTAATTGGCCCAAGGACACCTAGCTGGTTTTTATACCTAAGGCGAGACTAGAACTCACAGTCTCCTGGTAATTGATCCAAGGTCACCCAGCTGGATTTCATGCCTAAGGCAGGACTAGAACTCCCATTTCTCAGTTTCTAGCCTGCTGCTGCCTTAACTACTAGACCGAAGCATGTTTCTAATCCATGTAGTTCTCCAAATTCCCATAATACACAGTTTCTAAATATGTTCCTAACCCCAACAGCCCTCATCGCACTAACAAACACAGGGCCAAGTAAAATACTACATTGCCGAGTATCAAGAACAAAATGATAAGGGCGCGCGGGGTGTTCTTTTAGTTTAAAATACTGCCTCCTTTTTTTTTTTTTTTGTCTTTACATTCGGAAGCACTGAGCTTTTTTTAAGACAAAAGAAACAACATTAGTTCATATTAACATCATTTTTGCAGGGCAGGATTTTAAGTAAATAAGAAACAAGGCACTTCCCATTCTCTTCTCCTGCCCCGGGGGTCATTTTATCTATCCCAATAATGAGGCAAGGAGGTCAAGATAAACCAGCTACAGGCATCTTGGGTAAACAGGGGAACGTAGTATCTGATAGCAGGGTAGAATCCTAGGAGCATACAAGCCATCCCGCTGAGTTATTAATACATGAACTTTGCCACCAGCCTCCCACGCTGCCTGCTGATTTTCATACCATGTTGCATAATTAATCTGTCAACATTCCCGTGATGAGGTATAAATATTAATAACAGGCAACACACAGTTGAGCTTTTAAAGTAAAATACAAAAAAAAAACTTTTGCAAAGATAAATTACACATTAGTTTTAATTGCCTTCAAGGGGTGTAATTTCTTTTTCTTTTATTCTTTTTTTTATTATGTAAACAAAGGGTTTTTTTTTTTTTGCCTTCCCACCCAAAAAAAAAAATGAAAAAAGAAAAAAAAATGGTTGCCTTCTTTTACCTGGGTTTTATATCAGGCCCATTTCTCCCTTTGCTCATTTTAAACTCCACCGTCTTTCTCTCTCGCACAAAATATTGCTGGAGATAACATCTGCCTGAAGTCTAGAGGTGCATTACTGCAGGGAGTGGCGAAGAAATTAAGAATCCAGGAGATGAATCAGTGTGTAAATTAGTTCCTTTGCTTTTCGTGATCCTTCCCGTCGCTGCTCTGTTTCAAAGTGACGGATATGCTCGGAATGAAATTGGCAGGAATTGGGATTTTAAGCTGACGGGGTTGCTTCAGCCTGCATTGGCTCCTCCTGTTCAAAACAGTTATCATTTATTTTATTCAGAAAATAAATATATGGCCACCCACTCAGAATATATGCAGAATAACAGAGTTGGGAGGGACTTCTAATCCAACCCCTTGCTCAAGCAGGAAACCCTATACGAAATTGTGGCCCAATCTCTTTGTAATAGCCTCTAGTGTTGGAGCAGACAACAACTTCTGGAGGCAAGTCGTTCCACTAGGCCAGGGGTCCCCAACTGCCGTGCTGAGGCCTGATCGAAACCGGGCTGTGGGAGAGATGGACAAGTCTGTGCGCGTGCAAAGCTCCACTTGTCTGAGTAGAGGGTGCTTGCATTCGAGCACAAAGCTCCAATCGCATGAGTGGATGGTGCTTGCGTTTGCGTGTGAAGCTCCATTCATGGGAATGGAGCTTCACGCGTGAGCACCCTCTGTTCACCTGAATGGTGCACCCCCCCCTCTCTCTCTCCCTACCTCCTATCTATCTATCTATCTATCTATCTATCTATCTATCTATCTATCTATCTATCTATCTATCTATCTATCTATCTATCTACCTATCTATCTAATCTACCTACCTCCTATCTATCTATCTATCTATCTATCTATCTATCTATCTATCTATCTATCTACCTACCTACCTACCTACCTACCTACCTACCTACCTACCTATCTATCCCAGAGTTATGATCCTAAGTCAGGGACTACCTGCATATTTCAGATGTGTCACCTAACTGCCCTCCTGCTCTTTGTTATACAACTAGAACAGGGTGTCAAACTGACGGCCCATGGGCCAGATAAGTTGTGTGCATGCCACACGCATTCCAGCTCTTCAAAGGCAAAAAATGTCACGATGCATCACGTGACACGATCAAGTTTGACACCCGTGAACTAGAACATCTCGGGGAAAAAATAGAATTGCAATCATTCCTTGACTTATCACCATTCGTTGAGTGACTGTTCAAAGTTACAACGTCAATGACTTCTGACCAGTTTTCACACTTAACCACCATTGGGAGCATCCCCATGGTCATGTGATCAAAATTCAGACACTGGGCAACTGACTCATATTTACGACGGTTGCAGTGTCCCAAGGTCATGTGATCCCGTTTTGCGACCTTCTGACCAACCAAGTCCATGGGGAAGCCAGATTCACTTAAACAACCATGTTACTAATTTATCAGCTGCACGGATTCATTTAACACCTGTGCCAAGAAAGGTTGTAAAATGGGGCAAAGCTCACTTAACAACTGTCTCGCTTACCAAGAGAAATTTTGGGCTTAATTGCAGTCGTAAGTCAAGGATTAGCGGTATATGGGAGTTGAAGGAGGCAGAGCATCCATTTCTACGGCATATTGACAATATGGTTTATAGCCTGGTTCATCAATCCATTAGTAGCCTGTCTGATTTTTCTATAAATTGGAGTTATTATGCTTCTGGGTCAGGCTGTAATTTTTGCTAAACATAAGGTTTAGAGTTTTAGATTGCCTTCCAACTCCCCTGTTTATTTGGTCAGAAAAGTTTGCAGGGAAATTTCTGCAGCTGAAATTATGCCCAATGTTTGGATTCAAATGAAGGTGGATATAGACAGATGGTCTAGAATTCCATGGAGTATGTGAGATATGATAAATGTGATGAAGATGAATTTAACTCCAAGATTGTTTTGTATTACTAGAGGTCTTCTTGCATTTATAGCATCACATTATTTTAAACTGATTTACAGGTCATTATTTTTTTTTTTTCCTGGCAAGGATACCTTGTGAGGTTTTTTTTTTTTTTCCTGGCAAAAATTACAGTTAACATTTGTGAAAGGTGAATCTGACTTTCTACACTTTCGGATTGATAATTGGACATTGATCCTTCCTTGGCCAACAGCTGAAATAAGGAATTGCAAAATTCAGTTTTTCCTAGAGCTCTACTTTTACTTAACCTCAGTTTTTTTAAAAAAAAAAAACTGGCAAGGATTAGATTTCATTTTGTCTAGAAACCATATGTGTACCTGCACTTAATACGGCAAGGTAAGTGTAGAAAATACAAAGTTGAAGATATAATTTCGATGCTTTTAGGAATGGAAGTATTACATTATGAGATAATGTCTGTTAAAAAATAGCAGGCAAATTCATTTTTTTTGGGGGGGGGGTGGTAAATTAGGCCTTTCACAATGTTATTACTTGGATCAATTCAGTTCCTAGGAAAACATTTTAAAAACTTTAAACCCCCTGTTTTTAAGAGAACCAAGTTAGTAATTTGAGAACACTGCTTGGCAGTTTTTCCAAGTCAACAATTTGTTTTTTGACCCTTTGGTTAAGTTGTTATTATTGCTATTGTAGTTCCACGTGATTGGAAGTTAATGGAAGAACCAACTCCAAGACTGGCAGAACGCATCCATGAACACCAACTGGCAGTCAAAAGGCATGAAAAAAAAATTCTTTAATTTCACAGGTTTATAAACAGATTTAGCCACAGTTTCAGTTGGGAAAATGTGACAATCCTAGACCAGGCCAAATCCAAAACTATGGGAAATTTCTAGAAACCTGGCACTCTGACAAATCAGCCATCTACAGACACATAGACATCTATAGACTATGCAAAAGAGAGAATCCACCAGCCCAAAAGAGAAAAAGACCCCAGCACGTCCCCACCAGCACTCAGCATAGATTAACTCCAAGGTCAACTTCAGACTAACAACCGAGTAAGCAAGACCCCAATCGAGAAACTGCCAAAGAGCCATTAGCAAACAGCCCAACCAAATAATCCCTAGGACCACCACCCACCCAGACAGACAAGACACCAGAATATAAATGGACATCAAACAGCACAGGGCTGGACTAGATGACCTCCAAGGTCCCTTCCAGTTCTATTCTATTCTATTCTATTCTATTCCATTCTATTCCATTCCATTCCTGATGTTGTTACCTAGTTAGGGTAATGAAACGTCTGCAAGAAAACAAGCAACCTCAGAGAGCACCAAGGACCCCTCAAATCAACTCCTAAGCTAGGATGTTGAATAAATTTTATTATTAACTATTTATATGACAACTGGCATTATGTGTTTAAGTGCCCTAGCCATGTAGACCAGTAAAGGGTTTCTTTAATAACATAGGAAATTAGTTTCCTATGATCTTCACTTACAAAAAAAAAAAAAAAGTATACCTGGGATACTTTATGAATCGTCCTTGACTTAGGACCACACGGCCACTTTTTTGAAACCGTTGTTAAGCAATTCACTGCAGCTGTTAAGTGAGTCGTGGGGTCGTTCAGCGAATCCAGCCATCTCACATGATCCCAGAAGGCTGAAGCCCTTGTAAATATTTGCCAGTTGCCAAGCCCCCGAGTTCTCACCATGTGTTTGGGGAGGGGAATTCTGCAATGGTCGTAAGTGCAAGGACCAGCTGTAAGTCCCTTTTTCCAGTGCCGTTGCAACTTCGAGCAGTCACTAAATGAATGGCAGTAAGTCAAGGACTGGATGTAGTAAGAGTTGGTTGCAGTCACCTTGCTGTTGGCAAGCAATTTAGGCGTTGTGCCTGGCTGAGAAATTCTGGGAGTTGAAGTCCACAAGTCATCAAAGGGCCAAGTTTGAAGACCCCCGGCTTAGACTGTCCCCCTTATTACCATACTTTGAACCCAAATAAAAATGCATCATAAATATGCATATGTTCTTGCTTATAACCTTAGCATTTGGAATCTATCAAAATGTCAGGAATTATGGATTTTTGAGGGACGGAGGGATTTTTAAAAGAATTACCATAAGAGGAGAAATCTATAACTGATTAGCAGCAATGGATTGTTGATATAGGCGGTTTGTCAATAACTGAATTAGAGTTTTTTGTTGGTTTTTTTCACAGCAAAGGGCCAAGGAAAAAGTTCTTTGCACCTGTCTTGTGTCTGTGATTTTTTTTCAGGGTATTTTTTTTCCCCTCTGTTTGCTTTTTGTTACTGTGATGATTAATATTGAGGTTGCATTATATGGTCCATATTATTGTCAATATCTTTTTCTCCCGCTTTAAATCAGTTTAATGTTTAGCATGTTGGCTAAAGGCTACAGCTTGCTCTTGAACTAACCAAGGTGTGTTTTGCACAAATGCAACAACCTTTTGTTGTCGTGGGAATCTTGTTTCTCCCTGATTAATGGAATCATTGCTTAGGATAGAAAGAGTCATTCATTTTAGTGCCTGTTCAAAGTTACAACTGCATTGAAAGAAAGCAACTGACTCATATTTATGACGGTTGCCTGTAATCATCTTCTGACAAGCAAAGTCAATGGGGAAGCCTGGTTCACTTAACACCCTGTTACTAACTTAACAACTTCAGTGATTCACTTAACAACTGCGGCAAGAAAGCTCATAAAACAGGGCAAACCTCACTTAACAAATGTCTTGCTTAGCAGCAGAACTTTTGGACTCAATGGTGGCCATAACTCAAGGACTACCTGCAGTTTCCTCTCAGAGCAAATCTCTTTTTCTACACTCAGGAGAAAAATAAAGTTTTCTATCCTTATCTGGCCAGCCCAGTATTGGGAGTAGGGTGCCTGGTTCCTTATGCCTGTGATATGTAATAGGCATTGTGCATTTTACAAGCTAGAAATTTTGGCTCAGTATTTTCAAGGTTGGTCATTTTAAACTGACGCTAGGAGACCTAAAAGAGATTTTTTTTCTGCTATTGAAGTATGTTCACATGCAGCATTAAGGTATAGGAGTCCCTGTTGATTTTACTCCACTAGGTTTTGCTAAGTTTAGGGGGTTGTGCTCATCCAAAGACATTTCTGTAGTCATGTGCTCAGCGTGATGTCACAGAACACTGTTCCCAGTGGTGGGATTCAAATATCTGAACAATATGTGTGGATGCCGCTTCCGGAAGGCCGTTCTGGGCCTGGGGAACAAAAAATTAGCTACCAGTTCTGCCGAAGTGGTGCAAACTGGCTGAATCCCACCACTGACTGTTACCTTCCCACCGAAGTGGTACTTATTTATCTACTTGCACATGCATGCTTTCGAACTGCTAGGGCTGGGGCAAGTAACGGGAGCTCACCTCGTCATGTGGTGCTTGGGTCTCAAACCTTCCAGATGACATGCTGAGCCACTGCCCCACCCACATGCAGCACACCCAAGGTTCATTCTGAAGCTTGGCTGCAAGAAATGGTGGGTAAAAGTGGAAAAGGATCTTCTTAGTGGTAGCTTCGTTTTCCTGAGAAAAAGGATTGAATCTTATTATCTTATTGACTTCAGTTGGGAGATGGAAACATGGCCTGCATTGTTGCTTTTTCTGCTCATGAGGGCTTTCCTTGCACGTATATCATACATCACAATCACCTATGATATATCTTATTGTTATATTATTTTTGGCTTTTGGAATTATTCTTTGACGCTACCCGCATTGTTCCATGGTGCAATTCATTTTAGACGGGTTTTATTATGATTGCCAGTCATCCTAGCGATCACTCTTTTTTTTTTTTTTTTTGAAGCAGAAGAGTGAGACACATAATTGTTCATCTATTAAACGAATGAATAAATGAATGAAACACCTTCTTGGAACATGCAATTTGCCCCTCACTAGAAATTAATATCTGTAACCAGCTCTCACAAAGTTGGCAGGCAATTGATCCGTAGGGAGGAGAAACACTGAGGCAGCTGAAGATCGTGTGCAAATATTAAAAGTGCAGGAATGCTTTCTTTCTGAATGCCTAGTTCTCTTCAATAGATTTCCCTTGTTTTAATAAACAAGTGAATATAATTATATTTTCAAAAGAAGCCAAAGGGGTCCTTTTATTTTTATTTATTTGGTTGAGGCAGAGCACTAAAGGAAGGAAGAAGGAGGGAAGGAAAGAAAGGAAAGGAGAGGGGGAGCATAGTGAGATGGAAGGGAGAGAAAGAGGGAGGGGGGGAGGAAAAGAAAAAGGGGAAGGAGGGCAGTGAGAGGGAAGGGAGGGTAGGAGGGAAGGAAGGGAGGGAGGATAACGAGCTAGAGAAGGAAGCGAATCATGACTGAACTTATGAACATTTTTTTCCACTGTTGTGGCAAAATCCACAGTGGCCATTAAACGAATCACATGGCTGGTAAGCCAATCTGGCTTTCCCCATGACTTTGCTTGTCAGAAGCCATCAGGGAAAGTCACAAATAACAATCACCATTTTCGGTCCTGTAAATCCCTGTTTTCAGTGCCGCAGCAACTGTGAATGGTCACTAAACAAATGGCTGTAAGTTAAGGACTTCCCCTGTGTAGTTCATCTCAGGTCCAGCTCAGAATGGATGTTGGGTGATAAATGAGGCAACTCTGAATTAATAATGCTTGAATGGATATGGATGTTGTGGTTTCCAGGAGCAAGTCCATATGGATATAATCTCGAACAGCCCGAATGCAGTTTAAATCCTAGAAAGCTATCGGATCTGAACTGGGAATGGGGCAAATAGCAAGTTGGAAGCTAACTGTGGTTCCCCTACTGTTTTAGACAGCCTGTAGTCAGCAAGGGACATCGATCTGCCGCTGAGATTCCGTCCTACTCGATGCTCAAGCTGAAACAATAACAGCTACTTCTGTATTCTCTTGCATCCAGGGAAAGAGCACAGGAGAGGCCCTTGCTGAAAAGCTGCCATCATATATGCAGTCGAGGGTAGGTGTTTGAGGACGATCAAAGGAAATTAAAATGCTTTATCCGCTGTGGATAGGAATGCAGGTGTATGCTTACTGGGGTCAACTTTTGGTGAGTGAATTATGAACCGTAGCCAAGATAGATCAAGACTCAAGCAGGTAGGGGGACAAGTGCCAATTTTTTATTCATCCAAAGCAAAAAGAATGCCAATCACAAATGCCAAAAGGCTAATTCTGGTGTTAATAAAAATGAATGAGTCTGCACTGGTTGGGAATTTGGAGATAAATCTGCATCTATTCCTAATTCCTTAGTGTCATCTTGAATTCCAGCATGCCAGGACAATTCCAAATCTGGGTACTTGCAGCAGACTGGGAGAAGCTAACAAAGGCTGGGTAGGTGATAAGCCAGCATAGTGTTAGACTCCTACCACTGACTTAATATACTGTATGAGCTGGGTCATGAGGCTAAGCCTTAATAAAGGAATCATCATTCAATTTCTTATTGTCTTCTGGGATATATGAGCTGAGGTGGCGCAGCAGTTAGAGTGCAGTACTGCAGGCCACTTTAGCTGACTGCGTTCAGCAGGTCAGTGGTTCAAATCTCACCGGCTCAAGGTTGACTCAGCCTTCCATCCTTCCGAGGTAGGTAAAATGAGGACCCAGATTGTTGGGGGCAATGTAAATATATATATACATTGCTTACTGGTGTACACCGCTTAGAGAGTGCTTGCACTTAAAGCGGTATATAAGTCTCATAAATAAATAAATAAATAGCATGACCTTCTATTATTTGCATATCAAACTGAAACTCTTTATCAGCATTACTTTCTGAGATTCTTGGTCCTGTTGATCATTTTCTATGTGCTATAGTGGTTACGGCACTAAGCAGGTATCAGAGAAATCCAGGTCCAGTCAATCCTCAGCCACAGAAGCTCAGTCGTGTTTCTGGATAATTCATTGCCTGTGGGGTGCTCTCTGAGCTTGGCTGTTTTCTTGCAGACATTTCATTATCCAATCAAGTAACTTCATCCGGCTGAAAGGGAGTGGGGTTAGTTCTCTGTTTATATGCAAGTGCTTTGCCCTGTCAATATTAATATTAATAATAATAATAAAGTTGGAAGGGATCTTGGAAGTCATCTAGTCCAACCCCTGCTCAGGCAGGAAACCCTGTACCATTTCAGACAAATGGCTGTCCAGTCTCTTCTTAAAAACTTCCAGTGTTGGAGCATTCACCACTTCTGGAGGCAGGTGGTTCCACTGGTTAATTGTTCTAACTGTCAGGAAGTTTCTCCTTATTCTAAGTTGCTTCTCTCCTTGATTAGTTTCCATCCATTCTTCTTGTCCTGCCTTCAGGTGCCTTGGGAAATAGCTTGACTCCCTCTTCTTTGTGGCAGCCCCTGAGATATTGGAATACTGCTATCATGTCCCCCCTCGTCCTTCTCTTCGTTAAACTAGACATACCCAATTCCAGCAGCCTTTCCTTATATGCTTTGGCCTCCAGTCCCCTAATCATCTTGGTTGCTCTCCTCTGTACTCTTTCTAGAGTCTCAACATCTTTTTTACATTGTGGTGACCAAAACTGGATGCAGTATTCCAAGTGTGGTCTTACCAAGGTATTGTAAAGTGGTATTAATACTTCACATGATCTTGATTCTATCCCTCTGTTAATGCAGCCCAGCACTGTGTTGGCATTTTTGATAGGGTTAGGGTTCTTAGTGGCTGTTGTTTACTGTTAGCTTGTTGGTTTGAGTTGGTAGTTTCTTGATTGAGTTATTGTTTGCTTCTTGATTGTTGGTTTAATCTTAAACTTGATGTTAATCTTTACTCGTCTGGGTGTCAATTGCTGGGGAGGATGTATTTTGATTCTATCGAAAGAAAAATCTTCATCAGGGTCCAGTCCAAGCCATGAATAAACAAAATGGAGACTGCTTTAGAAATAAGGTTATAGTTTATGAAGAGCAGAACCACAAGACATGTGTCTCTGGAGCAGCTGACTACATGTTGCTGGGAGTGGTGGGTATTTATACCTTCTTGGGCTTTTGTGTTTGGAGTTGTTCCTGTGAACAACTTTGACCTGAGGTTCAGAGTGTCTTTCTGGTATTCTAATGGTGGTGAGTTAATCCTATTATTCCCAAAGGTCATGTCCTGCTTCCCTGGGTTGAGGCTGATGGCTATGTCCTGTGTTGGCTTTTTTGGATGAGGGGTTGTTGGTTCTAGGGATCTTTGTCTTTCTAATCTCATCAACTCTAAGCTTCCTGGCTCCAGTCTTTCTGAAAGGATTATCAGATCTGCATTTCTAAAAGCTGGCCTGCTTGGTTTCTGTTTGGGGGAGGTAGACTTGGGGCTGTCTTTGCCTAAGATTTTTCATTATTCCTTTGGGGAAATATAATATTCTGCCTTTTTAATATTCTCCAAAATATTTCTTTCTCTGGGGGGGGGAACTGTCTTCCAACAGTTCATTGTCTCTCAGCCCAACCTACCTCATACTTAAGAAAAAAATAATAATGCTAGTGATACTTCTGAAGGAAGGCCAAGAGATTAATCTACTAAACAATTACTCCGTAACCAAATGGCAAAACTGTACTGTAGCTAAATATAGTACAACAATAAGGAGTGGTGTTGGTAAATTCTTGGGAGGCTCTGCAACTCAATCGAAGCATAGAAAAGGAAAAAAAAAAAAAACCTCTCCATCAACATTCCTCTGATTTTGTTTTACAAAATGCCGAGACAAAACAGGTACTCCAAATTAAAAGATTTGCTTAACAAGCCTGGTTACAAAGAGATAATGCCGTGCTTTAGAATCCGCGTGGGTCTTTAGCCTTTTGTGTATCTCCCTTCTCACCCATTTGCCAGCAAGGATGCATTTGGCTTTACAATTCTGTGCCTCTTGATATGGCAGGCCTGTTGCTCCCAGGCTGGGCTGAAATGTGTCTCTCGTTCTCTTCTCTGTGCAAAAGGTGTCTGGATGCTTAAAATAAACAAGGGAAAGCTGATAAACAAAGAGAAGGATGAGAGGAACAACCCACCTTCAGAGCACAGGCAATTACCCCATTCACCCACTTGAGCTCACAAAATTAATTAGCACCCAACACCATTGGGCTGTATGATTTCTGTGGGAATGAGTCCACACTGCCTCACTTCAGAAGACCGCAGCAGAGACTGGGAGGTGACAATCAAAGGGTGCTCCCAAAGGGTGGGTCATGTTGGCCATGTTTGTTGGGTAGGAGTCTGGTAGGAGTCTGGCACTATGAAAGAATCTGGAAATGGTGCTCCTCACAATTATATGCTGCCTATTTTTAAAAGGGATGGTGGGGCCTGGTTTGGGCTGCTTGAATGGTGTCATTGAAGAAGTGAGTCTGTTCTTCAAGTTTGATTTGGAGCAGACATTTTTCTGAGACCTTAGAAGGTGCCTCTGAACTTACAAAGAAAGAAAGAAAGAAAGAAAGAAAGAAAGAAAGAAAGAAAGAAAGAAAGGAAGGAAGGAAGGAAGGAAGGAAGGAAGGAAGGAAGGAAGGAAGGAAGGAAGGAAGGAAGGAAGGAAGGAAGGAAGGAAGGAAGGAGAAAGGGAAGGGAGGGAGGAAGGGAAGAAAAGGAAAGGGAGGGAAGGAAGGAAGGAAGGAAGGAAGGAAGGAAGGAAGGAAGGAAGGAAGGAAGGAAGGAAGGAAGGAAGGACAAAGAATGAGATCACCAGAGAAGTTTCAAGTGGTTACTCAGCTTCCGAAGACTAAGATGCATTTCATTCTCACATGATAAAATATCACTTACAAAGGCTGCAGCGTTGAGACCTGATCTTCCCCCTTGCACCCTGCCTGAACTGCAGCTATGTTGAAGAGCCTGGGCAGGCTTGGCCCTCTACTTAGGATGAGCTCTTGCACTCTCTCCTCCCTCTCTCAAGAAAATAGTTCCCTAATCCTTTGTAAAGAATCAAAGATAAGCTATTTTAGGGGATGAAATATTCGTAATATCATCTTGGTGTCTCTGTAAGATCACTCGCAAAGCCATTTCCAAGCTGATCCTTTTATGAAAAACTGACAATTCACATTCATTTACAAAGGGTCTGAATATCACGCATTGTTTAAACTTCAAATTTTCCATTGCCCTTTGCCCCTCTTGCAGAAGCAGGAGCCAACATTTAGCAGTTGGGGGGAGCAAGTTCTTGGCATGAGAGGGACGATGATGGGAAGATACATATCCACCCAAGAATGCCAACAACAGGAATGATTCTTTGTCCCAGGAATATCGTCTTGCCGATGAGCACAGCTATGGTGGAATGTAGTCTGGATTCCCAGGAGGGAGGGGGATGCATTCCAGAGGACCAAGAGACAGCACAGTTTAGATACTTTGGTTGGGAGAAAGAGAGTTAAGGCGATACCTCCCTAGCAATTCTCAGAGAATATTTTAATGATGCAAACAGTTGCTTTAGCTTGGCAAGATTCTGTCTATAGGTGAGGAACAATAGAGGACATTGCTTAGAAGAATCTCAAGAATCTTAGTTTTCAGAGCCTGACATCAGCCAAGACCACAATGGCATGTTCTTAAGATTTCACCTCCTTTCTTTAAGATGAACTCCATCCCCAAAGTTAAATTAATTAATTGGACTTTATTCCCCATCCAACTCCATACAAACATTGCTAGCCCACTAAGGTTATTTTCAGAGAAGTTTTTCACTTGCAAATTATATGTAATTCATAAATTAACCTACAGCTCTGAATGTTAAGTAGGTTGATTTGATATTAACTCAGTGAAAATCAATGGAGTTTGCTCAACATGAAATATTTTCAAGATGGGAATATGAAATGCACTTTTATTTCTGTGGCAGTCATCTAATGTGCATGACAGTGCTCCTTTCGCCACAAATGAACATTTTCCTTTCTTTTTTCCCATCCCTCTGCTCATATTGTTTTTTTCCTTGAAAATTGTCACCGTGTTGTAGCTTTTATCTCTGAGTAAGTACTTTCTCTGAAATATCTTTTATTCTTTTCAGTTCCTCCCTATTTCTCCTTGTCTTATGCTCCTTTGGATTTCCACCCAATCTTGCAAATTTCCCGTAATGTGCTTCCTTTCTGAGAAACAGAGAAATGAACAGAAACTATCATTAATGAAAGTAAATAACTTACATTAGCTATTCTGAAAGCTCCAAAGACTGCATAATTAAAGAACGGCTGCAGGACTTGGGTTTGGCTAGTCTAAAGAAAAGAAGAAATAGGGGAGACACGATAACAGTATTTGAGGGGCTGCTACCAAGAAGGGGGGGTCACATTATTCTCCAAAGCACCAGAGGACAGGACAAGAAACAATGGTTGGAAACTGGTCAAAGAGAGAAGCAACCTGGAATTAAGGAGAAACTTCCTGAATTAACCAGTGGAACAGCTTTACCTTCAGAAATCGTGGGTGCTCCATCACTGGAGGTTTTTAAGAAGCGACTGGACAGTCATTTGTCTGAGATGGTATAGGTTCTCCTGCTCGAACAGAAGACCTCTAAGGTCCCTTCCAGCTCTGCTCTATTCTATTCTATGCTATTCTATTCTATTCTATTCTATTCTATTCTATTCTATTCTATTCTATTCTATTCTATTCTATTCTATTAACATAAAAGTTAAAAAATAAAAAAAGTGGGATTAAAGCAAGTCAGCCTGGAGGAAAAAAGGGGGGAAAGGGGGGGGGGAAGCTGAAGGTAACAACACCTGAAAATTAAAAGTGTTTTTTAAAGCAGTATTAATTACTCCCCATCTGCTCAGCTGATAAATCACCAAATACAGGCAGCTTATTCTGGAGTTTTTTTCAAGAAATGGAGAAACAGGAAAAAATTCCAGGATTCAACATTCTGCCACAATTTTGCGCAGTCTAAAGCTTACAACCAAAGTTAAGCCAGAATCTGATGCCAAATTGAAATGTTTAGTTTGATATTAGAAGGGTTTACAGCAGTGGTTCTCAACCTGTGGGTCGGGACCCCATTTGGGGTCGAACGACCATTTCACGGGGGTCGCCAAACAACGCAGTCCGCCATTTTTTTCCCCCTTTTCCTTAGCTGTACTACTCCCTTTTATTCTATTGGCTTTTGAAAGCCAATAGAATAGACTCTCTTGAATAGAGTCTCATTCTATTGGCTTTCAAAAGCCAATAGGAATTGTCCATGCTGTCTCTGCCCTGCTGAGCCCGCCAAAAGTCCCATTCTGCCAACGGTGCTGCACCAGTTGAGTGGCCCTCGACTTACGACCGGTTGGGGGTCGCGGCATTAAAAAAATTGAGAACCACTCATTTACAGTATATGGTTAATAATCACATTAAAGTGAAATTGCAACTAAATCAAAAAAATTAGCTTTAATTTTAGAGTTCTTGCAGTCTGAGACGAATCAAAATTTATTTATTTGATTTATTTAGAAAATGTATTTGACTGCCCACTCACTCATGGGGACTCTGAAATAAAACCCCAAATAGAGAAGCCAAGGAGGGAGAGACCTTCTTCTTGGCCCCATCAGATGGATCTTGTTAAGAGAGGGGACCCATAACATAAATAAGGTGAGATCTCTTTTCATTTCAGTTATGGGATTCAGCTAGGCTGGCAGTTGAATCTAACTTATGGTCTAGCAGTGGGATTAGAGCCCTACTCTTTACTCAGCACCAATGGCCAGTTGAGGAACTCTGGAAGAAGATGTGTGCACCATTCTTAAGGATGTCCACATGTTGTATGACAAAGTTAAGATGCCTGGACTTTTGAGTGAGGATATGCTTGTAGGGTTAACACGTACAGTACACTACAGGAAAAAAAAATTGTCAAGAATTCTAGCTAAGAGTTATACCTCATATTGCCTGGAAGCATAAATACTGATGCAGGTTTCTTTAGTTTAGTTGTGAGGACTCTTGACAAAAATGGAAATTTGGAAAGAAAAAAAAAATAACCACAATCTGCCCAAATCAAGACCTTTGGATGTCACGTTCGCACCTTCTCTTTTGGCTAACCCACCACCAGGACTGACTTGTTCTATCTTGAATTCTGATCATCTCCACATGCAGACTTAAAATTAACAGCACATATTTCAGAACATATCATGAACAGAGGTATATATGGGAAAGAAAGAAAGAAAGAAAGAAAGAAAGAAGGAAGGAAGGAAGGAAGGAAGGAAGGAAGGAAGGAAGGAAGGAAGGAAGGAAGGAGTGGGAGTGAGATGGAAGGACGGAGGAAGGGGAAGGAGGGTAGTGAGAGGGAAGGGAAGGCAGGAGGGAAGAAAGGGAGGTTAATGAGATAGAGAAGGGAAGGGGAGAAGAAAGAAAGAAAGAAAGAAAGAAAGAAAGAAAGAAAGAAAGAAAGAAAGAAAGAAAGAAAGAAAGAAAGAAAGAAAAGGGGAGAGGGAATGAGATGGAAGGAAGGAGGGAGGGAGGGAAGGAGGGTAGTGAGAGGGAAGGGAAGGCAGGAGGGAAGAAAGGGAGGTTAATGAGATAGAGAAGGGAAGGGGAGAAGAAAGAAAGAAAGAAAGAAAGAAAGAAAGAAAGAAAGAAAGAAAGAAAGAAAGAAAGAAAGAAAGAAAGAAAGAAAGAAAGAAAGAAAGAAAGAAAGAAAAGGGGAGAGGGAATGAGATGGAAGGAAGGAGGGAGGGAGGGAAGGAGGGTAGTGAGAGGGAAGGGAAGGAAGGAGGGAAGAAAGGGAGGTTAATGAGATAGAGAAGGGAATGGGAAGGAAGGAAGGAAGGAAGGAAGGAAGGAAGGAAGGAAGGAAGGAAGGAAGGAAGGAAGGAAGGAAGGAAGGAAGGGGAAGGGAGGGGAGGAAGGAGGGAGGGGAGGAAGGTAGACAGGTTACTGGCTGAATCCAGACTAAAATGATTTTTCAACCAAAATTAAAGGAATTTCAGTCAACAAAACACCAGACATGAATTCAACAAACATAGCCTGCAGTTGAAATCGTGTGTGTGTGTGTGCGCGCGCGCGCGCGCGCTTTTGTGCATCTGCGTGCATAGCTTAATTATTTCACTTTGTTATTTTTATTCTGATTTTGCAAAATGAAAGGAAAAGAGCTATAAATCTAAAATAGCCCACAGGTTTTTTTTTATTTATTTTTTAATGCACAGCACAAATCAAGACAATAAAACAAGATAAATGATAGAACCCCAACTTGAGTCAGTTTGGTCTTCTGACTGCGAGCAACTGAGAGCTGAGTTTGCACTTGAAAGCCAGAAAACACAGCTGCCAGGGGAAAGGAAAGCCTGCCTAAAAAATCAATAGGGAACCCAATTTATAACAGCAATGAATTTCTTAAATAAGATTTTATGGGTCTTCATAACCAATGAAAAACACGGAACAAAGTGAATAAGGCCATTTAGTGGCTCACACACCAGAGCAGTATTACTAAACTTCAGCAAGTAGAATCTATAGTGGCCAATCAATTCAATATGCCTCTCATAAACTTTGCAAATGAGTTTGGGTAGTAATGATGGAAGAACAATGCAAAAAGATGTTAATATAAAAATGGTGAAACTTAATGTAGAATATACAGGTCCTTTAGCAAACTGATTGCAGTTACAACAGTGCTGGGGGGGGGAGTGACTTAAGATCCCATCTTCACACCTACGACTGTGCAGAATTCCCATAGTCACCTGATCTACATTTGGGTGCTTGGCAACTAGCATGTATTTATAATGTTTGCAGCAACCTGGGATCATGTGATCAGTACTGGTGACCTTTCCAGCAGGTTTCTGGGAAGAATCCAGAGAAAGAAATATTTTGGGAAATATTAAAAAGACAGGATATATTTCCCCAAAGGAATAATGGAGAAGATCTTTAAAAAGACAGAAACCAGCCCCAGCCCCTAGGCAGCTTTTAGAAATGCAAATTTAATAATCTATTCAGGAAGGTTTGAGCCTTCCAGCTAGAAACTGAAGAGATTAGGAAGACAAAGAACCCTAAAAATCTACATCCCCTACCCAAACTCTAAGGACAGGAAACATAATAGGATTAACCCACCAATACCAAAAGAGCACACTCAGACTCAGGTCAAAGTACATGACACAGGAAATACAAAGCCTCAAACAGGAATAAAAAACAACCTCAAAAGCCCCAGAAGGTATAAAAACCCACCACTCCCAGCTACAGGTTTCCCAGAGCCACGCTTCTGTCTGCTCTGCAACCTTCAATAAACTGCAACCTTCTTTCTAAAGCAGTCTCCATTTTGTTTATTCCCAGCTTGGACTGGGAATAAATGAAGATTTGCTTAGCAACAACACAGTTTGCTTAACAACTGCAGTGACTTGCTCAACAACTGTGGCAAAAGAGTGGTAAAATTGGGTTTGATTCACTTAACAACTGCCTTGCTTAGCAACAGAAATTCTGCTCTTAGTAGTGGCTATTAGTCAAAGACTAACTGTATTACAGATATTTTTAGAGTATTTAAGAATTTAAAAAAAACATAAGGCATTTAAAAGACAAAGGCCACTCTCTCAAAGACAGCAAAGTCCACATCTTGGACAGAGAGGACCGCTGGTTTGAAAGAGGGGTCAAAGAGGCCATCTAGGTCAAAACTGAACAGCTCTCTCTCAACAAAGGGGGAGGGATACGACATCATCTATCTTCAGTCTACAATTTCGTCCTTTCAGCGGTTCCAAGAAGGCTCCATGTCCATTTGCACCATTCAGATGACACTGACATAGATAAACCTCCAAGTGGCCTCAACAAATCTCTAAAAGAAGGCAAATGACTAGCTGTCTGCAAAGAGAATAAATCCTTCCATTCCCCATCATCCAGTCAGAGCTGAAGAAGCTTCTTGGATGAGAAGCGAAACATCTTCAATGGAAAACAAGAAAGTCGAGTTGCCTCATGAAAAAGCTCCTTTGGGATATTCTTAAAGTAGTAAGAGAATGTTTTTCCTTGCAATTTTTTAAGTTGTTTTCACTTTTTTTTTCTTTAGAATGTTATATTGGATATAGGATGTCACAGTTTCATGGCATGGATTGACATTTATTGAATGGAGAAGGTAAATACGACATAAAGTTTCCACCAGTCCCAGCAATGGTGATTGTACACAATGATTGCCTTACTGATCTCATAAAATGCTGGTGTATGTTGATAATATTACTGCATTAACAATCTTTCTCCTACAGTAGCATTAAAATTGATGCAACTAATCAAGCTAACTCTAAAAAGAAAAGGGAGTTTAAAAGCAAACAATGACACCTCTGCAAACATTGCAGAAAGAAAACATTGGGTGTCATTCAAAATGCCAACTTAAAACAGTTGCATCTTTTTTGCAAAAGCAAGGGATGGGGTGATGGAAGTAAAGAACATTCTAAAAAATTGAGAGTGAGAGGCAAGGTGAGAAAGCCTTGCACACAATAAATTTGGGCATTTTCACCAAAGGAGTATTTTTGTAGAACATCAAAAACGTTTTCTGTCTACTCTTGCAGACCAGCAGATAGGTAAGCAAAGGCAATTGCGGAATCTGAATTTATGAACCGCACCCCGTGCTTGATGATCAGAAAAAGTTTTTGGGGTTTTTTTGGAAAAGGTTTTATGGAAAGGTTATAGTTTTTTCTGAGAGTAGAAGTGCGCACGGAAAAATGCTGATGAATAGATCTTTTGCTACACAGTATGGTTCCACTATGGACTTTCCACTATGGACTTTCCACTATTGGCACACCATATTTGACAATTATTATTTTTTTAAAAGAAAGATTTCAGTCCTCTGAATCTAAAGTGCTTTCCCCTGCTAAAAAACAGATCAGGACTGAAAGCCATCAACTCCCCAGAACTCAACTTCCACGAGGCAGTTTATAGACAAAATAGGCCTTCTAGAAAATCTCTTTATCACCCTGGCTAGTGCAACCCAGCAGAGCTTTAGAAATGGTTAATTGCCTGTTGTTCTCACCTCACCAATTTAAAATTCCTGTGGAGTTATCTAAGGTCAAATCCCTGGTAAAATCATTTATACATCATGGGCTTTTGTTCAAAAGATTTGGGGAATTGTATGGTGCCTAATCAAATGGGATTGCATGCATTATGGTTTTCTAAAGAAATTGCAGTATCGCTTGGAAATATTTTAAAAAAGAAAATAGCAGGGCGTATATAGTGGGAAATAAAATGAGTAAGTGTGTAAAAATAACATGAAAAAGGGGTTGACACAATCTCTGATGAGATTAAGCAAGATGTAATCAGCGTCAGAAGATGCAAATCAGGGCAATGAAATTACAAATGTAGCTCCCTCTATGCAACTGAATAAGGTCCATATCCTAAATAGAACATGAAGGAAGGAAGGAAGGAAGGAAGGAAGGAAGGAAGGAAGGAAGGAAGGAAGGAAGGAAGGAAGGAAGGAAGGATGGATTTGATTGAGGAGCTTTTGCCTGCATCTTTATTATTTTTCTCCTGGCTTTATGAATGTGATTTTATATTTCCTGATTGCAAGATAGCAATCATATAAATTTGTACCATTAATCGATCGATCAAGGTATAGGCGGATGAATTACTATTTCAAATGTAAACAAAGACCTCAAATAGAGCCCCGGGAGTCTTCATTCTCAGTGCCAGTTATTATGGAAGCAACAAGAACTTTTTAAGAGATCTTGTTCCAACCCACAGAGCAGGTGGGTCCAATTAGACACTGGGGCAGAACCTCCTTAGTTCTGAAATAAGAATTCTTCAATGCAAGGAAGACGAGACATCATTATTTGTCAGGTACGAAGAATTGGGACCATATGATAAATTCCAGTTAAGCTAATTTATTGCTCCTGCCTACACACAAGAAGTCAACTAATAGTCAGCAGTAAACTGGAGCTTGGTATGAGTTAAGGGAATTCAAGAGGGGTTGAATTTAGACTATTTGTGGAAACATAACGACTCCAAGCTGATTTCTCTCTTGACTTTGCCTCCGGGTTCTGCCTATCCTTCCCTTAACATTGTTAAACATAAGATCATATCCATCCAAATAAAGTGTGGTTTTTTAAATAAATAAATAATTATCTTGGCCTCTGAAAAGTCTACTTAAATAGCTTCCAATTATAACAAGAAGAGAGATGGGTCCAGTAATGCTTTATTTCCAAGTGTTTACGTGTGCATTTCTGACACCCTCAGTCTCCATTTTTTCCCTTCAAAAATCTTCTGTTATTGAGGTAGTTATCTAAGATACTGGCACCATTTCCTTCCGTGGAAGGAGATAATACGTATTATTTGCCAAAGTAAATTTGACATTAATTAGCAGGATTCTCACTGGCAGAGACTCCTACTGAGAAACAGATGCGTCGCCGTCTCTCAGCTATTTCTGCTCCTGCTGTGAAGAACCCTAGATGAGCTGGATTTTCAGTGACTGCTTCGCTGTCATCACGGTTGTGTGAAAACTGACGATCATTTCACTACTGAAAGTAGATCTTGAAACCTCTGTCCACACTGTAAATGGAGTTTATTTAAAAGGAAATAAAGCTATTTCCACAATTGTCAGGTCTCTTTGGAGAGCTTTGATGGGTGTTCAAGGATATCATCTTTCCAAACTCCTTAAGGCTTAAGCGACGTACAAACAAATCCTCTCTTTAGACTCTACTACAGCAAGAATGGGAACTAAGTGGATGGTTCAACTAAAGACAGCTATCGGTCCTTCTGTCTCATACTTTTGTGTGCAAATATATCTTTAAACCTACCAAATATCTATTTTAGAATGCTGCTAGCAGTTCTACAATAGTCAAGTTTGAGATTTCTCTGTCATAATATACATGATATAAAGCCACCTTACTATCTCTGGGATAGGAACATCAAGATCTAAGGAAGAATAAGATTATAAAACTACTCATCACAAAGGAAATATTTCCTCCATTGACCACCACCTATACATAACCATTCTGTAAGTCATATGCAAGGAGATACATTAATAGTGATTGTGGGACAATGAACACATTCAAGAATTGTCACCTAAACTAATCAAATTATCTCCATCAGATGGAGAGAGGAATCACGATAACTAGAATGGCTTATACATTTCACTACACAGGAGAAGGCGAGTGTTCTAATTTAGAATAATTCTTAATGCAAAATTTGGGTGTTATTTACAGCAACACAGAATCCTTAAGAAATAATTGCCCAGAAGACCTTTGAGAGAGTTCAACTGAAGGTGAAACACCAGGTCTTTGATTTATATCTGTAGAAAGACCAAGGAGATCTGAAAGTTCTGGGTCATTCTGATTTATTTCGTGGGTTCTTTTGTGCTGTTTCTATTTCACACACATCCCGTGTCCGAAGCACAGTAGACCTTTTATTTCTAGCTTTTACTGTAAAGGGTTGCAGCTGCTTCAGAGGAAAGATCTTGGTCCGTAACCAAAGTTTCTTGTTGAGGGATCTATGCAGCCCCATTCCTGAGATTTTGCCCCAACCGATCTTTAGTCCATTCCATCAAACATCCTTTACAAGTAAAGCCTTGAAGAACCTCCTCATGAACATCTTACAAAAGAGGCTGCTCCAAATTGTTTAAGTCAGGGGTGTCAAACTGCCGGCCTGCAGGCCGGTTTCATCATACCAGAGCTGCGCCCACCCCATTGCGGGCAATGGCAAAAAAGCTCCGATACGTCATGTGACATCACGCAACATCGCGAGTTTGACATGTCTGCTTTAAGTAGACCCACAACCTCTTTACTATTACCTTCATGGAAAGGGGATCATGTTTCAAAAGGGTATCAGGTGGACCATGATATCTTCTAGCCAGGATGTGACTTGGATTGGCCTCTGATAATAGTCGTCCCCTGCTAGGATAAGACACTCCCTAGCAAGTTGCCTTTGACTTTATTGATGGTCCAAGGATCACCCATTTCCTATTTATGCTTCCTGCAATAAATAACCTTGGCATAGGCACACATTATTTTGATTTATTTGATTCAGCTATGTTTCCCCTAATCCAGTCTTACCATCGTTTTGTATTCAAAATACCCAGGAACTAACCCCCCCACCACCACATTCCGTATCAACGAAAGAGCAGAAATAATTCCTCTACATCCAAAAGGAGTTAAGGATCCCCCCTCCAAAAAAGGCATAATTTTGGCTCCCAGTTAGCTGATTATGAAAACTGGGTTAGTTGGAGTCCTGTTTCAGATGCACCTCTATCCACGTAGGTTTCTATGTCTGGGTGTCATTGGAGAAAGACTTTGGCTGAAGCTCAAAAATGATGTCAGGGAAAGAAGCAAACAAGCAATACCAGAAGAGGTGGAAAAATAGAGATGACGTGACATCCAGAATGAAGAGCAAAGTTTCCCAAGATATCTGCCAATGTCATTTTAATGACAGTGACTTAACGGTAACCACAGATACTTCTTTTTATTAATTTATTTATACTGTGTCTTTATTGTTTTTACAAGTAACTCAGAGTAGCAGACATATCAAACACTCTTACATACCTCCTCCTATTTTCCCCACAACAATATTCCTGTGAGGTGGGTTGGGATGAGGGAGAGTGACTGGCCCAAAGTCACCCAGTTGGCTTCCATAGGGACTAGAATTCACTGTCATTTGGTGATTAGCCTAAACTTACCCAGCTGGCTTATATGGCTAAGGTAGCACTAGAACTCCCACATTCTCGCCTGGTGCTTTAATCACTAGTATAAACTGGCTCTTGCTCTACACCTGTGTTTGTCTCTATTGGTTGGAATTTTCCTTATTCACTATTTGTATAGGAAAGAGAAGGAGAAGAAGAAGGAGAAGGAGAAGGAGAAGGAGGAGGAGGAGGAGGAGGAGGAGGAGGAGGAGAAGAAGAAGAAGAAGAAGAAGAAGAAGAAGAAGAAGAAGAAGAAGAAGAAGAAGAAGAAGAAGAAGAAGAAGAAGAAGAAGAAGAAGAAGAAGAAGAAGAAGAAGAAGAAGAAGAAGAAGAAGAAGAAGAAGAAGAAGAAGAAGAAGAAATAGAAATAATGGAGGTACCATTTAATCCCATCTTTCCCCCTTTATAATGTTTTCAGTGAATATGATGAAGCCATCCCCATTGATAAGCAGCCCATTTTTAGAAAATAAAGCCCCATTCACCCAAGGCAGATGTAATGAAAGTAGATTGTTGAAAAAGGGAGAGATTTTTATATGGAATTCCACATAAAGAATCAACTTAAAATCAGGAACCTGAAAAATCTCACCTGTTCCCCCTTCCACCCACAGGTAGAGACCAAAGAGTGGCTCAACTTCAGAGAGAGAGAAAACAAATGGAACCACTTATATTTACTATTTGGGTGATCAGTCTTGTGTCCTTTTTTATGATCACCAGGTCTTTTGTTTTCTTTGGGGTTATTTGCAAATATCAGTGCCAGGAATGAAGATTAATTGTGGCTAGGAATTAAACAGAAAGGTGCATTAAGCAGAAAATGACTTGTATTATTTTTTTCTCTCTCTCTCTGATGGCTTAATCAGGGAAGTGGAGGAGGGCTTTAATTCAACTGATTCAGTGCCAATCAAAAGGCAGGATTGGCAGGAAAATTCCAGAGGTCGCATTAAAGCTAATTTTAAGCTTTCACGGTAGGCTTTAATTCATGAGAAGGCTATATGTTATTTCTTCCATTGTTAGGCTACAGGAATCCTTTACAGGAACCTTGAGAAGTAATTCTATATCAATTTCAGTGAAATTTAAGCTAAAGTAAGTGAATTCATTAATTAATTAATTAATTAATGAAGCTGCATTAATAGAGGGATAGAATCAAGATCACATGAAGTATTAACGCCACTTTACAAAGCTTTAGTACAGCCACACTTGGAATGCTGCATCCAGTTCTGGTCACCACAATATCAAAGAGTTGTTGAGACTCTGAAAAGAATGCAGAGAAGTGCAACAAGAACGATTAGGGGGCTGGAGGCTAAAACATAGGAAGAATGGTTACAGGAATTGGGTATGTCTAGTCTAATGAAAAGAAGGATTAGGGGAGAGATGATTGCAGCCTTTGAGGGGCTCCTACAAAGACGACGGAGTCAAACTATTGTCCAAAGCACCAAAGGCCAGACAAGACACAATGGATGGAAAGTAACCTAGAACTGAGGAGAAATTTCCTAACAGTGAGAGTAATCAACCAATGGAAGAGCTTGCCTTCAGAAGTTAGTGGTGCTCCATGGTTAGAAGCTTTCAAAAAGAGACTGGACAACCATTTGTCTAAAATGGTATAGGGCAAGGGGTTTCAAACTTGGCCTTTTTATGACTTGTAGACTTCAACTCTCAGAATTCCTCAGCCAGGCACGCCTGGCTGAGGAATTCTGGGAGTTGAAGTCCACAAGTCATAAAAGGGCCAAGTTTGAAGACCCCTGGTATAGGGTCTCCTGCTGAAGCAGGGGATTGGACTAGAACTCTTCCAACTCTTATTCTATGTTCTATGAATATAAAATGATAGCTTTGCACTCACAGGTTATGAGTGAGGCAAATATCAATGCCCGTCACCTTATGGCAAATTCCGACTGTCGCTGTCAAAAATCAGCATAAAGAGGAATTCAAAATGTCACCTTCTCAAAATTACCATGAACAGTCTCAAAATGCTGTCTGAACTGTCTGCATTCATAATCAGACAGGAATCAGATTTGATTTGACTTTATTTTTTTTTAAAAAAGGAGAAATTTCCTTTGGTGTTCTTTACAGCTAAACGCAATTCTGTTCTTCAAAGCCACAACAATAATAGACTTTTTTATCTCTCTCTCCTTTCACAAATGGGTAACTCACTTTAAACAGTCACTAATTATTTTCCCCTCAAGGCTATTTATGGAGGGCTGTGGTAAAATGGAAACCTGACAGAAGTCAGTCTTTCGCATCCAGCCGTCACACAATCAAGGGTGACACTGCCATCTTTGCTATTTTTTTTCCCAAGGATGAAATAAATGACAAAAGGAAGAACAGCCTGAGAAACTTCCCAAGGTTGGGTTTGCTGTTTCCAGGAGCATAAAAGGAGAATCTCAAAACTCAAAGCATCTTTAAATTCTTCCCAAGCAAACGGCCGAATTTAGTTAATGGCCTCACTTGCTAACAAAGTGCTCTTGCTTTCATGTTTTGAAATAATTTAATCCTGAACATGATAACATCCCTGACAGTGCATAAAAACATGACAGCTTTTCCCTGACCTAAGCAACTGCATTATACAAATGTCATTATTGCCATTCTTCTCTCCATATAAAACAATTTGCCGTATCTCAAGCCTTTTCCTTCTCCTTCTTCTTTTTGGGCTAGAAAAAGCCACCATAGATGGCTAGGCTCAATATCATATTGAGCCTAGCCATACCATCCCTCCCACAAAAATCAACGCACCTGCATTTGAACGCTTGTTCATAATAAATTAACAAGCAACCCAACACAAAATTATTTTGCCAGAGATTTCAAGAAACAAAGACCTACAGTTCTGAGAGAGCTCGGGCACCATCTAACCCTTATCTCAGCTCCAGCTGCATCTGTGAAGATGCAGCCAATGCAAGAGGAAAAAAACAAAACGGATCTCTATCCCCAAATTACCTTTAGCTTTTCACGCTTTGCACATTATCTGTTTAGCACATGAGATCCTCCTGATAGGCACTTGCTGCCAAAACTTTGGCATAGAGGAAAAAAAAAAAAGAAATGTTTTCAAGACTTGTATCTCTTCTTGAAATCCAAAGCTGAAAAAGGAGAAATTGTAAGTCTTGAAAAAAATTCAACAAGGACAGGAAGAAAGAGGGAAACCTTTGAAAATATTTGTACTCTCCGAATTGTTTTTCTTCACGCAGAGAGAATCAAAACAGGTCTGAACTCCAAACAAACGCGTTAAGCTAGATCATTATTATTATTATGTGAGTGTAATTAACAATGCAATTCCTAGCTGTACTTGGCTGGGCTTACGAAGCCAATCAGAGTCAATTCTGCTGAGTTCTTGGACAGGAGTCAACCAAGAAAGACTAGAGCTGAGAGCTAGCCTTGGAAGTTGGAAAAAACATATATCGGAAAATGGCAATATTAGCTCATTTCTCTACTGTTGCTCAAAAATATTCTATAGAAACTGGGTCTAGGTCTATACTTTTCCTTTTGGAAAATCATCTGATCGGTCAACTCGTCTGAGGAGACCTCCTTAGAGAATCTGCTTATGGTATCCCAGTTCCAGAAGATGAGGGATGCTAAAATGAGATGTCCCAAAGGTGCTTTCTCCATAGCCATAGTCATACTTGGGGTCTTAGAGTAATTCCTGAGATCCAGTTTTCTCTTTTTGCCAATGAATCAAAAACAGCCCATGACAGGATCCACTTCCTATATCTTGATGCTTGCTCCTCTGCTGATATGGAAGATTTTCATCTCTGCAAAGCTTTTAATAGGAGTTGAGATGATGTGAACTCTTCCATATGTGCCACTTCTCCACCTCCCCCCCCCACTTCTCAGCAAGCTGGGTGCTTCATATGTTCTAGAATAGCCTTGTGCTCTCAACTGAGGTGAAGAGCAATGAGGCGTAGTCACCTTTCCACGTGCCCATTACTGTCAAGCAGACCAGTGGTTCAGGAAGACAGGACAAAACACCTTGTCAGTCAGGAGGTCAACCATGTGGATCTACCTCCCCTTTGCTAGGTTTTCTGACCAGGGATTTGGCAATAACTAGGGCCAAAGAGCTACAGCTCTCGGAGACTGTGGAATTTGAAGCAGGTGCAATTATTAGATTTCTTTTTTACTGCTGCTGGGAGGCCTTAATTGTATTTATTATGATGACGATGATTATGATACACTTTCCCCCAAAGAGCCCTCAGCAAAAATCTTAGCTGGAATATTAAAGGGTGAGCGTATCCGCTAAAGCTTAAGGGAAAGATTCTGTATTTTTCTTGCAAGCCTGCCTTTAGTGATCATCTTTGCAGGATCTCTAAGGACTCTTTGGAGAGATTTGGGGAGATACAAAACATTTGGATTTCTGCAATACAGCAGATGGTTGAGTCCTTTGAGAAGTAAGATTTGGTGAACAAGAATGTTCTTAATTATCCCTGCCAGGACAGGATAGTCATTATTAAGATGATTGCTTTGCTCATAAAGAGCAGGAGGAGGAGGAGGAGGAGGAAGGAGCAGGAAGGAGAAGGAAGAAAGAGGAGGAAGAAGGAGAAGGAGAAGGAAGAGGAAGAAGGAGAAGGAAGATGGAGAAAGAAGAAGGAGAAGGAAAAGGAAGAAGATTATTGTTGTTGTTGTTGTATATACCCTCAGGCATATATAACTTCCCCAATTAGGTGGTTTCAGATATGATGGGAGTGTATCTTCCAGAATGTATCTTCCAGAATTCCCAGATAAGTGGATTTCAAATTGGGGAAAGATGTCTTAAATTAAAAGGAATTGAAGGACTAGCTTCAACTGGGGGGGGGGATAGTTTTATGAATCAAAGCAGAATGGCTCTTTTTGCAGGAATTCCAATCACTTCCCTGTTAGAAAGAGGAAGTTGTCAGTGAGTCTAGGAATGTCTCCATTAAAAATGCATTTAGTTCTGGAGCCCGACAAAAGAGAGACCTGTAATACATGAAAGATTAGCTCCAGACTGCTGATTGGACTCTTTCACTTCATTATGGTAATTAGGCTTGTAAGGCTTTTTGTGCTGACATCCACACTTTCCTGCGTAATTTGCCTTTCGATCAGATTTAAGGTGGCTGCCTCAGAGTAGATAGCTCTCAACTGTCTACTCTGCATAGCTCCTTCAGCTTCCTCTTCCACCCCATGACCTCTGGGCCACCTTCATGAATACGGATCATGGTCCACCTTAAAGTTCTACATGTTCTGTCCACTCCCTTTCCCATCTGTTCCCTTCGCCTTGTCCCCTTTGCCAAGCTCATCCCGACTCTACATGGAAGAAAATAATGGTAATTACAAGATACAAGTGGATATTATAGCTCTCCATCCGATTGCCAGGAAAAAAAAAAACAAATAAAAAGGGGACTTAATCAGCCAATGATAAAAACACAGAATAAACAAAAGACTTTGTATGCCCTTGACACTTACCTCTGGCTCTCCCCCACCCCCCAACCTTGTCTCGACTTGAATGTGGAGGTGATTGCAAAGAGGCTGATGGGATTCCTCCTAACACAGAGAAATGTCCCCAGAGGCTCTTCACCGTATTTAAAGTAAGCCACCTAGAGACACTTAGGTGAGATGGGAGTTGTAGAATTGTGATGAATAAATAAATAGACCTGAATCATCTCGGACACATTCAGCTGAGCAGGGCCTTGGTGACCAGCTGAGCAGGGCACATCAGCAAGCTCAGTAATCAACCTATGCAGAAGTCTTCATGAATAAATGATACCAGTTTAAGCCCAGGCATTGCAACAGGAAAGAGTTGAATTGGCTGCTCCTTCCATTGTGCAGGATGGAAGGGCACCCAGTTAAACCTGTTCAGGGCACAGTGATGATCAGTGGGATTTAAGATTTGATAGATGGAAATTTGATGCATGTTTCCTTTCCTTTCCTTTTCCTTTCCTTTTTTCCTTTCCTTTTCCTTTCCTTTCCTTTCCTACTTTCCTTTCCTTTCCTCCTTTCCTTTCCTTTCCTTTCCCCCCTTTCATTTATTTTCCTTTTTCTTTCCTTATCCTTTCCTTTTCCCTTTCTCTTTTTCTTTCCCTCTTCCGCTTCTAGCTTTTCATTTTTTTTTCTCTTCTCTGCCAACAATGCCATTGAAAGCCTGGAGTTTGTTCAGGTATGTAGAGGCTTTCTGAATCAAAGCAGAATGTAAATTTTTGCAATTCCACTTCTACTCCTCTCTGAGCATATACAAATGCAGCTATTTCCATCCCGCTTTCTTCCTTCCTCTTTATTCCTCCATCTACGGTAACTCCGAATCCCCCTGGCAAATTCCTTAATTACCTGCCCATTAGGTTCTCTCACTCCCCAGCTAAACGTTTTATCCTCTCTCTGATTAGTGTGCAGAATTAACTTTTTGCTAAGCAAAAGACCAAAGGGGGGGGGGGAAATATACATGTAATTCTCCAAGCATCATTTGGAGAGAACAGGACACTTCCTACTAAACTCAAAAGTTCCTCTGTTAAACTCCTACTTGTGGGAAGAACTTGATTAACAAGGAAAGACAGAAGGACCAGAGAAGTAGACGCAGCCATGTCAGCATCTTTTAGGTATCCAGATGTTATACAACACTGCCTTTTATTTTGTAGATACACTAGAAAATCAGGGCCAGCTAACCTTAGATTTCTTCTCCTTCAAAATCTAAAGTGGAACAATTCTGAGCTGCTCATTTCACCTCCAAAATCACACAGGCAGAGGTTTTGTCCAAGGAACCCATAAGGAAGATAGAAAACAATTTTCTCTTCTTGCTTATTACAAAACATGAGTTGAAGGCAGCGATTCCAAAAGACCATTGCTTAGTGATATCTGTATACCACATATAAAACCTGGGTTAACAAAACACAATTAGAGCATCATAATAGGGTTCAAATGGACCTGGAGGCCTTTTACTCCAACCCCTTGCTTGAGCAGCAGATGAGAGATTAAGATTACTAGAAGCCAGCATGGGTTTGTTAAAAAACAGATCACGCCAGAGAAATCTTATTGCTCTTTTTGGCAAGGGGACTAAATGAGTGGATAAGGGAAATGCTGTGGACACAATTTACTTAGACACCAGGAAGGTATTTGGAAAGTAGAACACAGAACCATAGGACTGGAACAGGGACAGGAGTTGCTCTTTCAAGCTTGCATCTGTGGTGCAAGTCCAAGGCAGGAACCATTTTTGGCTGCATCATAAAAGTGAAACTTTGGATGGTGTCTTGCATATGGGGCCTAGGACAATGCAAAGGTCGCCATCTTTAGGCATGTCAGAGAAACAACCCCTCAGTTTTTTTTTAAAACTGTTCTGCCTCAACTGCAGGTGGAGGGGTGGGCAGACCTTTGACACTTTGCCAAGAAAACAAAGCAGGAGAAGATGTGACTCCAATTTGCATCCAGAAAAAATGATCAGGAAAATATCTGGCCTACTTCCACTGAATTCAAGCAACCAGAGCCACTTGTGAATAACAAAAGTTAGTAACTTTGTTGTTTACCACGTATAGTATATTACAAGAATCTCACTAAACTGCTTGGCTTCCCCAGGGAGTAATCAGACAAGGCTTCATGGATCTTTGGGAGGTCAAGCATATGTTGCTTGCCGCTGTGCAAGGATTCCAAGCTAGGTCCTCGCTTGACTCCTACTTCCAGTTTCCCAAAACTTCCAGCTGATAGGCCAGTGGTGGCAAACCTATGGCATGTGTGCCAGTACTCAGAGTCCTCTCTGTTGGCACATGCGGCACTGCCACCAGCAGCAGGTCCATCAGGCCGCCACCGCCGCCCGGAGCAGGAGCCCCGCCCAGCACAAAGGAGGCGAAGCAGCCAATTAGCAAACTTGAGTAGAGGTGGTAGAGCAGAGGTCACCAACCATTGTTGATTGGTGGACTGGAAGAAAAGGGAGGGGGAAGTATTTTACATACGTGCATGCACGCATGGGGCCGTGAGCATGAACATGTGGCAAATGGGGTGGGGCTAGTGCCTGCGTGATACTCACTAGCCCTGCCCTGTTCTTGCATGGTGCAGCACCTTGTATCTGCACCCCACAGTGCGGCAGCAGCCGTTTTTGCACCTTGCAGCACGGTGACCCATTTTTGTGCCCCCAGTTTTTGCATGCCAGAGGCGGCACTCAGAGGCATCTCCCTGCCCCCCCCCCCAAGGGCACCACAATGCTGATGCAGCCCTGGCACTTTGCGATAAATAAGTAGGTACTCAGTCGCTAAAAGGTTCGCCATCACTGAGATTGGCCATGGAAGTAAAGTGTGCCGACACTGACACTCAGAGCCAAAGAGAAAGCTTCCCCAAAAGAAAGTTCCTCTTTCTTGTTACATGAGCTTTCTGTGCATTTGTGGATTTTATTGAGCAAGCAAACTGGGCAGGAGAGGGACTCATTAGCATGCATCTCTCGAGGGCCAGATCAGATGCAACTTTGAAAGCATCTTTAGGCTTTAAAACGCAAGGTTTCCACACACATACCTTCTTTTTAAGGAAAAGAAAAAGGTTGCTGAGCGTGGGGGACTCACAATTTAATAATTACTAAGGCTAAATTAACCATCGGGGTTCCAACTCTGCGTGAGATAATTATTCCCAAAGGACGTATAGTCTTTCTTCTCGAGGAGAAAAATAAGCATGTTGTTATAGCCATCCTTCCCAGATTTCCCCATCAATATCACGGAGGTTCACAGCCATGGGGGCAGATAACTGTGATGTCAAAACACAAGCCAGCAAGTTACTGGCAGCTGCTATTTCTACCCACTGTGCTGGCACATTCCAAACAAAGTCAACTCATAATATCAATCCAAACTGCAGGAGTCTGGCCTTCTCTGGGCTATTATTATAGTTTTCCTGACCACGGGGAAGGTATCGGAAGTTCACGGAGCCCACCAGTGGTTGTTTTCTCCCCATTTCCTTACAAAAACTGCAGATGCTGCCTCGGATAATGAAACCTTAATTTTGTGCAGCAGTTTTATGCATGTCTCCAATGCTATAAAGTTGTCTTGGCTACATGACTATAAGCGCAATTGGGCAAGGAGCTACAATTATGCTTGGCATGCCACCTTTTCCTTTTCTTCCTTTGCTTTTTTTTTTTTTCTCCCTCCATTTGCTTTCTTTAACTTTGGAGGGGGAAAAAATAAAGAACCTAAGTGGGAAATTAAAAAGGCCAAAGGTTAATGGGTCTTTCCTATTGACTGCAGACCACAAAATCATCGGCAGCTTGGAGACTCTTTCTCCCTCCTCCCCGCCCCCCTTCTGTCCCTCTCTCTTTCTCTCTGTCTCTGTCTCTGTCTCTGTTTCTCTCTCTCAAAGAAGCAGCAACTGGAATTAAGCTTCTGAGGCACGTATGGGAATCCACGTAGAAATGATCAGTAGTCAAAAGGGGAAGTGTCTGCATTTTTAAACCCACAGGTGACAAGCTATCCCCCTGTTATGCTTTCAATCACTGACAGACAAGCTCAACTATTTTCAGTCACGTTAACAGAGCTGTCTCAGTCTCTCCGTGAATCAGCTTTGCTCCATCGGAGCCATCAAAAGAGGTGGCGCTGCCATCCTCTTTGGCTCGCATATTTATTTTAATTGCATGCCATAAATAGGTCTCACTCCCACTTCACCTCTCCCTATCCTGGGGAAATCAGGAGAGGGAGGGGGTATTTTTAGGATTGGCCAAGATTCTTGAGTTTACCTTGAGCCTTTCAACCCACGTCGGTTTATTTTGTCTTCCAACACAGAGACCTTCTTCTCAAAACTGACCCAACTGCAAAATGGCTTGAACAGAGAGCTCAAGATGTTTCTTCTGAGTGTTTCCCTGAGTTGATCTCTCTTTCTCTCTCTCAGTTTCTCTCTCACACACACATGCACACAGTTTTAGGGATGCTGAATCCTTCAACAATTCCAGAGGTGAAAAAGAAAACAAAATTACCATCATTTTGAAGTAACAGAAGTTATTGGGTCTGCCCAACTCTATCTAACTCCAGATCCACCAAAGTGATAAAAAGAGAATTTGTTTGTGAGTCTGAACTATTCTAGATTTTAGTTAGAGCTGACCAAAATCAAAAGTCTAGAGGAAATGACACCAGATGTCTGAAACAGAGAGGATTTCCCACATAGTCTTAACAATCCAGGAATCTTCTCTATACCTTAGCCCAAGGGTCGTCAAAGTTGGCAATTTTAAGACTTGCAGACTTCAACTCTCAGAATTCCCCAGCCAGTCATGAATTCTGGGAATTGAAGTCTTAAAGTTGCCAAGTTTGGAGAGCCCTGCTTTAGCCCCATGCAAAACTCTGGGTCAAGGGCAAAGGATTGATGTCATTGTCTAAACTGAAGTTCAGATAACAATCAGTAAAGTCAAAGCTGCTATATGTAATAGTGAATTTTACCTTCCTGGAGGTCTTCAACAGAAGCAGGATGGTGTCTGTCAGAGAGGTTCTAGTGCAGAGGTCTTCAAACTTGGTCCTTTTATGACTTGTGGACTTGCAACTTCCAGAATTCTGAGAGTTGAAGTCCACAAGTCATAAAAGGGCCAAGTTTGAAGACCTCTATTCTGGTGGATCCTACACTGAGCAGATGATGGGATTAGATGACATCCAAAGTTCATTTCACAATCAGGAGCCAAATTCTCTCCAATCAAAAGCAACACAACAAAACTGAAGCACACAGCCTTCCCTACTGCAGCCTTTGACCTCCAAAATTAGATAAATTAAAACCTTTGCACCCTAAAAAAGGTTGTCCTCCCTTGAGGTACAATCCAGTCTAGTCAAGTCAAAGAAGGATCAAGTCAATGAGGGATCTTCAGATCTGTAACATGAGACCATATGATCTACCACAAAGATCTACCACAATGGTTTTGTAACAAAACATTCGGGGTTTTCACAGGTAAAACTAAACCCATAAAATTATTGCAGCAGTGAAATAAAAACCCCAAAACATGGAATAGCATACTTCACTGCAACTTATCTTTGACTGGCTGCATCAATATTTTAGTGGCATAAAAGTTAAGCCAACAGAGCCAGTGCGTATAATTCTGCAAAAATGAAGGTCACCATTAGGGGTTGACTTTCCAATTTTATTTGGCTCATATCTTTCTCTCAGGTGACAAAAAGTAGCAAGGATGTCTGTGGCAGATAGGCCCTAAGTGCCTGTCCTGCCCATGGCATTGTTATACATAATTAAAAACAGTTATAGTACTCATCTTTCCTATGAAAACCAGTTTTATGATTAGATCTGTTTGGAAGCCAGCTGTGTTTTCCTTTCTCAAACTATCATATGTTGATTATTGCTCAAACTTTTATCAAAAGGTTTCAGCAATGATCAACTGATGAAGTTTCTTGGATGAGAATCAAAATATTGTTGTTGTTTTTTTTCTTCCTCCTGCTGCCTTTTGAAAAAGCACCTTTGAGACAACTATGAGCTGGATGACTGAGAATCTCGTAGACATTTTTATCAAAACTGGATATATCTTCCCCCTCCTTTCCCATCTTAAACCTTGTAGGATCATGTCTACCCTTTCCTTCAAGGATTGCTGCCATCTCTTGTTTCCAAAGGCGTCAGAGTTTGTTCTTTTTAAAAATCAGCATTTGGGAACTGGATGGCTGAGCTCAGAAAACCTGTTCCCAAATCTTTAGTGCCAATTTCTTGCTATCCTTACTTCCATCTCCCACATGGCTGTGAATAACGTACCGAACTCCTGAGGGAGATGGTAATGGGTGCAGAATTATATATTTTAATTAGCTTGAGCCTTTAGTAAATGTTTGAGCAAAGAAAAGTGACATGTTTTGCACATCTTCATTCTAGGATCCCACATAAGCAGGAAATTCACTGCCAGGGCTTCTCATCATCCCCCTCCCCACAGCAATTGCCTCCTCCCTTACAATACCGAGTACAAGGCATGCTAGATCAATCCATTTGCAGCCTGTTCCCCACATGATAGAAATAACAACAAGGCTTAGGAGTAGTAATACTAATGTTATGCTGCATGGGCTATTTTGAAGTCCATTCAGCTGCCCACAAATATTGGCATAAATATCTGCAGCCCTCCAGCAAAATCAAAATACCTTTTTGCACACTCCTTCTGATAAGGGTAATGGGCTGTGAGAATAACCTAAGAAGACAGGAGGAAGAGCTGCAGTCTAGACAACAGACTGTTAAGAGAAATCTGAGTCCAAAGGAGAGATGGAGGAGGGAAAAGCATCTTACAAGGGATCCTTCCTAGTTCTCTGGAATGTAAAGGTGAGGAGGGGAGACCCTATACCATTTCAGACAAATGGCTGTCCAGTCTCTTCTTAAAAACCTCCAGTGCTGGAGCACTCACAACATCTGGAGGTACCTTCTGGATTAATTGTTCTAACTGGGAGGAAATTTCTCCTTAGTTCTAGGTCAGTGATGGCGAACCTTTTAGAGACTGAGTGCCCAAAACCCACTCCCACTCTGCCTCCCAACCTGCCTACTCTGCCCCTGCCCTGCCCACAGGGCCACGCATTGCTCCGTGGCCCACCAGAACAGATTGCCCAGGTAGACCTGCAGCGCCATGGCAGCCACGCCCTCCGCCCACATCCCGCAGCATCATCTGCATGCTGTGGGGCGCAAGGGCAGAGTCTTGTCCCTGCAGCCCAGCTATGTCCTTGGCTGTGCTGCTCCGTGTGGGCTGAGCCCGGGAGCGACTCTCCTCCAGGGGGGCTGCTGGTGAGGAGGGGGCCGCAGGGGGAGGCGGGGCTAGGGCGACGGTGCGCATGCCCACAGAGAGGGCTCCAACTGCTGCCTCTGGCATGCATGCCATAGATTCGCCAACACTGTTCTAGGTTCTCTCCTTGATCAGTTTCCATCCTGGTCTGCAAGTAGTTGATAAACCCCAAATCAGGAAACCGGACATTGGAATCAGTGGTGGATTCAAATATGTGAACAACCGGTTCTCTGTGTGGATGCAGCTTCCGGAAGTCCATTCTGAGCCTGGGCAACCAAAAATTAGCTACCAGTTCTGCTGAACTGGTGCAAACTGGCTGAATCCCAGCACTGATTGGAATCTGAAAATTGTGTGTACACCTGAGCTTTGCACAAACCCTGGAAAGCTGCTAACAGTTACAGTATTCAGCCTTAACTCAGAAGGACTAGAAGTCTATGTGCTTCTTGAGGAGAAATATCTGATTGCATATGGGGAAAAAAGGGGGGAAAAAAGATAAAAGGAAGTAATGAATTGCCTTGAACCAAACAACAGGAAGTCCTTTTACATCCCAAGCACTCTCCAGAGATGTTTTAGTGCAGTCAAATGATTTTTCATTAGCACAAGAATTCTTTTGTGGTATCATATGCAAAGAAATATTTTAGGGCTTATGCCAACGGTCTACTTTAAAAAAAAAAAGAAAGAAATCAATGATAAAATTCCATTTCTCATTTACTCCCTACTATTCCTGGCAGCTCTTATTTGCATGATATTTATTTCATTTCAGAACTGATAGGCATTAACTGTGTTATTTCTGATCTCCCCCTTTCCCTTTCTTTAAGTCAGGAACTGTATATTCTTCCCTCCCTGGAAACATTTTATTAAATCTCCTCTGGATCCTTGGTACATCCTGACAAAAACAACGACAATAACAACAACACACAGGGATTGTGTAATGCTTTGCTTGAAATTTGGATATTTCTTTCTTTTTTTCTAAGAATTCATCTGTTCTTCAATACCTCTCTCTCTCTCTCTCTCTCTCTCTCTCTCTCTCTCTCTCTCTCTCTGTGTGTGTGTGTGTGTGTGTGTGTGATTTCTGTGTATATATGTGTGTGTGTGTGTGTGTGTGTGTGTGTGATATCTCTCTGTGTGTGTGTACTCACTGCAAACAATTGGACTTCTATGTGTTATTTTACCTTTTTTGCATCATTGGAAAATCATCTATTGCAAATGATTAAATAATGTATGAATGGCTTGTTAATTGAATGTTGTGCAATAATTCCAAAGTCAGAGATAATTTTGTCAATCTGAATGTGTTAATCCCTTATTTGGGGATGTTATAGAAACCTATCACCCATTTTTTTCAAGCAAAATATTTGTGACCTATCAAAACAGAATCTGTCATGGCACAGATGGGTGCTAATATGATTTTTAAAAACCCTTCTATGTTCAGAAAATTACATAACCTTTCCCTCAGCGAAAAAGCCACAGATGGAAATAGCATATTCAAATGCATAGTTTTGGGGAAAGTGTACATTTAAAAAGTTCATTAATGTAAGAAATATTGCCATAAATGTATGCATTCGCTGACACTGCATGCAGAAATGCTTTCATTCATTTAATTATTGGATTAAAGACATTGATCTTGTGCACATATTGGGGGGGCTGCATTGGGAAATGCAAAACTGCATAAAAATACATTAAAAAGGACATGGATTTTCCCATTTCTTTTCACAGTATGATACGAAATTTTGAAAAAAAATGAAATAAGTAGTTTTTTTTTACAGGAAATATCTAATAACAGCCATGGCTGGGATGCCAATGTCTCTCAGTGGAGCTATGGCTTCTGTCTGCAATGAAGGGAGGGAGGGAGGGAGGGAGGGAGGGAGGAAGGAAGGAAGGAAGGAAGGAAGGAAGGAAGAATAGGAGAGAGGGAGGGAGGAAAAGATGGGAGGGAGGAAGGAAAGAAGGAAAAATAGGAGAGAGAGAGGGAGGGCGGAAAAGATGGGAGTGAGGGAAGAAGAAAGGAAGGAAGGAAGGAAGGAAGGAAGGAAGGAAGGAAGGAAGGAAGGAAGGAAGGATAGGAGAGAGGGAGGGAGGGAGGGAGGGAGGGAGGAAGGAAAAGATGGGAAGGAGGGAGAGAGGGAGAGAGAGAAGGAGGGAGAGAGGGAGGGAGGGGGAAGGGAGGAAGAAAAGGAGAGAGGCAGGGAAGAAGGAAGGAAAAGATGGGAGGGAGAGAAAGAGGGAGGGAGGGAGAAAGGAAGGAAGAATAAGAGAGATTGAGGGAGAAGGAAGGAAAAGATGGGAGAGGAGGAGGAAGGAAGGAAGAAAGAAAGAAAGAAAGAAAGAAAGAAAGAAAGAAAGAAAGAAAGAAAGAAAGAAAGAAAGAAAGAAAGAAAGAAAGAATATGTCAATGCAACAAGGAAGTAGGGAATCCCTTAGCTCTTGGAAATGATGGAAAGAAGTTGAATTGGAAATGACTGTATTTCAGTTACATTCCAATTGTTCGTGGTATTTTGATGGTTGCCAAATAACTAAAACACAGCCCTGAATGGTGGGACCTGAGAAACAGCTTCTTTCAGTCTTAAAAGGTGGGTTGAGAACAACTGGTCCAAAAGCCTTTGGCAGATCAACCAGGTTCACTTTTTTTTGCAGCAAACTCATGATTGGTTTTTCCTTAGTTTCCACAGTAAATTAATGACAAGCCAGCATTTGCATGGATCTTATTAGCAGACAGTGCTTTTAACTCTTGCAAACCTTGTTCAAGAGCAATTTAAACCTGATTGCAAATGTTTCTAAATGCAGACGTGGCAGGCTGCTTCTACAGTATTAGTCTTCAGGGGAAATGCTTTGCTTTTTTTCCCCTTGCTTCTCAAATCTGAAAGAAAACTAGGCCAGGAGCAAAAATGGAAACTTGGAAATTGTCTTTGCAGTCACGACAAGCCGTGTCAGACTGGCATCTGAACTGGTGCCCTCTCTCTGTCTCTTTCCTCCTCCTCCTCCTCCTCCTCCTCCTCCTCCTCCTCCTCCTCCTCCTCCTCCTCCTCCTCCTCGTCCTCCTCCAATTGCTTTAATGTGCTGCACTTTAAAAGCTTGGCCAGGACTGAAAATAGAATGAGTTTTAATACCAGTGCTTTCTGTCTTATATCTGCAAGGGGATTCGTTTGCTGGTCTTCATGGAGCCTCTCTGTCTATAAATTATACGATTTGTGAAACATGGCCTATATACCATCCTTGGATGGCATTACCTTGCCTGGGAAAAAAGACAATTTTGCATCCTGGCTGGGTCTGTCTGTCTCTCTGGGTAAATAGATCAGGGGTCTTCAAACTTGGCCCTTTTATGACTTGTGGACTTCAATTCTCAGAATTCCTCAGCCAGGCACATGTGCCTGGCTGAGGAATTCTGAGAGTTGAAGTCCACAAGTCATAAAAGGGCCATGTTTGAAGACTCCTGAAATAGATCTACCAAGGAAAATGTAGGTGGCTTCAGAGGGTTTACACAATGCGATTGTCGATGCTGCTAACATCGGATGTTTTGCATTGACAGCAGATGGAAATGTAGCCATCTTTTTCCCTTTTGCTTTTAGAGTTAGATGATGCTGGGAGGAGAGAGGATGTGAATGAGAGTCTAGCTAGACATAACAACGCTAAACCTAGTGTGAGAATCAAGGTTATTGAGCCCAGAGCTGATAAAGAATTGGTGAGCTGGAGAACTGGAAAGGAAGCCCGCATTTCAAGTTAATTGGGGAATGTGATTTATGACTGTAAATTGGAGAAGGAAATTGTGGTTTGATACTATGTGCCCAGGGGAGGGGAAATCAGTTTTTGGCTTTGATTATGCAGTGCCGATATTATGCTACTCAAATAAAAGATCCTTTAAGGTAAACAGTGCTTCGAAGTTCTTTTGAAGAGTTTCATCTGTCAGAACCATCAGCCCTTCAAAGGTATTCCAGACAGGAAACCAATAACAAAAATACTCATGTTGCCCTTATTGCAAGGTTATAGCAATGGTCCCCTAGAAGTCTGAAAGTATGTACAATAGATAGAAGTAGTCCTTGACTTACAGCAGTTCGCTTAGTGTCTGTTCAAAATTACAGCGGCACTGACCATTTTTCACACTTACAACCATTGCAGCATCACCATTGTCATGTGATTTACATTTGGATGCTTGACTGACTCAGATTTAGGACGGTGTCCGGGGGGGGGTCATGTGATTCCCCTTTTGTGACCTTCTGACAAGCAAAGTCAATGGGGAAGCCAGATTGACTTAACAACCAGGTTACTAATTTAACAACTTCAGGGATTCACCTAACAGATGTGGCAGGAAAAGTCGTAAAATGGGGCAAAACTCACTTAACAAATGTCTCCCTTAGCAACAGAAATATTGGGTTCCAGGGTGATATAGGGTCTCCTACATGAGAAGGGGGTTGGACTAGAAGACCTCCAAGGTCCCTTCCAACTCTGTTATTAAGTTACCTAGGAAGAACTAGGTAGGACAAAAAGTAAAGCCACATTAGATGTGAGAATGACTTCCATAAGTAGTAGTCTAATTGTACTCAGTAACACACACACACACACACACACACACACACACACACACACAAATGAGGACATTCTTTGGAATACTTTTCTCCTTCACAAACTTCATCTTTGCTCCTAGCAATAAGCAGTGAAATAGCTAAGAAGAGACAGGCATTAATTCTGTCTCCTGGGATTAAATAGGGAGAACGGATAAGAGCATAATGCAAGTCTAAACCAACTAGAAATCCTGCTGAATTCCCAGGGAGAAACAGTCATATAATCAATGGAAAAGGGCTGACAGTACTTTCTTTTTACTTCCACTCACATTGGGCTTCGACAATGTGTAAAAATAGTGGAAGGGAGGAAGTAAGGAGTCAAACTCTCATTGGCCATGAAAAAAAGTACAAATAACAAGCACCAGGGTTAGCCAATAATTAGAAATGGCACCAAATCAAGGAATAGACACCTTATAGATAAGCCCATGACTGCTGCAAAACTATCCAAGGTATTTTTACTTGAGGCTGCATTAATTCCAGCTGTTCTTGTAGACGTTGTCTGGCCAACAGTGTTCTTGACATTGGAATATCGAAGGAAGAAAGAGGCAGAAGAACCAGAGAGAAATTATACCACAAGAACTGCAGGAATTTGTCCAATGTTTCCAAGAGTCAACACTGACTCGAAGGCATGCCAAAAAGTGTGTGTATGTGGAGGGGAAGGAACCACTTCAATAAAATCATATTTGCACTGAAGCATGCATGCATATAGATGAGGAGTAAGGAAACGAAAGACATTCAGTAACACATTCCACTCCATTCTCCTTCTCAATATTCAGAGTAGCTTTGGGGCTTAACAAGCTTGGTTCTGGGTAGAAGGCATAGCAGCATTAAGGCTTCTTTCCTTTCCCTTTTTTGGCAATATTAGTGACAATGGAGCTTAGAAAAGCATCTGCAGCCTCTGGGCATAAAAGCACTGAGAGATTTAAGAACTATTTTTTTAAAAATAATAATAATAATGATATTGAGGTGTCCTTTGTGGTGAGAAGCAGAACACAATGTATGGATGATGACCTACAGTAGACTAGGGGCGGGTAGCCTTGGTGGTCCCAGCTAGTTATAAAGTCATTCGACCCTCTTTTGTGATCTTCTGAACTCAGCTAAACATCTATTTTGGAGAAGAGAAGGAGGGGAACCCAGCTTTTTCTACTCCTGAGTAGACCCCCTGTCCTTATTCTCATGACAATGACAGTCCTCTAACCTCCTTTGTTCTCTCTAGTGATCCCCATCCAGAGTTATGTTTCAACTCAGGACCTAAAACTGAGAAACGGAAATTAATCTCATTTACACATTAAATGCAATGTCAGCGTTCCGCGTGTCGAATTAGCGCCGGTAGATTTCTTTGACTGGGATAGATTGAAATCACAATTGGGTTCAAAGAATCAATTAGGGCCCAGTGGGCGAATGAGTTAAGCAACATTTTTTTTTTCAATATTGCAGCAACTCCATGCTGGGCAGTTAAAAATATTTTCATTTAGATTTAAAACCATTTGACTGTGAGCTTTTGTATAATTCAACCTACTAAAGAAGGGCGCAATTTATGAGGACAGGAGTAGCTGAGATGGTCAAAGAACAAGCCTTGACATGGTACGTATCAAGATGGCTCTTCTAGGTGCAAACTGAGGCTAGATTCAAACTACTGCGGGTATTTGGCTGGCTGGATTGTCATAGCAACCATGTACCTGATTGATTTTTACATAGGAAACTTCTTTAAGCTTCTCCCATTCTTCTCGTCATCTGGAACTCCTGAACCAGAATGCAACGGTTTCACAAAAACTAACTAATGTCATGAGTTTTGAATTACTTGAAATAAAGAGCAGAATAGCTGAGGTTTTCAATAAAGATGCAGTAGTGAATTTCCCAACTAGAGGCCCTGAAGAGGCTGCTTTGCTGGCATCTTCTTTTGGATATAATTCCAGAGGTCTTAGTGGCCTTGCCTGTTCCATCTGAGCTATTGTTTTGCTTTCCTCTTTGTCCAAAAGATTGTATGAAGTCTCAAGCAAAGCCTGTTTAGGGTTCTGCACTAGGAAAGATAAGGAGAATGAGGGAGACACAAATTTTCCTACAGCCTATTTCAGTCTTGTGTTGCTTTGTCTTCTTGTGTGAGACCATTGAGACAGTACCATTGTGGTCTGTCTGAGGTGGTTGTGTCAAGATTGTTGTTTTCATCTAAGCCTCTTTATGGTTCTGTTACATTTGTTCCACTTTTCCAGATCTTTTTCTAAACACTTGCTATGGGAATTCCAGGTAGGTAGGTGGAAAGAAAGAAAGAAAGAAAGAAAGAAAGAAAGAAAGAAAGAAAGAAAGAAAGAAAGAAAGAAAGAAAGAGGGAGGGAGGGAGGGAGGGAGGGATGGATGGATGGAGGGAGATTGAAAGAGAAAAGGATGAAGGAAAAGGAAGGAAAAGGAAGGCAAGGGGAGGGAGGGAGGAAGGGAAGGAGGGAGGGAAAGAGATTGATAAAGGGATGAAGGAAAAGGAAGGGAAGGGGAGGGGGAGGGAAGAAGAAAGGAAGGAAGTTCTAACAATGTTTGTTGTCACTTAAATGGGGACCTTGACCCTTCCCTCACCTCCTCCTGGTTCTGCCTATGAAGATTGAGGCCCTTCATCTCTATAACCCCTTCCTTTGGTTCATTCATATGGCACCTTGTCTGACAATGTTCACCTCAGCAGCTGGTAACATGTAGATAACTTTGGGTTCAGAAGCTAAGTGGAGTAAGGCATAGTTAGTACTTAGAGGGGAGATTCAGGCTGGGAACAAAAAAGTCAAAGCTGAAGTAAATTGCATAGTTCTAGACCCAGGAGTCAAGCTCAACATAAGCATCTTTATTTTTATTTGTTGATAGTTTGGGGGCATTATTTGAAGGCAGCGTGATTTTTCCTGGGAATTTAATGCAATTACAGTGGATTCTGCTGCTTCATTGGAGTTTTATTCTGTTGTTTTAAATTTAATCTATTTTATCCCTCCTCCCTCCAATTTCAATTGATTTGAGATTGTGTTTTTCTCTTTGTTTATTACGTGCTGTTGGTTTTAATTTTGCTGTAGGCTGTCTTGGGAACCGATGGGTGAGATTTTGCAGTATAAATCAATATTTTAATAAATAAAAATGCAATATTGGATCTGCCTGAGCATCACTTTGAAGGCACAGCCCTCTTTTGAAAATCAACTCTCATCTCCATTCCTAAACATCTTTGGTTTAAAAACCACAGAAGTACTTCACACATTCGTTGGACTCCAGCAGTCCATCACACAGAAATCGGTGAAAAGTGTCAAGGTGGATGTGATAAGAACAGATGCAAAACTTCTTTCAAGGATGACTAGTCTCTGGTGGTTGATTGGAATGTGCAAGTAGTCACTGAGTGATAAATGTAAGTTGGTAGGAACGCAATGTTTCAAATTAAAGAGAAAAGGTAAGTTGAGAACTTGGTCAAAAGTCAGAAAGTAGTATCTTGGCAGTATTTGTCAACATCAAGGACTTTGTATCCCTTCTATCAGATATTTTCTCATGGGATGAACAATCCTGGACTAAGTCGTCTTATTTCCAAAGTGGATTACCACAACGCTCAATAGTTTCCCAGTTTGGTCTAGTGGATAAGGTGCTGGTCTAGGAACTAAAAAATTGTGAGTTCTATTCCCGTTTTTGGCATGAAAGACAGCTGGATGACTTTGGGCCAATGACCAGTAGACTGTGAGTTGTAGTCCCACCTTGGCATGAAAGATAGCTGGGTGATTTAAGGACAATCACCTAGAGACTGTGAATTCTTGAGTGAGCCGAGGTGGCGCAGCAGTTAGAGTGCAGTACTACAGGCCACTTTAGCTGACTGTGTTCAGCAGGTCAGCGGTTCAAATCTCACCGGCTCAAGGTTGACTCAGCCTTCCATCCTTCCGGGGTAGGTAAAATGAGGACCCAGATTGTTGGGGGCAATGTAAATATATATATACATTGCTTACTGGTGTACACCGCTTTGAGAGTGCTTGCACTTAAAGCGGTATATAAGTCTCATAAATAAATAAATTCTAGTCCTACTTATGGCATGAAAGCCAGCTGGGTGACTCAGGACCATTCACCTGCAGATTGGAAGATCTAGCACCACTTTGAGTATGAAAGACTCTTGGATGACTTTGGGCCAATCACTAGGAGACTGGGAGATCTAGCACCGTCTTGAATATAAAAGGCAGTTGGATGACTTTGGATCAATCACCGGGAGACTGGGAGTTCTAGTTCTACCTTAGAAAACGAGCCAATTACCAGGAGACCAGGAATTCTAGTCTGCCTTAGTCACGAATGTCAGCTGAGTGATTTTGGGACAGTCCCCCTCTCTCAGCCTAACTCACCCCCCAGGGAGAAGGAAGGAGCATTAGGTATGTTCTCCACCTTGAGTCATATAAAACAATAATAAAGATGAGATAAAAATCAAGTCAGTAAACACTGGAGCTTCTCTTGATGACAATGAAGAAAGTGCAGTTGGAGCAGAATTGTGCTAATTAGTATTTAACATGGTTAAACTGGCAAACATTGTAACAGTTTTTTTAAAAAAATATGTGTTAAATTTCCTGGGTAGGTATTGATCCGTATCCTTGCTATTTCACTCTAGAGCAGTGTTTCTCAACCTTGACAATTTTAAGGCATGTGGACTTCAACTCCCAGAATTCCACAGCCAGCAATGCTGTCTGTGGAATTCTGGGAGTTGGAAGTCCACATGCCTTAAAATTGTCAAGGTTGAGAAACACTGCTCTAGATCAAGGAAAAATGTCCAGCGTCTCTTTAAAGGCAAAATTAGGATGTCGCCTAGTATCCCGCAGCTTTTACATCTCCAATTTAGGGTGCTTCCTTCCACATCGCAACTGAAATCCTCCTGGTCACCTTCAAAAAAAACAAATACCCCTTCATGGGATTCTTGATAGACCCAGAATGAGAAAATAAAACCAACCAAACAAACAACAACAAAAAAAACAACAAAAAAACTTCTGGAAAATTTAAGACGAGGGGATGGGCAGGCAGGAAGCGCACTTGCTAATAGACTGTGCATCTCTATTGCTGCAATAAAAACAAGATTGAATTGCAGAAAGTGGCTCCGGGTCTTGTTTCCGATACGTTTCAACGTTGTGCTCCACCAGGTCGGAATATTGTTAAGCAATTCCATCTGCAAAGCTGAGTAAAACATGTGGCAGAATTCTTTCACGTTTTTCTCTTAAGCAGCGGCCGATTATACAAACCGGGAAAATGATTTGCATTATGGGATTCCCAAATCTTCTCCCCCCCCCACTCCTCCCGACATGAAAAAAGAGCATTATGCAAATTGTCTCCAAGGGAGGCCTTTATGCAAAACCGTTCAGCTGAAGGAACCACTTTAATCTCAAAGCTGGCTACTTTTTTCCAATTACAACCTCCGTGTTGTCTTTTGGCCACCCAGTGCTTTGTAAGGGAAATCTAGCCCAGAAGATTATCTTTAAGGGGTTCCTGAGTCATCAGGCTAGATAGAACGGATAGAAATGACCCTATTTCAATTTTCCACCTGCTTGCGTAGGCTAATACAGCCCTTTGAAAGGAAAGGAAAGGTTAAATAAAAACCTTTAATATGCTAGATCCAATTTCAAAGGCAAGGAGAAGGAGACGTTAGGCTCTGGAAGCCTGGATGGGAAATTTCAAATAATAGCAATAGCACTTAGACTTATATACCACTTCGCAGTGCTTTATAGCCCTCTCTGTGGTTTATAGAGTCAGCATCTTTCTCCCAACAATCTGGGTCCTCATTTTACTGACCTGGGAAGGATGGAACCTTGAACTGGTCAGAATCGAACTCCTGGCAGTGGGCAGAGTCAGCCTGCAATACTGCATTCTAACCACTATGCCAAAGGAAGGAAGGAAGGAAGGAAGGACAATAACAATATTATGGTGAATGTGGCATTGACAAATTCACAGTCAGTCGATTGCACAAAGCGGCTTACTGCGAACTGCTTCGATCCTGTGACCTGTAATACCATCAAACATCCATATCTGTCTATCCCAGGTCCTTGGCAAGGACTTGATAGGTAGACAAAAATGTCAAATCCAGTCTGAACATCTGACTGACTGTGTGATGATCAATAATAATAAAGTTGGAAGGTACCTTGGAGGTCATCTAGTCCAATCCCCTGCTCAGGCAGGAAACCCTATTCCATTTCAGACAAAGGGATGTCCAGTTTCTTCTTAAGCATTTACAAGTTGTTCTTGCCAACCAAAGAGGAGAATATGTGGACTGCATCCACAAGAGAGAGGACACAATCTTTCAAAAGATGTGAAAAGCTGTAAATAGCAGAGAAATAGCTTTGAGCGACTAATCTTTCTCAATCAAACTTGAGTGTCTAATATAGCTATCAGAGCAGTTCAGTGCTGTTCAAGTAATTTAGAGAGGTACTTCGTAGTGGCCAGGAGTGCAAAGACAGGCCTGGTCTCCAACTCTTAAAGCAAGTGCTTCCCCCCCCCCCCAAGATCACATGGATGCTTTGTGCAGTTGTGACATGTGCAGTTGTGCAGTTGTGACATTCATCAACGATTTGGATGAAGGGATAGATGGGGAACTCATCAAATTTGCAGATGACACCAAGCTGGCAGGAATAGCCAAGACTCCAGAAGACAGGCTTAAGATACAGAAGGATCTGGACAGACTTGAACACTGGGCACTAACTAACAAAATGAAATTCAATGGTGAAAAAAGCAAGGTCCTACATTTAGGCAAGAAAAACCAAATGCACAAGTACAGCATAAGTGGCACCATGCTCAATAGTAGTAACTGTGAGAGGGACCTCGGAGTCCTAGTAGACAATCACCTAAATATGAGCCAGCAGTGTGCTGCAGCTGCCAAAAAGGCCAACACAGTGCTAGACTGCATTAACAGAGGGATAGAATCAAGATCACGTGAAGTATTAATACCACTCTTCAATGCCTTGGTAAGGCCACACTTGGAATACTGCATCCAGTTCTGGTCACCACGATGCAAAAAAGATGTTGAGACTCTAGAAAGAGTACAGAGAAGAGCAACAAAGATAATTAGGGGACTGGAGGCTAAAACATATAAGGAACGGTTGCTAGAATTGGGTATGTCTAGTTTAACGAAGAGAAGGACAAGGGGGGACATGATAGCAGTATTCCAATATCTCAGGGGCTGCCATAAAGAAGAGGGAATTAAGCTATTTTCCAAAGCACCTGAAGGCAGGACAAGAAGCAACGGGTGGAAACTATCAAGGAGAGAAGCAACCTAGAACTAAGGAGAAACTTCCTGACAGTGAGAACAATTAATCAGTGGAACAGCTTGCCTCCAGAAGCAGTAAATGCTCCAACACTGGAAGTTTTTAAGAAGAGACTGGACAGCCACTTGTCCGAAATGGTGTAGGGTTTCCTGCCCGAGCAGGGGGTTGGACTAGATGACCTCCAAGGTCCCTTCCAACTTTACTAATATGAACATATGTTCTTGGGAAAAGATAGAACTTCTTGAAGAAGTTATGTACTCTGAAGCACCTTGATGGAATAAAATCAAAGCCAGCACAACCTTAAGACCTACCAGATAGGTACAGATAAATCTCTTACAATGGTTCATTTAGCAACCGTTCAAAGTTACAACAGCAGTGAAACAAAGTGACTTATGACCATTTTTCACGCTTAGGACCTTTGCAGCATCCTCAGGGTCACGTGATTTACATTCGGAGGCTTGACAAATGATTCAAATTTATGACGGCTGCAGTGTCCCGGAATCATGTGATCTCCTTTTGCGACTTTTTGATGAGCAAAGCCATTTAACAACCATGATACTTATTTAACAACTGCAGAGATTCACTTACCAACTGTGGCGAGAAAGGTCGTAAAATGGGGCCAGACGCACTTAACAAATTTTTCACTTAGCAGCATAAGCTTTGGGCTTAGTTATGGTGGTAAGTTGAGGTTTACCTGTACAATGAGGATAAAATTTCCACCGAGTTTTTCTGCGAACCTGCTTTTTCTAAAGTTGTCAGATTTAAAAAAATATTGCAGGGCTATTTTGGTTCGCCTCGAGTTAAAATTACCGTCTGTCTGATCAGCAAAACAAAAACAAATCACGAATTACGAATTAATTGCCATCACGATGTTTTAATTGGATGGACTTGTTCACCTATTTGGTCCCTGTGTTAGTCTTTATTTAAATATCAAGATGAAGTCTGGCTAGTTGAAACCACGGCTTATGTCTCCGGAAGCTGCAATACCCTTTGACTGAAAGCCATAAAAGTTTACAGCAATCTAAAAACATAATTGAAAAGGGTATAAACATTGCAAATAAACATCTTAGCTGAGTTGGTATTGACTATGCAGTTCCATTTTGAAATGTTCATGAGTATGTGACACAGGCATAGACATGCACAATTATAAATACAGACACATGCATCAAGAGAGAATTTTTTTTTTTAACCATTAAACTCACTGAATTCCTAGGGATTTAGCCAAGCACCCCTTTCAAAAGGTACATTTATCCGCAAGGCGAGTAGTACATTTAACGTGATCGTGCAAAATTCCACAAGGAGTAAATTAGTCATTTGTAAATATCAGCCAGGTTTGTTTGGGGGAAAGGCTCAGCATTTTGTAACTAGTGAGTCTGCTTTTTTTATTATTATTTATTTAAACAGCTTTGCAAACACTGAGTTTGATGTGCTTAGTCTTTTGTACTTAGTCTTTTGTACTTAAGATAAACTGTTTGCTTTCCTTCTTTAAAAAGGGTGATTTTATTTTGCACAAACTTTGCATGTCCAGAATAAAAAAAATTAAAAGATTGAGTAGGGCTTGGGAGCAAATGTTTCTGGAAGGTTAGAGAATAACAGAGTTGGAAGGAACTTTGGAGGTCTTCAACCTCCTACTCAAGCAGGAAACCCTGTACCATTTCATACAAATGGATGTCCAATTTCTTCTTAAAAACCTCCAGTGTTGGAGCACCCACAACTTCTAGAGGCAAGTCGTTCCATTGGTTAATTGATCTCACCGCTAGGAAATTCCTCCTTAGTTCTAGGTTGCTTCTCTCCTTGATTAGTTTCCATCTGTTACTTCTTGTGGGTGTTTTGGAGAAGAGCTTGACTCCCTCTTCTTTGCGACAGCACCTTAGATATTAGAATACTGCTATCATGTCACCCTTAGTCCTTTTTTTTTCTTCATTAGACTAGACCAGGGGTAGGCAACCTTGGCTGTTTTATGACTCGTGGACTTCAACTCCCAGAATTCCTGAGCCAGCATGGCTCAGGAATTCTGGGAGTTGAAGTCCACGAGTCATAAAAGAGCCAAGGTTGCCTACCCCTGGACTAGACATACCCAATCCCAGCAACCATTCTTTGTATGTTTTATCCTCCAGTTCCCTCATCATCTTTGTTGTTCTTCTCTGCACTCTTTCTGGAATCTCAACATCTTTTTTATATTGTGGGGACCAAAACTGGATGTAATATTCCAACTGTGGGCTTACCAAGGCATTGTAAAGTGGTATTAACACTTCACATGACAGTGGTTGCAGGAAAGGCAGGATGATAAAAACAACGAAAGTTGAAAGCAGCCTAGTACTGAATACTTAAAAATGACTCTACCTCATCTTGCTGAAATGCAACCTGGGATTCCACATTTTTCAAATTTCAATATCTCTTCCTTCAAACTCAACCTTTCCCCCCCCCCCTTTACATAATCCTTATGTTTATCCCCCATGCTAACTGAGCCCACGCCATTAATTTTGGGTAGCTATCCTGGACATCTATGCTTTCTGTTTTTCTCTTTCTTTTATTTGTCTAAGTCAACTCTTTTATTGAAAGCCCAACGAGGGAGGTAGCTGCCTTCCAAAAATTGTCTGCCATTCCAGGAGTGTAGATTGTGGTAAAAAATGAATTGCGACGAATCCAGAGAAATTTGGGGGTGCAAATTCATACAGTCGTGAAAAAGATACAGGTAATCCTTGACTTACGGACACAACTGAGTCCAAAATTTCTGTTGCTATGTGAGACATTTGTTAAAGCGAGTTTTGCCCCAATTAAAGGGGATCACATGACCTCCCTGGATGGTGCAATCGTCATAAATATGAATCAGTTGCCAAGCATCTAACTTTTGATCACGTGACCGTGGGGATGCTACAACAGTTGTAAGTGTGAAAAATGGTCTTAAGTCACTTTTGCTCAGTGCCGTTGCAACTTTGAACGGCCACTAAATGACCGTTAAGTGGAGGACTAGCTGTACCACATCTGGCCTTGACAGAAATCCAGATGACCACTGGAGGGTAGCAAAGTTGCACAGAAAAAAAAACCTTAACTTTTTTATGGTTGGTGTAGATGTTTTGCAATCCTAATATGGTGGTTTCAGCTGCCTGTCTGATTGAGAGGAAATGGTAATCCTTGTTGTGGGGCTAATGATCGGGTAAGATGCATTTTTGTAGTGGGGGGGGGGGAGAAAGATGTGAAGAAACAAAAGCCATGCTAAAGAAGGTTCGAAGAAACCTCGCTTCTGGACTATCCCCTCCTTAAGAACTCACCAGTCAGCAGTGATTAGGATAGCTTTTATTGTTAACACAAAAGCCAAATATAATACTCTGCCTTTCCCGCTTCGCTGCCTTAGGACACAGCTGTTCATTTTTCAGACTGTCTGCCTCAGCTGGTCAGAAGCAAATTGAATTTTGCTGGGACCACTAGCTTCTCACCCTGAGCAGGCTGGCCTACCAAATGCCAGCGGACTAGGAAGAAACAGAGAAAGTCTAAGTTTGGTGGCCCAATTTTGTAGTAAGGACATAAGGTGGGCCCTAGGCAGTGGTGGGATTCAAATAGGTGAACAACCGGTTCTCTGTGTGGATGCCACTTCCTGAAGTCTATTCTGGGCCTGGGCAACAAACGTTTAGCTACCGGTTCTGCCGAAGTGGTGCGAACCAGCTGAATCCCACCACCGGCCCTAGGCTTTTCCAGACTTTTCCAGAGAGGCTTTGCTGGACTTTTCCCACAGATAAAAACATGGGCATACGTAAAATAAGTCAACTCTTTCCAACCACCAAGAACAACCTATTGCTCCCTTGCAAGAATGGAAGCCATTCCTAGCTTAACACATGCATGAGTGTCATTCATCACAATACAGTTAGTCCTCAAGTTATAACTGAAATTGAGCCGGGAATTACGAAATAGGTCGTGCTGGTCATTAAGTGGGCCATTACATGATTGTGACCAATTTTACGACCTTTCTTCCAGCAGTCATTAAGCAAATACAGTGGTTATTAAGCAAACATCATTTACTGGGAACTGCAAATAAATGCTTTTTTGGAGTCTCTCTTAACTTTGAACAGTCATTAGGCAAGTGGTTGTAAGTGAAGGACTACCTGTAAGCCAATGGTATGCTTTTACTATTATGTGGCAGAGTTAAACCACCTGATGCTTTTCAGATGTTTTAAACACAGGTTTTGCAAATTCTTGTCACCCGTCTAGTAAGATTTGGTTAACCCCAACTCTGTGGCCTTTCAGAAATCATTCAAGATCTGCTTTTCTCTAGTCATTGCTTTGGGATTGGTATGACCCACTGCATGAGGTTGTTCCTGCACTTAGGTGTTCGTGTGTTGCTTTTTTGAGATTATTTGTGCATTATTATGTGATCTTTAGTGAAGATTACTATCACTGATGAAGTACCCTGCCCTGTGCTTTCCAGTTGTGATGTTGGAGAAGACTCTTGAAAGTTCCTTGGACTTGCAAGGAGATCAAATCAGTCAATTCTAATGGAAGTCAATCCTGACTGTTCCTTGGAAGGACAGATATGAAAGGTGAAGCTCAAATGGCAGAGGGATGGCAGAGGGTGAGATGGTTAGTTAGTGTCATCAATGCAATGAACATGAATTTGGACAAACTTTGAGAGGTAGTAGAGGACGGGGGGGACAGTCTGGTGTGCTTTGGTCCATGGGATCCTGGAGGGCCAGGCACCACTTAGTGACTAAACAACAGCACCCTGCCCTGAGTTAGGTAGGGCAGCTACATCAATAAATGAAATAGTTACAATTCAAAAATAAGAGCCATGATGGTGCAGTGGTTAGAATGTGGTATTGCAGGCTAGTTCTGCTGACAGCCAGGGGTTTGACCCTGACCGGCTCAAGGTTGATTTAGCCTTTCATCTTTCTGAGGTCAGTAAAATAAGGATCCCGATTGTTGGGGGCAAGATGCCAATTCTGTAAACCATTTAGAAAGGGCTGTAAAGCACTGTGAAGCATATATAAGTCTAAGTGCGATTGCTATCCTTCCTTCCTTCCTTCCTTCCTTCCTTCCTTCCTTCCTTCCTTCCTTCCTTCCTTCCTTCCTTCCTTTCTTCCTTCCTTCCCATGGTGGTGCAGTGGTTAGAATGCAGTATTGCAGGCTGACTCTGCCCACCTGCCAGCAGTTCGATCCTGACTGGCTCAAAGTTGACTCAGCTTTAGTTCTTTCTGAGGTCGGTAAAATGAGGACCCAGATTCTTGGGAGCAAATATGCTGACTTTGTAAATGTAGAGAGGGTAATAAAGCACTATGAAGTGGTATATAAGTCTAAGTGCTACTGTTAAGTGCTACCTTTTCTATAGAGCAAGTGAGTTATTTCCCCTTGTTTTAGCTACCTTTTAGCAAAAACAAGAGTAGGACAAACACCAGCCGCTCCAGCGCACTAACAGAAGAGCCCAAATAAGATTGCTAACACTTCTGCTGCTTACATTGGACCTTAAGGAGCCTCCATCAAGCAAAGCCTGGGTGAAGAGCTGTTGAATCAAGCTGATGACAGTAATGATGTACGCGGAGCAATTAGACATCTCAAATGCTATGTTATTATGGAAGAAAGAGGAGGAAGAAAACAGTTGTTTATGTGGCAAGCATAAAGTCGCTCACATTTTCCTCCCTGATCTCTGGATTCAAAACAAATATAATTTGATTTGGGGAAGGAGTGAGCAAGAAAGGCAGAGGAACCAGCGAGTTGCACACAGAGCTTGCCAAGAAGCTAAGAAATGGTTTGATAGTTGAACCACCTCCCAGAGGGAGGTGGTTCAACTCAAGGCAGCCTCCAGCAGCCTGTCCATGGGCCACTTGGGGGCATTAAGAAATATAAAAATGCCCTGGTGCACAGTTGCAATTAAAAATCAAGGGAGATAATGGCTTCTCAACAAGATCAGCTCTACTGAGGATTCTCATGTGTTCATCCAGTTTAAAAGAAAAAAGAAAAGAGGCAAGCAATGCTGGAAGGGATCCAAAAGAAGCAGAAATACAATCTGTAGGAGGAGAGAGAAAGCTGCTTGTGAATGGGGGCAGGAGAGTCGGGCAGAATAAGGGAGAGCTTGGCCACAGAAATTCAGGCCTGCCTTTCGGTGCAGTTAATTCACATAGGGTGGGTTTGCAGAAGATATTGTTTATGTATTTATTTGATTTTTTTAAATCCACCTTAAAAAGTAACCTAAGGTGGTGAACCTATTTAATATTCTTTCTATTTTCTGCACAATGACCCTCTAAGGTGGGTTGAGAGAGGGTGATTGGCCCAAAGTCACCCAGCTGATTTTCATGCCTAAAGTGGGACTAGAACTCCCAGTCTTCTGGTGATTGGCCCAAAGGTATCCATCCAGCTTTCGTGCTTAGGGCAGGACTAGAACTTACTGTCTGCTGGTGATTGGACCAAAGGTACCCATCCAACTTTTGTGCTTAAGGCGGGACTAGAACTTACTGTCTGCTGGTGATTGGCCCAAAGGTACCCATCCAGCTTTCGTGCTTAAGGTGCAGGAATACAGTGATTGTCTTAGCAAGTTTGAATCTGGCCACCCCATAACCTTTTTGTCTGATTTATTTTGTAGGATGATGCAGATTAGGGCACCTTAACAACTGTGCTTTATTAACCCAGGTTTGGCCTGTCTTGTGAATTGGGGATACATACTTAAAACCATTAAAAGCACATGTATTATTGTCAAGGAATAACTTGATGGTATGTAAAGACAGTTTACCAAACAAAAGGCAAGATTTGGCGTTTTCAGATGCTTCATCTTAAAGACACTTTTTAAAAAAAACACACACAAAAGATACAAAGGGACGGGTGGCCTCAAATGAACACACTTGTTAGCATACACACAAACATTTTGCCTAACACACAAACATAAAGGGATATCCAGACATAATGTTCCGCCTGGATCAGAAGTCCAGAAAGTAATCTATGATAGCAGTCCAAGAACAGTACAGATTGAAAAATCACTTTTACTTTCATGTTGCTACCAGAGAAAAATATGTCATTTTTAAATGAATTCTATCAATCCATGCACATTTGTTTTCTGTTTTCATGGTGGGTATTAAGAAAGGGGAAAAAAAGAGAACATTTTGGTGGGTATTGATCACCCCCTGATCACCTGTGACCATCAAGGATAAAGCAAAATGTCATTTCACAGTTAATTACAATTAATTACAGCACTTCCTTTGTTATCCCTCTGCAGGATGTGGTCAACAAGTCAACAAGTCAAGATGGTGACTAGGATGATGTGATTAAAGCTCCATCTGTTTTTATGCACATTTCCTACCAAGTTAGAAAGTGATAAGGTGGGACAGAGAATGATTTTCACAGACAAACAACTACAGCCTAATCATAATCTATTCGCATACCTTAATTTGAAGCATATAGTTTAGCCTGAAGATATCTAGAAGAGCTAAATGCTCCTTACCAGGTGAGATTAAAGGATAAAAGAGCACATCTTCATAGCAGAAATATATGTACGCTCGCGTGAGCCTGAAATTAGCAACTAACTGCACTGCTGTGCCTGCTAACTTTTAAGTATGCTTTTAAGCTCCTTGAATTAAGTAGAAACTCAATGCAGTAATGCAAAAAGTTATGGGCTGTGCTAAATCAAGTTCTATCAGTAGGAAGAATCCTAGTAAAATAATAAAATCTGATAGCTTCAGAAAGGTGGCATTTGCTTAAACCTTGCAGCCTACTGTCTAGAGGACTGAAAAACAGGCATTAAATCACACTTCAGGGATTTCAGCTTTTGGCTCAAAGCTGCCTGCTTAGGCTGACAAATCTTTTCCCAATCCAACTTTCTTCCAGATTCACATTTGCTTGTAAACCTTACAATCTTCCCATCCCATTCTGGGTGAAGTTTGCAAATGCTGAACTTCTTGATACCAACCAACATGGTAGTATCTCAGAATTCAGAATAACAGAGTGTAAGGAACCTTGGAGGTCTTCTAGTCCAACTCTTTGCTCCATATTATTTTAGACAAGTGACTGTCCAGTCTCTTTTTAAAAACCTCTGGTGATGGAGTACCTACAACTTCTGAAGCCAAGCCATTCCCATGGTTTATTGTTCTCACTATCAGGAAATTTTGCCTGAGTCCTAGGTGGCTTCTCTCCTTGATTAGCAGATGGTGAGTTCTAATCCTGCCTTAGGCACAAAAGCCAGCTGGGTAACTTTGGGTAAATCATCAGGAGGTGGTGAATTTGAGTCCTGCTTTATGCATGAAAGCTGGCTGGGTGACTTTAGGCCAGTCACTCTCAGTCAACTCACCTTACAGGGTTATTTGTCTGGGGAAGGAAGGAGTATTAGATATTTTCTCACCTTGAGTTATTTATAAAAATAATAAGGTGCAATATGAATAAAATAATAAATAAAATAAGGTGGGATATGAATAACACATAAAACAGTCAAGTAGCCTGCCTGGCAAACTACTGAATCTTATACCAGTACCCCCAAACTATTTGGCTCACCCTTATTTCATTTCCCAGACACCAGGTGACCTATAATATGGATGCACCGATGAGTCTCAGGGTCTGCAGACTTTGCTAAATCTCTCCCTCCCCTCTTCTGCTCCTCTCTTACTTCTTCAACATTTCTTGGTTTTTCCTCGACTTTCTCTGAAGGAAGCACCTTTTTTTCCTCTTTCACCTGCATTCATCTATCCGAAGGCTCAAGACCTCTTAAAAGTCATTTTATTTATTTATTTTCCCCTCAAATATTGTTTTGTCTTGATTTATGATGAAGCGTTAGAAAGCTCAGGGCTCTTGTTCCTAGAAGCCCTGCAGCTGGCAGATTACACAAGGCAATTAACCCCTGAATGAGCAAAAGGAAATATTAAATACGGAACACATTCAAAGGCAGCTTGCAAGAAAGGCCAGAACTGAGTTATACATGGTTTCTTCTCTCCCCGCTGCTATCAGGTTGTGTCCAACCGAGACAGCATGCCTCCTTCCTTCAGAAGGTCAGCCAAGGGAAAACCTGGGCTAGACCAAGAGAAGAAATGCTTCTTTTAAGCATGAAATGGCCTCTTGGATTGAAGAACCACCATTTTTATTCATCTGCTATGTTGAGGGCCAGTTTGGTGCAGTGACTGAGGCATTCAGCTAGAAACCAGGAAACTGAGAGTCCTATCTTATGCGCCATGCTAGCGGGAAGTTTGCCCAAATTCATCTTCATTGCATTGATGACACTATTTAACCATCTCATCCTGTACTTTCCCCTTCTCCTTTTGCCTTCCATCTTTCCCAACATCAGTGTCTTTTCCAAAGCATCCTCTCTTCTCAAATGGTGGCCAAAGCATTCAGCTTCAGTATCTGTCCTTCCAAAGTCCTTCAGGACTTTCTCGTGTACCAACCAATCAGCCTTCCACATCTTCTGAGTTTTCTCTAACACCCAAGCACTCCAGCCTTTTTATTTCAGGAAATAACGGTCTCCTATCTCCGACTCCCTTGGACTTGTCCAATACAGACTATCCTTCTTCGAGTTCAGCAGAATATTTTAGAAACCAAAGACATCAGTGCAATTTTTTCCCCCAAGTGAACTAGGAAAGAAAAATCAATACATCAGCTCCAGCAATGGCTACAAGATAGATTGCTTGGCTGCAATTATTGTGTTTTCCTCCACGCATTTGCTAGCAGAGAAGAGCTGCTGATTAAAATTCAAGCTGGGCAGGTGACAAGAGATGTTGTGACAGTGAGAAGGAAGGAGGGCTAGACAGACTGATCAGAAAGGAGAGAAAGAAGAAGCAAAGCTGGTAGGAAGGAGAGATTGATTTGAAAAAGGGAGACTTAGTTTAGGGACTTATCACAAAATTGCCATTCAGGGTGCAGCTAGTCTCTGCTGGATTGGATTCACAATGAGAACTTCCTTTGACCATGCTTTCTCGAATAAGGCACAGTGCCTGGGATCTCATAACCTTGTAAGCCATGAAGTATGGATTATAAAGCATAATGACTAACTTGAACATTGGCCAAAGCTAAGTCAAGCTAGTCAAACCACATATCTATGAATGGACCTTGTCTTATAGAGTTTCTTTGATGTTCTATTTCTGGGAACAAACAGAAGCATCAGAGCACTGAGAAATATATGTTCCTGGATATTTCCCAAAATTTAGTTGCATACATCTTCCAATTATTGCTTCATTCATGTGATCCCCTTTTTATTTATAAATAAACAAATAAATGAAGGAGACCTTTTCGTCAGAAACCAGCCCTAATTAAACTCAAAGGAGAAGGCAAAAAAAAAAAAAAAAAGAGTATTGGGAAAATGAAATAAGTACAAGAAGCAACACATCAACACCATAATCAAGAAGGTAGCCAAGGGGAAAAACTAGTAGGAGGAGATACAGAATGAGATAAATAAATTAAAAAAAAAAACCTCCAAAAAGAAATTTAACTGCAAAGATTTATCTTTCAGTTAAACGAGAACGGAACACAACCCATTCGCTAAAGAGAATTTATCTTCCACGGTTCTTGCTACATGTCTCAGCCAGAAATTTTAGTAAATAAATAGCCTGTCAAGCTGGATCAGGGCCAAGTCCATACCAGCGATATGTCACATCCTGGGAATTGGTCTCTTTTAAAGGGACTGTCTTGCCTTGCTGCTAATAAGCTCCTTACTCCACAGCAAAAACCCCATCTAGCTATCTCCTCCAAAAGCTGTGCCAACCATTGTTTTGTAATCATTATTATTCTTGATGCAGACCAATGCAGCTAATCTTCCTTGGGTAGAAAGCCACCTTTGTAATGTGTTGAGTAAGAAGGGACGCTTGGGAATACAAATAAATTAAAATCAGGAAATAACGGAGGGCAAAAACAAAACAAAACCCACACGCTTCTTAACCATCTTTGATGGAAAGAAGTATAGGTTGCCTTTTATCTTTTTTTCAAGAGCTACACTTGTGAAGCAAACTATATCAGACACTGACGGATGTCTCGCTGCGTTCTGCTACAGTTGCTGTTGGACCTCAACGGACCTGGCTTTCAGGAGGAAACTGGAAGGTTTCCCCAATACATTCAGACAACGAGAAGACACCTCTGTCTTGCCCAACTTCAGTAGATCAAAGAAGAAGAAGTGTTCTCAAGAGTTTGTTGCTTTCTTTCTAAAAAGAAAAAAAAATGCTGCTAATGGGAAAAATGGGAAATAAGCTTTGGAGATATCTAGAAGCATTCATAGAATTAAATGGGGATCCCACTGTGTTCTGGTAGAACAGTGGTTCTCAACCTTTTTAATGCCGCGACCCCCAACCGGTCGTAAGTCGAGGACTACTCAACCGGTCGTAAGTCGAGGACTACTCAACTGGTGCAGCACCGTTTGCAGAATGGGACTTTTGGCGGCTCAGCAGGGCAGAGACAGCCTGGACAATTCCTATTGGCTTTTGAAAGCCAATAGAATTAGACTCTATTCAAGAGAGTCTATTCTATTGGCTTTCAAAAGCCAATAGAATAAAAGGGAGTAGCACAGCTAAGGAAAAGGGGGGGAAAATGGCGGACTGCGTTGTTTGGCGACCCCCGTGAAATGGTCGTTCGACCCCAAATGGGGTCCCGACCCACAGGTTGAGAACCACTGTGGTAGAAGCTTTCACTTTTCCCTTAGAACAGAGAAGGGCAAGCATACATACACTTCCTACTTCCATCAGAATGGCGTAGGGCATTAAAACAAGAAAAAAGGAATCTGTATCCAGTTCAAGCAACAGGCATCTTTCACGATTCTGGATCAGCACTGTTTGTTTCACCCAAGGGGTATCCTTTGTCTTAAAATTCAAAACATTAAACAGGTGCATTAGATAAGAGGATGCAGTTCTGAGCTATATCAAGGTGTGTGTGTGTGTGTGTATCTGTGTACAAAATGTTAAATGGGTGCATTAGATAAAAGGATGGAGCTCTGAGCTATATTAAGGTATGTGTGTGTGTGTGTATATATCTGTGTACAAAACGTTAAATGAGTGCATTAGATAAGAAGATGCAGCTCTGAGCTATATCAAGGTGTTTGTGTGTGTGTATCAGTGTACAGAATGTTAAACAGGTACATTAGATAAGAGGATGCAGCTCTGAGCTATATCAAGGTGTATTTGTGTGTGTTCTCTATTTGGCTAAGCTGCAGAATTCAATTAGAACGAGAACCCCACAGAATCAATACCAGGGATTGTTGGACAAATATGGATTAGTTGTAAAAAGTAACAGCAAAAGAATAGCAAATTAACAAGGTAATGAGAGGGTAGGAATTATTAACCCTTATCCAAGAATTATGCCTTAATAGGAATTACCAGCACCTTAGAAGTAATGGCTGGCTTCATATCTCTCTCTCTCCCTCTCTCTCTCTATCTCTAGCAAACACAAGTTCTGGTTTCAGCCATGCTTAAATATTCAGTGCGGAACTGTTAGCCTGAAGATAATTTATGATCTTTGATAGCTGCCTAAAACTAAAGGACAATTCTCACAGAGATCTTTTGAACAAGACTGATTATGGTAAAAGAGATGGGCTTAAAAAATACTCAGCAAAATCCATGTGGTATGGCTGTATCATCACCATCATCATCACCATCATCATCATTATTATTATGGATCATCGCACAGTCAGCCAGATGTTCAGACTGGATTTGGCATTTTGTCTACCTATCGAGTCCTTACCCAGGACCTGGGATAGGCAGATGTGGATGTGTGATGGTATTACAGATATTGTCGCAGGATGGAAGCAGTTCCTAGTAAGGCCGCCTTTTGCAATTGACTAATAGCGAATTTGTCAATGCCAATGGTGTTCAAGTGGTGCTCTTAGTCAATTATTATTATTATTATTATTATTATTATTATTATTATTATCCTTATCCTTATCCTTATCCTTATCCTTATCCTTATCCTTATCCTTATCCTTATCCTTATCATCTTCTCTACTGCCTTTTCTTGTTGGTACTCTCATTATTATGATTATTATTACTCTGTTATTTTGCATTTACACTGAGAGCTTCTGCTCATGTGCAGTGGTGGGATTCAAATATGTGAACAATCCATTCTCTGTGTGGATGCCACTTCCGAAAGTCTATTCTGGGCTTGGCCAACAAAAAAATAGCTACCGCTTCTGCTGAACTGGTGTGAACCAGCTGAATCCCACCACTGCTCATGTGTCCAATCACACTGGGCCAAATAAAGTATTTTAATTCTAAATATCAAGCCAATGAACTATTTTCATCATAGAACCCGTTTAGGTTAGGGTTGAATTTCTGAATTTCTTTCTGCAGGTTTCCTGTGATCTGGTGAGTAGGCAGGGATAATACTTACAATGGGAAAGCTTGCAGCTGGTTTTTTTTTTAATAGTCCATAATGTTTATAAGTCTTTGCGCCAAAACTTATACAGGTAGTCCTTGACTTATGATGACAACTGAGCCCCAAGTTTCCGTTGCTAAGTGAAACATTTATTCAGTGAATTTTGCCTTCTTTTATAACCTTTCTCGCTACCATTGTTAAAGGAATCACTGCAGTTGTTAAGTTAGTAACATGGTTGGTAATTGTACCTGACTACCCCATTAACTTTGCTTGTCAGAAGATTGCAAAAGGAGTTCATGTTGCTCTGTGACACTGCAACTGTCATAAATGTGAGTCATTTGCCAAGTCACCGAATTCTGGTCACGTGACTGTGGGGATGCTGCAATGGTCATAAGTGGGGAAAATGGCCATAAGTCACTTTTCAGTGCCGCTGTAACTTTATGGTCACTAAATGAGTAGTCGTAAGGACTACCTGTACATCTTGAGTCTCTCTAATATTGTCCTCTCCAACAGAACAATCTATCCATATGTCTTTGCTTTAACTTTAAAGTGTGATTTAAATAGTAAGGTGATGGATGAAGGCTGGGAGCACCCCAAATTAGTCCATTCTCTGACATGGAAGCTCTTTGAGGGTCTTTGGGCTAATCACACGTCAGGAGATCATCTGAACAGCATGGAGTGATAACTGTTCTAGTTATACAACAAAGTATAAATAAGTATGAAATATGCTTTCTAAATCGGAAGCTTCCATTTTTAATGGGGTCAGCAACCTTCTTATTGTTTGGATCCCTAGCTCATAACAAACATCTGTCCTTGACATCAGTGCATTTTTTGAAAAGGAGGGAAAAAAAAATCTCACTCGAGTTTGAATTGATCAGTTAACCACTTGTCCTGAGTTCCTGACAATTGGACACTGAAATGAGGTCAACAGAGGAAAAGTAATTTCAAGAGGGAGAAATGGCAGGGGATTGAGAAAGAGAGGTTAAAATACAAAGATTGTCTTCCTGGATGGTTGGGAACCAATCAGGAGATGCAGTGAAGAATAAAGAGTGTGCCAGGCCCTCACCATGACCTTTTGTGTGCAACCTCAGAGGAAAATTACCTGTACTTGATCGGAAGAGTTTCTGATGTTTTCTGAACAAAACTACCTCTGCAGAAATAGGTCAACTAAACAACTAGGCAAGTTTGAGATATTTAACTACGGTTACCAGATGGCAGGCTATTAATCAATCAATCAATCAATGACAAGAACTTAATGTCCATCTTGTAGCCATTCTTAAATAAATGGAAAATCTGCTCAAATGGATAACCCATTAGCAACTGTGATAGCTTGTTATGAGATAACCAGAGGGTATAATCCTGTTTTCCATGCCCAGACCCAACCCTCTGTTAAGTACTCAGAAGTAACTCCATGTGTCATTCTTGATTCTTGAGGCTGTCAGATATCAAGATATACACATGAAACATAAAGAAAATATAGAATGGTCATGCCCTGGGGGGAGGGAAATAACAAAATTTTAGAATAGGTTTGTGCATCCATCCACTGCTGTATTCTCAATCTCCTAATATAGTATAAGGGTAATAATATAATAGCCTAATGCTCTGGAGACCATCAACAACAACATATGGCTACAGAACTTCAAAATGGAACATCAGGACTAATCACCAGATCTTGGAAGGAGGAACGAACATGGAGAATTCAGTCAGTACCACAAGCACGTTTCTGTACGACTTGGAGGAGGGAATGAGACAAATGCAGTGTCCGAATGCCAGGCTGCCATTTGGACCAAGTGTCATGGTTCCGACAGATGAAACTCTTCAAGAGAACTTCGAGGCACTGTTTACCTTAAAGGATCTTTTATTCGAGTAGCATAATATTGGCACTGCATAATTGAAGCCAAAAACTGAATTCCCCTCCCCTGAGCACATAGTATCAAAGCACAATTCCCTCCTCCAATTAACAGTCATACATCACATTCCCCAATTAGCTTGAAGTTCGGGCTTCCTCTCCAGCTCTCCAGCCCGCCAATTCTTTATCAACTTTGGGCTCAATAACCTTGATTCTCACACTAGGTTTAGTGTTGTTATGTCTAGCTCAGTGGTTCTCAACCTGTAGGTCAGGACCCCATTTGGGGTCGAACAACCATTTCACGGGGGTTGCCAAACAATGCAGTCCACCATTTTTTTCCCCTTTTCCTTAGCTGTGCTACTCCCTTTTATTCTATTGGCTTTTGAAAGCCAATAGAATAGACTCTCTTGAATAGAGTCTAATTCTATTGGCTTTCAAAAGCCAATAGGAATTGTCCAGGCTGTCTCTGCCCTGCTGAGCCCGCCAAAAGTCCCATTCTGCAAACAGTGCTACAAGTTGTCTGCAGCAAAGGCGAGCTGTCTGGAAGTTTCCACCCCTCCCTGCTGAGCAACTACTAAAAATGTAAGTAAAAGAGGGCCAGGGGTGGGAGATGGGAGGCTGGCTGGTGCAGGGAGGGTTGCTGGCGCGCATGGGGCCCAGCGGGTGCCTTACCTCCCTTGGGCTGGGTCAGCTGGTGGCCCAGCTGGTGGTCGGCCTGCATTGTCTCTGGCCCTTGCCAGCTACACCTTGGCCGGCGCAGGGGGCGGCACCACGCATGCACAGCACTCCCGGGCAGGGAAAGTCCTCGACTTACAACCAGTTGGGTAGTCCTCAACTTACGACCAGTTGGGTAGTCCTCGACTTACGACCGGTTGGGGGTCACGGCATTAAAAAGGTTGAGAACCACTGATCTAGCTGGATTCTCATTCACATTCCTCCCCTCCCAGCATCATCTAACTCTAAAAGCGAAAGAGAAAAAGATGGCTAGATTTCCATCTGTTGTCAATGCAGAACATCCGATCTTAGCAGTGTTGACACCCAGCAGGGAGCTGTCTTTCTAAATGCTCTGAATGTTTGTTTCTTCTAATCTTTGGATTGTGGGGATGAACTCTACAACCTCCACAGCAACAGCAGGACATGATAGTTAATGAAGAGGTGAAAAAGCAGGCCCCGGTGAATTGCAGCCACCCTTCATGCCAATTATTGGGCTTGGGCAGGGAGAGCAGAAAGGGAAAAGGTGACAATGAACCCAACAAATAGTTAATCAATAAAATGCTCAGCCTTTTTTCCACTCTCACTTTCCTTTGTCCTTTCACAGTGCTGAGTCTCTTAGCAAAGATGCACTAAAGGCTCCATTAAGGAGAAAAAAGGGGAAAAATATATATGAAGAACCATGTTGAGAAAACCCATTTATGAACAGTCACAGGAAAGGAACATTTTTACATATATAATAAAAACCACCCAGAGTCTTCAGGCACTCAGGATTAATCAAATTATTATTGCCTTCAAGGACTCTTTATCAGACACATGGAGTACAGTAAATGTCTTTGAAAAATTCTCAGCCAGTCCAAAACAGGATTGGCAGGTTTTTTTTTAATCTAAACCTTCTCCGTATCTGTACCTTTAATAGCAGAGTGATCTGTTTCATATTCCCATGCTTTGAATCTGCTATTAAATGCCCAAATATGGAAAGGGTGGGGCAGGTTAAAAACTTGCAATTTTATTCTGAAACGGTTCAGAATTTCCTCAAGATATTCCGCGTCAGAGTAAACAAAATCTCGTCAATATCCAGAAGGTTAATTAATGGTGCAAACAGGCTGCAAATCCTGCCTGCTAAAGCTTTCTAGAACATAGCTAAATTTTCTCTCTCTCTTTTTTTTTTTTAAGAAAAAAAAAGAAGGGGAAAAAATTTGATTTTGGCAAGGCTCTAACTAGGAATGTTAGTATCATGGCTGACTCGCCAAACACCCCTGGTCACAACCAGACAACATAAACAGGGAAGAGGGAGAGAAAAGATTGTAAAGCAAGGGAGGCTTGGGAGCGAACTAAGGAATTCAAGTGAGCTGATGCAGCCCAGGACAGTCCTAACACCCCAAGGTCAAATGCTGGGAAAACTCTGAATGTTCCCAAAACAAAATAAATACAATTGATTGGTGGACAATGAACTGTGGGAAGGTCCAGGGGGCAAAATGGACATTTTACCTAGGTAGGGTTTCATGTGAAAACTTTAGAACTGGCTTTGCTATTGCTGAAGGAAAAATCATCATCAGGGTCCAGTCCAAGCCAGGAATAAACAACATGGTGACTGCTTTAGAAAGAAGATTGTAGTTTATTGAAAAATGGACAGAAAAATGGCTCTGGAAAAAAAACTGACCACATGTAGAAGGGAGTGGGTTTTTATACCTTCTTGGACTTTTGTTTGGAGTTGTTCCTGTGACATGAACTTTGACCTGAGTCTGAATGTGCCTTTCTGGTATTCTGATGGTGGTGGGTTAATTCTATTGTCCCAAAGGTCATATCCTGCTTCCCTGGGGCTGTGGCTGATGACTGTTATATTTTTTTGGTTTGAGGGATTGTTGATTTTAAGGATCTTTCTTTCTAATAACAGCTTCCTGACTCCAATCTTTCTGACCAGATTATTACATCTGCTTGTCTGCAGACCTGATTTCTGTTTGGGGCAGAGAGACTGGGGGGGGGGTTGGTTTCTGCCTTTTAACATCCTTTGGGAAATATATTCTGCCTTTGGGGAAATATATTCTGCCTTTTTAATATTTCCCAAAATATTTCTTTCTCTGGATTCTTCCCACACTACCTCTGTGCCTATGTGGAATTATCGGTAAAGTTACACTTTGGGTTAAATAATGTCCAAGGAGTTTCTTTTGCTGCATTTACCAATGGGATGGTTGCCAGTTAGCCCGTTAGATTTATACTGACTAAGTTGTTCAGATGAACCCAGTTTCTAGTTTATTTATTTATTAGACTTATATACCGCTTTAAGTGCAAGCACTCTCTAAGCGGTGTACACCATTAAGCAATGTGTATATATATATATTTACATTGCCCCCAACAATCTGGGTCCTCATTTTACCTACCCCGAAAGGATGGAAGGCTGAGTCAATCTTGAGCCGGTGAGATTTGAACCGCTGACCCGCTGAACACAGTCAGCTAAAGTGGCCTAGTACTGCACCCTAACTGCTGCGCCACCTCGGATCATTCCAATCCACTTCCAGAATACAGGTAGTCCTTGACGTAAGAGTTGGGCAGCTGGTGGACAATTGGAGTTACCCTTGTTGGTGAAGTACATCCATTAGCAAGCTTCCCAACTGTATTCATCTATGCTCAGATGACCTCTCTACTACGATCAGCAAGGCTTAATCAAAAGATGATAATGAACAAAAGGCAAAAATATCTATCTTTTCATGATAGGCTTCAGATGAACCTGGGGTGTTTTTTTTTTTTTTTGTTCTTTTCTCCTTATCCACATGTAATTTGACCGTGTGTGTGTATGAATAAATTCAGAAGGAATACCACTAGAAAAAGTTGAAAGGATCACATACCTCGGTTCTAATCTACATGAAAGCTGGGACATGACCATTGAAGTAAAGACAAGGATAGAAAAAGCCCGAACAGCATTCTTCAAACTGAAAAAGATCTTCTGCAGTCACGACATAAGCCTAAGACTGAAAATCAAGCTTGTCAGATGCTATATTTTTTCTATCCTGCTCTATGAAGTAGAGAGTTGGTCTCTGACAGAAGTCCACCTGAAGACACTAGAAGCATTTGAAATGTGGGTTTACAGGCGGCTGTTACGTATAAGCTGGGTTGACGTCCTCAGAAATGAGGACGTGATAAGCCGCCTGGGAAAGCCAAGGGAAATAATCAAAACAATTAAAAAACGAAAATTAGAATATTTCGGACATGTGATGCAACACCCAGAAAAATACGGCATACTCCATTTAATTCTCCAGGGAAAGATTGATGGCAAATGAGGTCCAGGCAGAAGAAGAACATCGTGGCTTCAAAATCTAAGGGATTGGTTTGGACAAAACTCAGCAGCACTTTTTCACGCGACTGCTGATAAAAACAGGATTGCTAACAAGATCGCCAATGTCCGATAATGGATATGGCACAAGAAGAAGAAGAAGTGTGTGTGCATGTGATGGAGTGTTTTCTAGAAAAAAAGCATTGGCTGGATCCATATTTGGTCATTATAGGGAATCCATACGAAATCTTTACTACATAAATTAGTTACAACTACTTACTCCCATTGACTTTGGTGGTTTGATTCTAAATATGAAAAAGTCTCAATCTATCCTAGGATCAGTCTTTTGAATTCCTCCGGAGAGAAAGAATAGAACACCACTTTTTGCCAAGACTGAAGAAAATCCAGTTCTTTAAGCAATATGGTCCCATGTGATGGTGAGAAAATTAACTATTTTTCAGACTGCTGTATCTGCAGGGAAATTTTCTCAACTTCAGCTACTTTAAGACGTGTGGACTTCAACTCCCAGAATTCCCCAGCCATCATGTCTTGTTGGGGAATCCTGGGAGTTGAAGTTCATGCATTTTAAAGTTGCTAAGGTTGAGAAACACTGCTCTAGAACACATACCAAGCCAACAGCAGTCGTGGCATACAGGTGAATAATAATTTCATTTCATGAACCAGGTCTTCTTTAGGCAAACATTCAACTTTTTACAGAGCTGTCAGATTTAGAGCAAGGAACATCTTAGACCTAGGAAGAATAGTTGCTTAAAATGCCAATGCTGTTCCTCAATTGCCAGGAAAACACTAATTACAGACAAGACTCTAAACCCTCCTATGGTTTCTGGCTCAGCAATCATGTCAAGAGAAGCTCCAGAAATCCAGAGGTTATATAAAGAATTGTCTTGGATAAGTTATAACAACGTATCGCCATCTAAATTTAATGTGGTGTGATTTGGATCGTCTTTCTTTCTCTCTGGCTTCAAGAGCTCGGCGGTGTCTAATATTCACCGGGGAAGATCCTTTGTTCCTAGGATGAATTGCAAGCTGTCCACTGTAACTTGTTAGAAAGAGATTACACCTTCTTTAAAAATAACCCAATAAAATATTGAACATTAGCAGGCCAGCTAAAGAAAAGCCAGCAAGTTTATGGTTGCAGTTCTATTTTAAAAATTTATATGGTCCTTGGCCTAATTTCAAGCAATTCCTGTAAAGGAAATAATTCTGGCCTCTAGCAAGGGCAACCTGTCTTGGTGAAGAGGGGGAGCAGAGAGTTGTATTGTGCTGAAATATGTATTGTAATTTCTCCAAAGGGTGCCTATGATAAAATCCTGTTTTTCCTCTGAGTCCAGGACACTGGAGACCTGAACATCTATTAGTGGTGTTTTTGATTTTTCTTTCTTGGTGCTGTTGGCAGACCGTTGTTGTCTTGTTTCACCTCCTTCCCTATCTGAGGATGCTCCACGAAGGGGAGACTTCAATTAAAACCAGGGAGAATGCAAAAAAAAAAAAAAGTGAGAGATGATTGAACCATGAAAGACAATCTATCCTTTCTCTCTTTCTCACACGCGCGTACCCATGCCGCAAATAGAGACAGCACACCTTTTCACACAAAATGATTGCTATATCGGGAGGAAATCCATGAGAAGTAATAATAATAAAAAAAAGGCACCCTAAAAGTCAAACATTTCATCAGCATTGTATTTCCTCTTTGAAAGACCCTTAAGAAGCAAAGACCCTTTCTTCAAATTGATTGACAACTGGTAGGGGGAGAAACGCAGGACAACGGGAAAAAAGAGGTTATCCGAAAAAAAGAAGAACGGGCTGTCAAGACTGGCTCAATTATCCAGTCGGGGATCTGCCTTGACCCATTTCTTGCTTAAATCCTCCCGGCATTGAAAAACCCTCTCAAAGACAAGAAAAGTCAAATCAAGAAGACAAAGTTACTCACTTTAATCGAGCGACTGTAACACAGGTATTCTTTGATTTAACACCATAATTGGGGGCCAGAATTTGTTGCTGGGCCAGAATTTGTTGCTAAGCAAGGTGGTTGCTAAGTGAACTGCAACCAATTTTATGACCTTTTTGCCATGGTGGTAAAAGCAAAGGTTACGTAAACAGTTGTTAAGTGCTTAACCCAGCGGTTCTCAACCTATGGGTTGCGACCCCATTTGGGGTCGATCGACCATTTTTCGGGGGTTGCCAAAAAAGGCGATCCGCCATTTTCTCCCCTCAGGGGGTGGCGCCGCGCATGCGCACCACGCATGGGGGGTGGGGGGCGGCACCGTGCATGCCCGCCACGCATGGGGGCGCCGTCGCGCATGCCCGCTGCGCATGAGGGCACCGCCGCGCATGCCCACCGCGCATGGGGGCACGGCGCGCATGCGCGGCGCGGCACACATGCACAGAATGTTTGTGTGACGGGGGTTGCCGTCACACAAACATTGAGAACCACTGGCTTAAGCGAAGCACACGGCTATTAAGCAAATCAGACTCCTCCCTCGCCCCAGACTTGGCTTGTCAGAAAACAGCTGGGAAGGGTAATCACATGACTATGGGGACATTGCAATCATTGTAAATAGATGAGAGTTGCCAAGAGCACACATTTTGATCATGGGCCCTGCTGCAACGGTCATAAGAAGGAGGACTGGTTGTGAGTCATTTTTTTCAGGGCGGTTCTAACTTTGGATGGTTGCTAAATGAATGGTTGTAAATCAAAGGCTACATGTAACAGAATAACAGGGTTGGAAAAGACCTTGGAGGTCATCTAGTCCAACCCCCTGCTCAGGCTTGAAATCCTATACCATTTCAGACAAATGGTTGTCCAGTCTCTTCTTAAAAACCTCCAGTGCTGGAGCACCCACAACTTCTGAAGGCAAGCCGTTCTACTGGTTCATTGTTCTCACTGTTTGGAAGTTTGTCCTTAGTTCTAGGTTGGTTCTCTCCTTGATTAGTTTCCATCCGTTGTCTTCAGTGGTGGGATTCAAATACGTGAACAACTGGTTCTCTGTGTGGATGCCGCTTCCGAAAGTCCATTCTGGACAACAAAAAATTAGCTACCGGTTCTGCCAAAGTGGTGTGAACTGGCTGAATCCCACCGAATGTCTTGCCTTCTGGTGGTTTGGAAAATATGTTGACCCCCCTCTTCTTTGTGGCAGCCCCTCAAATATTGGAGCACGGCTACTATGTCTCCTCTAGTTCTACTTTCATTAGACTAGACAAACCCAATTCCTGCCCTATTTTAGCCTCCAGCCCCCTAATCATTCTTGTTGCTTTAATCTACATCTCTACACCTCAGCTATCACTACAATATCCTGTACAAAATGCTGGAACTCTGGTACCTATACAATGCAGTTGAGAGAAAGTTTATTTGTTCATCTTATCGCTGAAGAAATGGAATCAGGTCCACCTATGATATGCCAGGCTTGGTGTATATACACAGGTAAAACGAAAAACAAAAAACTGGCAAAATCAGTCTCCATTTTCATTTATAGACATTTTTTTAAAAAACAACAAGAACAACAATATATCCTAGTTGATATTCAGCAAATGCCAAGTATGTGCTCATGGCGTGGAAACTCCCTATCAATACTTGCAACTTTTCCTGGCTTGCAAGTACTTTGAACGTGAGAAAATGCCAGCAAATGGCAGGCCGAAATGTAAGGTGTTTCTTTCCGACATGCCGCTAATGTACGCAGAGGAAGTGACATTTTGCTTCTGCCTAGTTTGCCATTTTGTGTTAAAGTCTTGCTTCGGCTACGCAGCTCATGGAATAAATGGCCCTTTGCTCGATAAATACATGCTGCTAAACTGTTCCGGATTATTGTGTTGTGTTATTGCCCCCGTAAAATGACATTTCAAAAATAATAATAATTGTTTGTGAGCTACCTGATGTTTTCAAATCACCACGACAAGCAGAATGCTCTTATTTGTTCTATAAAAAGATATGTTTCCCCCTTAGAGTCAGCTGTGGTCACAATCCAGCAGGCTTTTGAAAAGCCGGGCAAGACAGGAGATGCCAGAAGCAATAGAAGCAAAGAATTAAAGCTGGAGGATGGGCGAGTTATAGAAAACAACAGAAGGTTCCTTGGAAGCCCCTTAGCCTGAAGAACATAGAATAGCTGAGTTGGAGAGGACCTTGGAGTCTTCTATCCAACCCCCTGCTCAAGGCAGGACACCCCACACCATGCCAGATGGATGGGTGTTCAATCCCGTTTTAAAAACCCTTTGCCCACAGCCATATAAGCATATGGCGAGACTCTGCACATTTGCTGCCATATTCTCCCATGAAAATAGCAACAGCACTAGTTGTAGTACTTAGACCAGTGTTTCTCAACCTTGACAATTTTAAGGCATGTGGACTTCAACTCCCAGAATTCCACAGCCAGCAATGCTAAGCAGTTTACAGAGGCATCATATTGGCCCCAATAATCCAGGTCCTCATTTTACCGACCTCGGAAGGATGGAAGTCTGCATCAACCTTGAGCCGGTCAGGATCGAACTGCTGGCAGTAGGCAGAGTTAGCCTGCAATACTGCATTCTAACCACTGCATCACCACAGCTCTTAGAATGCATTGATGTGCATTCTTATTTGCAAATCTGTTGGCAAAGCTGAAAACCATGAATGAAGGCGAATATACATATCCCAGGATAATGTTGCAGGAGCCAATCTGGGTCGGTCACCGGGACTGGAGATAGTGTCTTCCGAGCTTGTGGCCTTGTACTGTCCAGAGAGGTTCCCTGAGCATGGGCTCCAGAATGAGTCTGAAAGCTTGGAAAACCAAATCTATGGTCCTGGTGACCAACCCAGATTGGATCCCGCAACCACACAACACCCCTGATTCTCTGAAGGGCTCCCAACCAATGGCCCTGTAATAGATCCTGGTTATTTGCTTATTTTGTCCCTTTCCACCAGCAGGAGCAACTACACCCCAGATCAGTGATTCTCAACCTGTGGGTCGGGACCCCATTTGGGGTCGAACGACCATTTCACGGGGGTTGCCAAACAATGCAGTCCGCCATTTTTTTCCCCTTTTGCTTAGCTCCCTTTTATTCTATTGGCTTTTGAGAGCCAATAGAATAGACTCTTTTGAATAGCGTCTAATTCTATTGGCTTTCAAAAGCCAATAGGAATTGTTCAGGCTGTCTCTGCCCTGCTGAGCCCACCAAAAGCCCCATTCTGCAAACGGTGCTGCAAGTTGTCTGCAGCAAAGGTGAGCTGTCTGGAAGTTTCCACCCCTCCCTGCTGAGCAACTACTAAAAATGTAAGTAAAAGAGGGCCAGGGGTGGGAGGTGGGGGGCCAGCGGGCGCAGGGAGGGTTTCTGGCGTGCGTGGGGCCCGGCGGGTGCCTTACCTCCCTTGGGCTGGGTCAGCTGGTGGCCCAGCTGGTGGTCGGCCTGCGCTGTCTCTGCCGCTTGCCAGCTACGCCTCGGCTGGCGAAGGGGGCGGCACCACGCATGCGCAGCACTCCCGGGCAGGGAAAGTCCTTGACTTACAACCAGTTGGGTAGTCCTCGACTTACAACCGGTTGGGTAGTCCTCGACTTACGACCGGTTGGGGGTCGCGGCATTAAAAAGGTTGAGAACCACTGGTCTAGATGCAGCTGTTTAAATTGCCAGATTTCAGAAAGAACCCAGTGAAAAACATTTCCCTTTCACATATACATATTTCCTGCGATTCAACAATAATATTTTTGCTACTTAAAATTCATGCCTACGTGAAGAAAATTATTTAGCAAACTGTAATTAACAAAAACAAGGATGGCATTTTTTTTTTCCAAAAAAGCAGCACTAATAAATGCAATACTATAAATAAACCGTTCTCTCCAGTTGTGGGAATTAATTTGTATTTAATTTCTAGAAATTACCATTGGTTACTGTACATAGCCTTTGCAAGAAACGCCAGCTCTTGTAAAGTTGGGCTAATAACTGCTTATTAGAAATCCATTTTCTGCATTATGATTCTATATTCTTTTGTGCTCTGAATCAGTCCGCGTTGGATTTTATCAGATTTTTTTCCCACTAAAGGAGCATCATTATATTAGGGATGGAGCTGATAATAAAAAGGCAAGGAAGGGTCTAATGGTGCCAGGAGTTAAGGACTGCTAATTTTCTTGAATTATTGTGTGGAAAAGAGAAGCTTTAAGAGTTCTTTTGACTATGAGGCATTCAAAAAGGTCTTTAACCTTTTCCTTTTAATATTTAGGGGAGCCACCTCCTATGTCCTCTTCATTAGCACCAAGTGTTCTCACTGTGAAGCAATACTAGCATGTCACTCCAGCAAAAAGACAAAAAATAATGCTGAAATAATTCAAAAAGATACATCATTTCCTGTAATGTGGCAATACGGGGGGGGGGAGGAGGAGGAGGAAGAGGGGGACAGACCATGAATGACCACAAACATAGATAAGCTGCATTTAAAAGATCATCTCGTTTGACATGAGAGCTAACAGGACAAGCCCCAAACCTCTGGCAAAACAAGGAAATGAGGGATGTGAAAAAGGGATGAGTAAGGGATGAGAAAGAGGATGTTATGGGATGACACCATGCTGAAGAAGAAGCATAAGTTGATGGGTTGTGCCATGTGAGCATGGAATTACAATTGATGGATGAAAATAATTCTATGATGAAGAAACTTCTGCCTGATATGTACCCAGAAGCACCTTTGTTCCTGAACTGATAAGAAATAGATAGGCTATATGGGAAAAATATTGCCCCCCTACTAGGACACCATAACAAAAGAATAGATAGATGGATGGATGGATGGATGGATGGATGGATGGATGGATGGATGGATGGATAGATAAGTAGATAGATAGATAGATAGATAGATAGATAGATAGATAGGTAGGTAGGTAGGTAGGTAGGTAGGTAGGTAGGTAGGTAGGTAGGTAGAAAGATAGATAGATAGATAGATAGATAGATAGATAGATAGATAGATAGATAGATAGATAGATAGATAGATAGATATGCATCTGTTGTAGTCAGTCCTTCAGCAATCAATACTGTCTTGAGGAAATCAATTAGAAAGTGATAAAGTGAAGAGTTATATAACAGAAGCAGTAAAAATTGGGTCATGCAAACAGTAGGGAGCATAAATCATATCCATCAGCAGAAGTCTTGTGCATTCCGCTCATCAACAGATGAAAGGAAGCCCAATTCTCACTCCTAATCACAATTCAGGAATGAAACTTCACAGAAACACCTTATGCATCTCTATCTGGGCTCCAGACATACTGTATTGGCCTTGCTGGTTGCAAGTGATACTGATTTGCCATATCCTGTACAGATATATTCCAATCTACACTCCTGACCTACAAAGATGAGAAGGCTAAATTGTACAGTGAACAATTAAGGGAACTCGGCATTTTTAGCTTAACAAAGAGAAAGCTTCGGGGAGACCTGATAGCATCCCCCAATATAGGAAGTCCTCAGACTGAGCCCAAATATTTTCTTGCTAAGCGAGACAGTTATTAAGTGACTTTTGCCCCATTTTACGACTTCTCTTGCCACAACTGTTAAGTGAATCACTGCAGTTGCTAAGTCAGTAACATGGTTGTTAAGTGATCCTGGCTTCCCCCATGGACTTTGCTTGTCAAAAAGGTGCAAAAAGGCGATCACGTGATTCCCAGGGACATGCAACTATCATAACTATGAGTTGGTCGCCAAGCATCCGAATTTTGATCATGTGACCATGGGGATGCTTGCAATCGCCGCGTGAAAAATGGTCATGTCACCTTTTTTTCCATGCCACTGCAATTTGGAACAATCACTAAGTGAATGGTTGTTAAGCTGAGGACTGCCTGTACCGCTGTTTCAGGGAAGAGGGCATTGATTTATTCTCCAAAGCACCTGAGGTCAGGACAAAAAGCAATGGGTGGATGCTCAAACCAAGGAGAAATTTCCTGACAGTGAGAACAATTAATCAGTGGAATAGATTGTCTCTTGAAGTTGTGGGTGCTCCATCTATATATATATATATATATCCTCCATGTATGTGTTGTATGGCAAGTGGCTGGCTCAGTAGACTTGACATCCTTTCTCCTGGATGTTCTCCTTCAAACTCCTACTATCTCATTTTCTAGCACTTTTCTGCTTTAACAGCCATTCGGTGCAGTTATTAACATCCATTTGGAGTGTGAAGGACAAGCTGATTCTCAGATACAGCCTGGGGGCACTGTATCCAGGTCTGTCACTCAGGCTACACAATTGACATATTTCTTCTCTGCAAAATGCATCTTTCCCCCCTTCCCTGAACAACTGGGATGGGCTGTGGTTTGCCATGAACAATTATGAGGAAGTGTGCCAGTCTCCCTAAAGCAAGTCTTGAGCCAAGTTTCTCATTTCTCATCAACTATTCATGAATCTGTCACCCTCAGTCAATTGTAAACTGACCACAATGCAAGCTAGTCCTTCTGCCACTTTCTAATACTACTGCTATTGCTATTTCTTTTTCTTATTATTATATTTATGGCAGGTAGCATCCCAGAAATGACTTTGTCTGTCTTCCTAAACTTAGTTGAAGTTTTATGGTTAGCAGCGTATAGGAAGTGTTGGTGCACTAGATTAGAAGGGCAAGCCATTTCCACATTGTCAAGAACTTGTCCATGAAGCCAAAAGTGGTCACACCCAATGTAAACCAGACCTACCTATAGAATATCCCATATTTTCTCTGAAGGAATCGGGTACATAGAAGTGTTCCCTTATTTTATCTCCATTTACAATGTCTTTGTGAGGTGCATTAATGTAACTCAAGTAACGGTCTCAAAACCATCTGATGAGTTTTATACTTAAAAATTGACATGAGACTGGTTCCTGCTGATCTCATTCTAACACATTAACTATTTCCACCGACTGGATTTCCAACTTGTTATATTTATAGACATGACACACTGGCATTCTGTTCTCCTTCTGAGTGGTTTTGTGTTCATGCAACATGCTGGAAGAATTATCTTCCAGATTGATAGAGATTCAAGAGTCCATTATGTATACTGCCAGTTGCAAGTTTCCAATAACAACAACAACAACAAAAACAACAACAACAACAACAACAACAACAACAATAATAATAATAATAATAATAATAATAATAATAATAATAATGATGATGATGATAATAAAGTTGGAAGACACCTTGGAGGTCTTCTAGTCCAACCCCCTGCTCAGGCAGGAAACCCTATACCATTTCAGACAAATGGTTGTCCAGTCTCTTCTTAAACACCTCCAGTGTTGGAGCATTCATCGCTTCTAGAGGCAGGTTGTTCCACTGGTTAATTGTTCTAACTGTCAGAAAATTTCTCCTTAGTTCTAGGTTGCTTCTCTCCTTGATTACTTTCCATTCATTGCTTCTCGTCCTGCCTTCAAGTGCTTTGGAGAATAGCTTGACTCCCTCTTCTTTGTGGCAGCCCCTGAGATATCGGAACACTGCAATCATGTCACCTCCCTAGTCATTCCAGCAACTGTTTTAGTCATATCTTTATATTAAGATATCTACCTCCTTTCTGTGTTCTAGGAAGGCTATTAGAGAATCAAAAGGTTTCTATATATTTCCATATATTTGTGGACAACAGATTCTACATTGAAAGTGATTGGGTGCTGGAGTTCTTGAACTTCATCTCCTTTATCTCAATAAATCTTGCCAAAGAGAGTTTCATGAGGCACAAATATCAATACCAAACAACTTGACATGTGGTTTACTCAAACCAATGTTTGATTTAGCCTAGTGACCTGGACTATAGGAGAAGAAGAGGCAGAGCAGGGGAGCTGGAGTTAAATCAATCATTAGCCTACAGTCATTACGTTCCCACAAAGGGTCTCAGTCCAATCCTTTTGAACTCTATTTGCCCATATCTGGTGCCAGTTTAGTATTGAACTTTAGTTGACCAGTTTCTTTTGTATAGGCTTGAGCAATAAACCTTCTGAACTGCAGCTTAAGTTATGATCCTGATTTTTTGCACCTGACAAACTACACCATATATCAAGATTATAATGAGACACTCCACAAACTTGTTCCCTTCTAACCTAGCCTAATAGGTTAGAAAAGCAAACCAAGCCATTTCAGACTCAGTAAAGACTTAAATCCTGTCTGGTTGGATTATTAATTTGCTGGTGATTTTTCTTATCCTTTTAAAAAAAAATAAAAATAAAATCATGTCAAGGTTACAAACTCTTAAAATCCAGGCAGATTTCTTCTGAGACATCTAAACTAATGAATGAATGAAATGCAAAACTGCCACTTTGTTTTTTCTACCTTCCAGCTTGGATTTTATTTTTATTTTTTTTTAAAAAAAAGGATAAGAAAAATCACTAGCAAATTAATAATCCAACCAGCCAGGTGGACGCTATAAGTGCCCATTTGTCTATTCTCTTCTATAACCGGATTGAAAAAGACCTTTCCTTGACCTATCAAAATTCATCAGGCTTTACCCTGTGATAAACCTCATTCCACCAGGTTTTAAACTAGGCTCGGTAATGTGAAAATGCCATACTGTCCTGAATATGCGTCAAAATGCACCTCTGCCTCTACCTGCAGGCAGGTGCCCTTCAAAACACAGGAGGGTCAACTAAGAAAAGGAAGAGGGGTATAACTTGAAATGAGCTTCCTACAGGCGCAGACTGTAACTCCGCTAACTAGAGGCTTCTGTGTCTAATCCATCATCTGGGATGCAGATCTCTTATCCAGAAAGTTGTCGATGAGAATATAATTTAGAGTTAATTAGACAAATATTGTACATTAAACAGCCATTGATTGCTAAGGCAGAGGGAAAACAAGGCACGCTGCTCAGCTCCTGGGTAGGCAACGGACATGCCATGTTATATTGCGAATGAGGCTGGCAAATTTCTTTAACTGTTTCTAATCATCAGCTGGTAATTAGCATCCAATAACTTGCAACTTTGGTTTATCATTATAGATTTAAGAAGGCAGTAATTGTACTGTATGCTAATTAAATACCAATTGATTATTTAAGGCCTATATAGTTCTAACAACTGTGTAACAGATATACAGAGTTGTTAAACTGTAATAACTGCCAAATAGTTTCTCTGCCCTCCCCCGCTTCCTTCTTTTCACACAATGAACCCTCTAAATCTGCTTCTAGTTCCAGTTCATTCAATCAATGCTTGGCCTATGTTGAGCCTGTTTATAATATTGACCATTTAACACGCGGTATATTGAAAAAATTTTCTTCGGCATAAGGCAGGCCACATATTATTACAGTTGTTAGCCACTTTGCTGCTGCTCTGGGACAATAGCTTGCAAGATCAGGTCTCAACACAAGAACCAAAAAAAAAAACAACACAGTGCTGGGCTGCATTAACAGAGAGATAGAATCAAGATCACGTGAAGTATTAATACCACTTTACAATGCCTTGGTAAGGCCACACTTGGAATACTGCATCCAGTTTTGATCACCTTGATGTAAAAAAGATGCTGAGACTCTAGAAAGAGTGCAGAGAAGAGCAACAAAGATGATTACGGGTCTGGAGGCTAAAACATATAAGGAACGGTTGCTGGAATTGGGTATGTCTAGTTTAACGAAGAGAAGGATAAGGGGAGACATGATAGCAGTGTTCCAATATCTCAGGGACTGCCACAAAGAAGAGGAAGTCAAGCTATTCTCCAAAGCACCTGAAGGCAGGACTAGAAGCAACGAATAGAAACTAATCAAGGAGAGAAGCAACCTAGAACTAAGGAGAAACTTCCTGACAGTTAGAACAATTAACCAGTGGAACAACCTGCCTCCAGAAGTGGTGAATGCTCCGACACTGGAAGTTTTTAAAAAGAGACTGGACAGCCATTTGTCCGAAATGGTGTAGGGTTTCCTGCCTGATCAGGGGGTTGAATTCGATGACCTCCAAGGTCCCTTCCAACTTTTATTATTATTATTATTGTTGTTGTTGTTGTTGTTGTTGTTGTTGTTGCAATAGGAGATTAGGAAATCAAGAGTTAATGGCCACGCTAGGTGGCCTTGGCTAGTCTTTTAAGTTAAGCAGAGATGGATTAGGTTAATATATGGATGGGAGCCCACCAGAAGACCCACAGGGGTGCAACCGAGATTAGGAAATTAAAAAAAAAAAAATTCCAAAGGAAGACTAGGGCAATCAACCTCAATGTTGTTGCCAAGGTAATATCAATGGCTGCAATATCAGAAAGTCATGCTGAGTTATTCCAAAGCAGTTTCTTTTATTGTTCTTCACCCACAGAAAGAAATTATGTCAAACTGAAGCAAATTATGACATCACTAAAGACATACTCTGAGAATGTCTAGGGAAGAGCTGTCTTTTAATTTCCTATCTCTTGCTTTATTTAAAATATTTAGATAGTTTTCCCACCACCACTTAAAACCAAACTCTGGATCAGAGGTGTCCAACCTTGGCAAATTGAAAACTTGGAACTTCAACTCCCAGAATTCTCCAGCCAGATTCATGGCAGGCAGGGGGAATTCTGGGAGCTGAAAGCCACAAGTCTGAAAATTGGTTGGACATCCCTGTTCTAGATGGTTACCATCTAAGGTGTAAAACAATACAATACACGCAACAATAAAGACGCAAGAAATAAAACCCAAGAACCAACTAAATCAAAACAGAAAAAGCCTGTTGCCTCAATCACACCTCCCTGATGCCATTCACAACATTCTCTCCACACTGACCTCATCCTATCCCTCACTGCTCAGGGGAAGAAACTTCAGAAGAGGTCCTCTCCTGAAAGGTAGAAGTTGGGGGCCTGCCGGATCTCAGTGGGGAGGGTGTTCCATAGGGCAGAGTTGGCAATAGAGAAGAACACTCTTCTGAGGTCGCACAAGATGACAATGTTTGAGGGAAGGCACTTGGATCATGCCCACCCTTTCCACTCTGGCGGGATAGCAATAGCACGTAGACTTATATACCACTTCACAGTGCTTTACATCCCTCTCTAAGCATTTTACAGAGTAAGCATATTGCCCCCAAAATCTGAATCCTCATTTTATCAACCTTTATCGAAGAATGGAAGCTGAGCCAAGAATGGAAGTTAGGATCCAACTCCAGGCTGTGGCCAGAGTTAGCCTGCAATACTGCATACTAACCACTGTGACACCAGGGAAGGGCAGATACCCTCAGAAAGAGTTGGTCTTGCAAACCTGAACCACTATCAGCAGCATCCTCAGGATCTATTTGGATCCCTCAAAAGATCTCATGAATTTCAAACCCACTTAGGCTTTGTTCTAATCTGAATCAGTGAGCCAATTTTTGCTGGAGTTTGTGAATGAATTCTCCCTAAGAAATTCATTTGGGTTTTCCAAATCACTGCAGAATACTCAGTCTTTCCTCCAGTTTGCTAAATATTCTTGATGGAGGGAAAGAGGGGTTAGGGTTGGGAAGTGGGGCAGGACACTTTAATGGTCGTCACCAAGCTGATCAGAACAGACAGCCATGAGTTTAAGTCTGAGTGATTTACTGTTAAATAATAAACAAAGGGAATCGATAAATGTCAAATGATGTTGGGGAAAACAACTGAGGCTTCTCAAGTTCATATTTATAAATGCCTCCTCAAGTCAGGTTTCCATCCCTGTTTCAAATATGCATTGGTATTCAGCTCCAAGTGGAATAAAATCCTTATTACCATAAGAAGTTTAAGATATCCGCCACAGAAAATCATCATATTTTTCAGGGCAGAAAAGCCATATTTGGAATGGAATTTACTCCCTATCCCAAGTAATCCAACTATTGGCCAATAGAATGGGCCAATAATCCAATCAGTGTTCTCAATCTAGACTCAGGCCAGCGTAAATTTGCATCGATACTATATACCATTGTCTTTCTGAATCACCCACCTGGCTGAGAATTCACATTTATTTGGTGTGGACTGAGTGACAATGGTCCTTTTCTTCATCTGATCCAAGAGTGGGAGTTGCCAAGATTGGTGAACCCTAATCTAATCCAACTTTTTAGTTGTTCTATGATGTGAGAACTAGAATCCACCATTTGGTGTCACCATTGGACAGCGTTGCCTAGCCAACTCCAGGTAAAGTTTATTTGTACCTTGGTCAGATTTTATATATTATCCAACAATGATCAGAATGCCTTAGAAAAGTGAACATTTGCCTCCAATGTGTTATGGGAAAGAGAAGGATAAGGAATAGATGGTTTAATTGCCAAAACACAGACATTCTGTTAATAATTAGCATTACAGCCCTGTAAGGTTGTTTTATTTATCCCATGCTGCAGATGGTCACACAGAGATTGGCACATAATGATCTATCCATGGCTACTTAATCCATTCATTAATTTTGAGTTCTCAGGTCCCTTTATATTATTTCTGCTCCAGGATAATAGTTACCTTCAAGTAAACAATCCGTGATCCTGTGAACAGACACACAAACAACTGTAAATGATTCTACAAACTTTCTTAAAATGTCTACCTGATCGCTGTAGCAGGAAACAAAGAGAAACATCAAAAGAAGCTAGCCAAGGGAGATGTCACATCAAATCAAGGATTCTCAGGATAGATGAAACTTGCTCTAGAAACAGAGCAGAACTGCATTTAAGGCCTCTGAGGGATATCAATTGGGAGCCTGTCACTTGGTTTCAGGATACGTTTTCAGACAGGCTCTGTGGCTTAAGACTCTTGTGTTTGGACTGTGTTGGTGGGCAGCCCTGTCTGCAGTGCTGAAATATGAGATAAAAGGTCTCATTTTATTCCCTCCATGCTTTTGGACTAAGCTTTGTACAATTTCCTTTGATCTATTCAACAATTTAGTTTAGGGGTGAATGCTGTTGTTTTGATTTTACTTGTTTATATTTTGCACTGTGGAAGGAGAGAAGGCACGGGTAGCAGAAGAACTATACAAGAGGTCACAGTAGGACACAACTAGCAGAATCAATTTTAAAAATCACTTTTTACAACCCTGTGATCCCTCTAATTCAGGGTAGAGTCGGGGCAACTGGATGGAGCTGAGAGTTTACTGGCTGGATGCCCTTCCTGACTTCATGCAGAGTTCATGGCAGATATTTTTTTCTTTGTGCTCTAAAAGAGAAACATCCACCACTACCTAGGATTGAACTCTCAACCAAGTGGGAGGCAAAAGCCATTAGGTCTCCACAGCACACAATTAGCAGAGTCAATAATGCAGCAATAATATTGCTGTCATTAATTCCCTATTTCTGCCAGCTTTAGATCCACAAGAAGCTATGCTGGCTTCTTCTACTGTACCACTTCAGCTGCAGACTCTGAGCTAAGCTACACATTACACAAGAGTCCCAAAATATGCTCTGGTCTAGAATGAGATTGGATACACGGTTATTCCCCATGATAGCAAACCACCCATGTTGTGTAATCAGGGCTATTTCATTGTAACCAAATATGCTTTAATAGTATGAGTATTGTACAGGAGTATCCACAGAACCTGATAAAAAAGAATCAATGTTGTGGTCAGAATAGTGTAGTCAAAGCACATAAAAAACAGTCAGAGTTTTGATTTTTTTTGTGTTGTTGTTGTTGACCATACCCTGCAGACACTCCTTGTGCAGCATTTTATCTGAACACAGCAATTGAGTCTTCTGAACTATGGCTTTGGGTTTGGTATGTTTAAAAAAAAACAAAAGCAAAGCAAAGCTATAGGGGGAAAAAAGAGTAACTGACAAGACTTTTTCTTCTTCCATCTCCTTGTCCTTATGTCAGAATCGTGACGTTAGTTCTTTGGTATAACAGCCTCAAGAAGAACTGCCCAGAATAATAATAATAAAAAGATTTATACATAGATAGGGAATCTCATCTCAACCTCGTGGGTAAATAAATGACATGAACTCCAGAAGTTGGGAATGAAATTGGACTACTGTAAGTTGAACATTAACTCGAGTGAAAGAATCAATGGCGCAACTTAGAAAGGGATGTCATGGTCCCTTCAACTCCTTATATCCCAGAATCAATACTCAAAGTCTTTCTCAAAACATCCCATTTTCTCTGTCATCTGAAACTGAGAGTTTAATGGAGCAGAAATCCATTGATCATTAAAACAATCACTAAAATATATGCTGCTTCTACAAGAGAGTCCATCAGCAATTCAGGGTATGAATAAGACTCAGAAACTGAGGCACAGAGCCGAGATTTGCCCAAGAAGTCATCTTTGGCAGATATGACCACAACTCAATATCAGAGGTCTCCTCCAAACCCTTAGCCAGATGAAATGGGAGGTGATTCTTTCAGAGGTTTCATTACCCAAATTAGACAACATTATCAGTCCTACTGATATAGCACTGATAATGTTACTTAGTTTGGGTAATGAAATGCAAGAAAACAACCATGCTCAGAGAACCCAAGGACCTCTTATTTCAACCTTGAGCTACAAATATTCTATCTTGTTGGAAGGAGGAAATCTCCAACCATTTCTTTAGGGCAAGATTTAGCAGCAATAGCAGCCTTATGACAGAAGAAAACCTTAATACAATTCTTTTCTGATGTCTTTGCTTAAGGTTGAAATGCAGCATGGAAATCTCACAAAACTGAAACTTACTGGGAAAAAAAAAAGACTGAACCATAAGACATGCAGCATTCATGCACACAGCCCAATATTGTGTTAGGCACAGAATGAAATAATACATTGCCACATCAAAAAGTCATACAATAACTCACTACAATCCTATTTAAAATCACAAAAGCGCCACAGTCTGCCACAAACACTTCAGTGAAATTCTTTTTTTCCTTTTAAAGAATTTCTAATGCAATTTTTTTTTTCAACAGATTGAATAAGAATTGTTAAGGAAAAAAGAAACCCTTAAGAACACTGATACTAATTTCAAGCTATGTCTGCTGTGGTTCAATCCAATATTCTAAACAAATGAGAAAAGATGGAATTAATTGGATTCCTAATATTGTAATGAGAACTTGCTTAATGCCAGTGTTTCTCTTAAGTGTAGTATCTTTTTTAAAAAAAAAATCTTCCTGCTCTTCCTGAATGTTGATTGTTTTAAAAAAAATAATAATTCACCTACCTCTGTATTATGTCCTTCATTTATTTATTTGGCATAGGGAGTTCTGAACTTACAACGATTCATCTAGCAACCCTATGATGTTACAATGGCACTGAAAAAATGATTTATTTCCAGTCCTCACACTTATGATCTTTGCAGCATCCCTGTGGTCACAAAATCAGAATTTAGGCCCTTGCAACCAGCAAGCATTTACAATAGTTGCAGTGTTCTGATGTTGTGTGATTCTCTGATCAGCAAAGTGAATGGGAAAGCTGGATACAGGTGTCGGCTCCAACTACAGTATCCAAATAAAAGTCCATGATTATTTTCATTTCTGAAAAGCTTATTGTTTATTGAATATCTGGCCTGGTAAAGGGGAAGGTAAACTAACTCTAAAATCGCAAGGCATCAACCACAGTGTCAAGGTTCTGACTGAAGAACCCTACAAAGTAAGCATAACTTAGATGATATAATCTCTAATCATGCAAAACTTTATTGAGCACATCACTTCGGCAAAGATGAAAGGAAAACTTGCTCTGGTTACTTCCCACCTAAATTGCTATATTAAAAGTATTGAAACCTCCCCCCCCCTTATTAGTGCAGGTCACATTATCCAATTATAAGTCAGAGAGTTATTATAAGAGAATGTCTTTTGTTCTCAGTAAACAAATCTTGAGTGACTTTGGTTCTCATGGCTTGGCAGTCCGATATCTGGAGCCTGCCTTTCATTCTTCCCTCCCCTTCCCCTTGAATCTGTAGACAAGCTAAGAAACAATAATGGCTGACACAAAATAAGCAGTCTTCAAGGCTTGACACATACCATATAACAATGACATTCCCAGCCAACACCCCCGCTTCCGGATGTCCACATAGCTCATGGAAACAGTTCTCTTTGTTATGGGAGCCATCTGCTATCTTCTTCACACCTGCTAGAGTGCCCTTGAAAGGTTTCCAGACAGCCAACTCTCAGCAAACTTCCACAGAACTGGAGAGGTTTCGTTTCCCTAACTAACCTAGTCGAAAGCAACAGCTCCTCCTCCCCCTTACTCTAATGGCAAGATGAAAACAGAGAGGCACATAGCTGCCAAAGTTTCACTTAACAACCGCATGATTCACTTAGTAACTAAAGTGATTTCCGTAACAACCATGGCAAAAAAAATTGTAAAATTCAGCACCACTCACTTAACAACTGCCTTGCTTAGCAGCAAAATGCTGGGCCCAATTGCGGTAGTACATCAAGGACTACCTGTATATCCAGGTCAAAATTCAGGGTCAAAGTGGGTTCCCTTCCCTAATTAATATGCATATGCAACAGAAACTTCTTGACTCCTGCTGTGTTTCTTTTCATCACAGTGCTGAGAACTTACTAAGGTAGCATCTGGCTCCTGATTCTGTTATTCCTTTCAAACAGCAGCCAAAGGATCAAACTCTGCATATTGTATTAAAGCAGGAGTCTCCAAAGTTGGCAACTTTAAGATGTGTGGACTTCAATGCCCAGAATTCCCCAGCCAGCCACAGGTGTTGAAGTCCACACGTCTTAAAGTTGCCAACTTTGGAGACCCCTGTATTAAAGTAGGATTAAGACATATGTAGTTGGCGGTGTTTGTATGCTGTGCTAAACCAAAACCAAGAAAGTATGTTACAGTATACGTGAGACACTCAGATTAGAACTTCAACTCCGTTCCCTGTCCTTGATTGATTCCATTCATCCATATGTACTCCTAGTTGCCCTCAAAAGCTGATGTAGCATTGACGAAGAAATCTAAGTTCTTTGTTCCAGGGAGTCCTACTCTAATATCTTCTTGGTTCAGTTCATCACCCTGGCATTCTTTTTTTGCCATTCTTTGCTGAAGGGGAAAAAAAAAAAAGCGGAAAACATTGTTTTTTAAATACAGGTAGTCCTCAACTTACAATGCTTCATTTAGTGACCAGTTGAACTTACAACGGCACTAAAAAAAGTGACTTATGGCCCTTTTTCACACTCACAACCATTGCGGCATCCCCCACGGTCATGCGATCAAAATTCAGCAGCTCGGCAACTGGTTCGTATTTATGACGGTGGCCATGTCCCAAAGTCATGTGATCTCCTTTTTTTGTGACCTTCTGATGAGCAAAGCCAATGGGAAAGCCAGATTCACTTAACAACCATGTGACTGACTTAACACCTGGAGTGATTCACTTAACAACGGTGGCAAGAAAGATTGTAAAATGAGGCAAAATTCTACAAACGTCTCACTGAGCAAGAGAAATTTGGGACTCCATTCTGGCCGTAAGCCGAGGACTTCTTGTACGCTGAGGAGTAGCTAGTCATTTTAGCCTCTAATGATTTCTAAAAAAAAAAAAAAAAAAGTCTGGATCTTCAGTATTTATCCTATTAATTTCCTTTTTATCTCAAGACTCACTTGATATTTACCAATGATGTTATGCCTTATTGTGATTTAAGAGCTTATGCTGTAAAAGTGGGTGATAAAAGCAGGTGACAATATTTCTGACCTTAAATGTTAATCCAGTTGTAATACTTTGCAAGCCATCACAATGGCTGTATATTTATACCTAGGCTACAAAGCTCACACCCAGAATTTGCCACTTTCTAATTCAGTCCCAAACACATTTCCCCCCCCCTGTGGAAGACTAATCTGAAAGTTGTGAATGAAGCAATTGATTTTTTTAGGAAGCTGTTAGATCTCAGACAGTTGCTTAACTGTACCATTACAACTCAGAAATAAAACCAGATATTGGAAGACCAAGCAAATCAATGCAGGCAGTGAGGTGTGGATAGGCAAGGAAGTAAGGAAGATGTCTATAGATAGAGTCTCAATCATCCAGGTCATGGTTATCCCAAAGTTCAGCTGAAGAGGCTTCTTGAATGAGAAATGAAACATTTTTAAAGAATAAAAGAATAACAAAGTTGGAAGGGATTTCAGAGGTCTTCTAATCCAACCAACTGCTCCAGCAGGAGTCCCTAGCCTACACCATTCCAAACAAATGGTTGTCCAGTCTCTTCTTAAAAATCTCCAGTGTTAGACCATCCACAACTTCTGGAGGCAAGTCATTCCACTGGTTAATTGTTCTCACTGTCAAAAAACTCCTCTTTAGTTCTAGGTTGCTTCTCTCCTTGATCAGTTTCCATCCATTGCTTCTTGTCCTGCCTTCAGGTGCTTTAGAGAAGAGCTTGACTCCCTCTTCTTTGTGGCAGCCCCTGAGATATTGGAAGATTGCTATCCTGTCCCCCCTCGTCCTTCCTTTCATTAAACTAGACATACTCAATTCCTGCAACCATTCTTTGTAAGTTTTAGACTCCACTCCCCTAATCATCTTTGTTGCTTCTCTCTTTATTCTTTTTAGAATCTCAACATCTTTTTGATATCGTGGCGACCAAAACTGGAGACAATGTGTGGTCTTACCATTATAAGTGTTACTAAAACCAACAAACACCAAGAAAGTCCAGTTGCCTTTGGGAAAAGCACTTTGGGACAAGTAATGGAGATAAGAGCTAACAATGGATCAAAGGGGAATAAATCAAGTCTCCAAACCCAACTGCTTTTAAGGAAAACTGGCACAATTCTTTCTGAAAGCTTCTGTCTTCCCCACTCACACATCCCGTGACAACTAAAGAGAACAACACCTGGAATGTACTGTACTGCCAGGTCTTTTTTTTTTCCTGAGCATTAACAACTTCTCCGATTGAATTAAATATGACTACAACATAAAAAAGTTTCTTTAGTTCAGGTGTAAATGCTTCCTGCCTTTCGTCTATTAACCGTCAGCCACCTATTTACAATACGAAAACTTGATTATAGCCTATGTAAGCCAACCTCTTTGTCTGCTTGGCTTCCTGCCCTCTTTATGTCACCGATAAAATGGGTTATAAAATCAAGAATAGAAAGAGAAATAAGTGATGTCTTGGCACAACCTGCAAAGAAGGCTTGAGATGGTTGAAGGGATACATACATAGCCTCAGCTACTCTCCTTTTCTTCCCTTTCACTCACACCCCAAATCCAGGATGGTAAAGAATTTTTTTATAAGTCATCACAACGGCTGCATATTTATATGAGGGCTATAGAGGGCAAACCCAGATTTTGCCATCTTCCAAATTAGCTCCAACTACATCCATTTCCCTCCTCCCCTATTATCTGGAAGTCTAATCTGAAAGTTGTTCTGAAGCAATGTTTTTTTTTTTTTAGGATGCTGTTAGATCTCAGACAGTAAAAATCGTACCCTTGTAAGTCAGGATTAAAACAAAACAAGATAATGGAAGGCCAAGCAAATCAATTCATTCAAGTGTATTGCTCTCTTTTTCTCCCCTTTCGCTTCTACCCCTAATTTCTCTTATTAAAATCATATAAATTTGCTCCTGGCCTGTACATGCTTCAGAACACCTGTCAGAAACTAGAGTGAAGGGTACGCCTCTACTAAGGTGCAGCAGTTGTATTGTTGATGTACAAACAAGTAGAAATGGCTCGTTTAGGGAAGAGTAACTCCCATAACTACACAGCCTGCTTTTGCTTATCACACAGAAAGTGTTCCTTTGCGGATGGACCTGTTCACGGCACAGAAGTAACTCGTGTCCCTACTTTTTGTGTGTGTTTTTAAAGGTCCTTGGCTGGCATTGGCAAGCAAGTGTTGCAAAAATTACAGCTTGGCTTCAGGCACAGGCCTGGCGATCAGTTCCTCTTTATGAGCCTTTATTGTTATTACCACCTCTTTCCTTTTATATTCCTGCCAAAATAGTCACATTAATCTCTCTCACTCCCTGAAGGCAAAACATGGGTAATTGGATTTATATGGGTTCGAAATTTGCTAGATTTAAGGAGGATGAGGAAAGAGAGTTAATATATACACAAATAAATAAATAAATCGGAGAAGGAAGGGGAAAGAAAGGAACGCTTGCTCTGGCTTCTGGAGCTGGAAAAACAACACCGGCTGGCTGAACACTCATAAATTTTAGCTATACCACGTTCCTCTTTCTGTTTTTTCTTCCCCCTGGGCATGTTGTGGTTCTTGATTACTTGAGCCTGATTTAAGAACTTAGTCTTCCAGGGAAAGCTGAATTTTCATCAAATGTCTCATTCGGGATATTTGGAATCCTCCCCATCCCATCTCTTTTTCGTCCTCGGCCTTTTCCCTTCCCTTCCTTTCCCTTCCCTTCCCTTCCCTTCTGGGAAAAATGTGGTGTCATTGACTGCACACAACTTGCATTTGGCAGACAGGGAGTAGCTCCCTTGAAAGTTTGAGCCTTAGGGAGTAACACCATTAAGATGCCTTAGTGGCTGAATGAACACCAGACATCTAGGTTCCTTGCCTGGAGTTAAATTTAGCTTGGATAACAAAATGATCTTGCCTGGGGCAGCTTGTATTCCTCTTAAAATCAAAACCGGCCACTGTGGGCCTGGACAACTTTTCTCCATTTCTCTGTGTGGGAATCAATCATCACCCTTTCTTCATCCTTCTCTGGATGAGAAGGCATGCATCTCTTTCTTTTATCTATTCCTTCCTTCCTTCCTTCCTTCCTTCCTTCCTTCCTTCTTTCTTTCTTTCTTTCTTTCTTTCTTTCTTTCTTTCTTTCTTTCTTTCTTTCTTTCTTTTTCTTTAGAGTTTTTTACTCCTGGTCGCTTTTTGGACAAGTCCCTGTTGTTTTCTTGGGAAGGCTTTCCAGAAGTTTTTCCACCTGAATTCCTTCCTAGGGCTGAAACAAGGTGTCTGGCCCAAGGTCACCCAGCTAGCTTCGGCATAACACAGGACTAGAACTCCCAGTTTCCCAGCTGAATGCCTCAATACTACACCAAATTGGCTATCATATTAATGTCCTTGCTTTCCTTATTATTGCTAGATCCCAGAGGGAGGGAAGGAGGGGAGAGAAGAGGAAAGGAAAGGAGAGGAGAGAGGAGTGGAAGGGGAAAGGGAAAGGGAAGGGGAAGTGGAAGGGGAGAGGAGAGGAGAGGAGAGGAAGGGGAACGGGAAGGGGAAGCAAAGGGAAGGAGAAGGGAGCTAGAATATAACTAAGTTACAGAAGGACATCTGAACAATGAAAACATGCTCTGAGATGCCATTAAGCATGAGTAGGCCATATTAATTCTAGCCTTGAATGCCAACTCTGTCTACCCAAAGATCTATAAAGTGCTATGAACACTCCGGTTTGCAGGTCCAGTGCCTAACATCCCTCCTTTTCTTGCCCGTTCGTCTTAGTGTGAAGCCACAATAGCAACGTCACACAATCATCTGGAAACCACTGTCACAAAGGGATCAGATCCATGACTTGTGGTCCCTCTCCCCACCAATCAATATCTCTGCTTTTGCAGTAAAATTAGTGGGCACATAATTATAACGATTGGGAGCAGGCAAGACAAGTTAAATATCATCTCCCTTGGGGTGGGGGGGAATGCATTATTATGCCAGCCGAGAAGACCCAAAATGCCACAACCTGCGGCTCTAATTTCACTGCTTTTTTTTTTCAGTTACACCTCCAAGAGAGAAGGAAAGAGAGCTGTACCTTCTGAACCGTCAGGTATATATTTAGCTGCTTTGTGATTTTATTTTGGGTGGGGAGGAGGTTAGGCTGAAGCATGATAGCAGCGCTAAGAAGAGGGCTGTGCTAATGTGTCCTTTGCTAATCCCTGCACTTTTAGCATTCATACACAATGGAAAGTTGCTCACCTCCCCTTTCCCAGCAAAGATTTAATGGCAGGGGAAAAAAAAAATTGCAGCGGTAATAACATGTTAGCTCAGTGCCGCACTTCACAATCAGGGAACTCAGTGGGCAGGAGGGTATTAGGACTGTCACTTTCCAGAGGGGGAAACTGAGGCCCTGGAGGGAAGACACTGATTTCCGTTCAGGCATATACACTTGCACAGATGTGCATGGACACCCCGAAATGCACCCACAATCGTCACATAGGCAGCTCTCAAGGCTTTACAACGCCAAGGTTGCCAACAATGAGCTCCATTGTTTAGTTTCCCTACTTTCATTATACATTTCCAAAACAGGGGGGCAGTGGGGGGGGTAGCACCGGGATTGGAAATAGCTTCCAACTCCTCATTGTGGCAGTGCCAGAGCCCCATTTAATGAAAAACAAATGGCAGTACATTTCAGAAAATGTTTAAAAAAAAAAGTGCAAAAACTGCAGTTTGTCCATGCAGCAAAATTGGACACATTAAAAAAAAAAACACAAGAAAATTCATATAATCCCAGATTGTTGTGATGTAGCTTTACTCAGTTTGCATTAAGGATAGTCCCTGAGTTACAACCACAATTGGGATCAGAATTTCCACCACCAAGCAAAAGCGATTGATAAATAAGTCATGCCTGATTTTGCAACTTCTTTTGCCACAAAACTGCAGCACTGCAGTTCTTCACCTGGTTGTTAAGCTAATCCACCTTTCCCCCACTGACTTTGCTTGTCAGCTGAGGAATTCTGGGAGTTCAAGTCCACCTCTCTTAAAATAGCCAAGGTTGAGAAATATTGGCATAGACCAGGGGTGAGCAACTATGTCTCCTTTACGACCTGTGGACTTCAACTCCCAGAATTCCTGAGCCAGCATGGCTAGCTCAGGAATTCTGGGAGTTGAAGTCCACAGGTCGTAAAGGAGAGATAGTTGCCCACTCCTTGTATAGACCACGGATAGACTGATTAAAAATAAATAAATAAATCAGAATATTCAGCTACTTCCCCAATTCATTTTTGGGAGAAATTTGAGACAATGGCTAAGTTTTCTGAGCCTTGCCGGAATTCACTTGTTTACAGCACTCCTTTGTAATGTGTGGTGTTGGCATGTGTTTGTGTGTGTGTATGTTTGTGTGCTTATAAGGAGAGGAGAAAAATGTTTAAATGCCCAGCGTCTATCACAAAAAGCTGCCAAAATTCCAAACAGACCCAAGATTGGTTTATAAAACTGGGTAGGAGGGAGGGAAAGAAGGATGGATGAGGGAAAGGGAATTGTATGCTGGGTAGACCAGCCATTCATCAGCCTGGCATGATAAAGGCATATATAATGACAGCTGTTTTGGATTGTCAACAATTTATGGCTTTATTTAAGAAGTAAATAGATCATTTTGAAGGGTTCAGAAAAGTTTTTGGGAACAAACTTAAATACAGTCTATGGGAAGGCTTGAAGACTTCTGTTGCCTGAATCCATGGAAGTCTGGCTCGTTCTGGGTAATTTTTTCTTTCTTTCAATCTTTCCAATCTCTGGAAACTGATTTGGCTAACTGCCACAAAGAAGAGGGAGTCAAGCTATTTTCCAAAGCGCCTGAAGGCAGGACAAGAAGCAATGGGAGGAAACTAATCAAGCAGAGAAGCAACCTAGAACTAAGGAGAAACTTCCTGACAATGAGAACAATTAATCAGGGGAACAACCTGCCTCCAGAAGCAGTGAATGCTCCAACACTGGAAGTTTTTACGAAGAGACTGGACAGCCATTTGTCCGAAATGGTGTAGGGTTTCCTGCCTGATCAGGGGGTTGAACTCGATGACCTCCAAGGTCCCTTCCAACTTTACTACTACTACTACTACTACTACTACTACTAATATTATTAATATTATTAATATTATTAATAATATTATTATTAATATTATTATCTTGAATGCATTTAATCAAGGTCGTTGCCAAAAACACCAAACAAAACAAAACAGCCTGAAATATCATTGCCTGGCTTCTAATTATGCAGTATCCACTGTCATTCTAACTGCGTACTACCATCATTTCAGAGCAAAATTGGGATCTATTGATAGTTTGCATAGCCACTTTAAACAGTACATATGCAAATTACCAATAGACTAATAACTGTTTTAGTAAAGCTATTGTCAGAGATTACCAATTCCACCTAATTCAAGAATCTAATCTGTATGCCATATTCTTTTATTGTGCAGGTAATCCTCAACATATGAGGACAGCCGGGACCAGAATTTCTGTTGCTATGCAAGGAGGTGATCTGAATCGTGCCCAGTTTTATCATCTTTTTTGCCATGGATGTTAAGCAAATCGCTGTAGTTATTAAGTGAATTGTGTGGTTGTTAAATGAATCTAGCTTTCTTCAGTGACTTTACAGAATAACAATAACAGAGCAGGAAGGGACCTTGGAGGTCTTCTAGTCCAACCCCCTGATCAGGGAGGAAACCCTATACCATTTCAGACAAATGGTTGTCCAGTCTCTTCTTAAAACCTTCCAGTGTTGGAATATTAACAACTTCTGGAGGCAGGTTGTTCCACTGGTTAATTGTTCTCACTGTCAGGAAATTTCTTCTTAGTTCTAGGTTGTTTCTCTCCTTGATTAGTTTCCATCCATTGCTTCTTGTCCTTCCTTCAGGTGCTTTGGAAAATAGCTTGACTGCCTCTTCTTTGGGGCAGCCCCTGAGATATTGGAAAACTGCTACCATGTCACCCTAGTCCTTCTCTTCATTAAATTAGACATACCCAATTCCAGCAACCGTTCTTTATATGTTTTAGCCTCCAGTCCCCTAATAGTCTTGATTGCTCTTTTCTTTGCTTGTTGGAATCCAGGAAAGGTCAAAATGGGGATCACGTGACCCCAGGACACTGCAAGTATTGTAAATACATGTTGATTGCCAAGTGCCCAAATTTTCATCATATGACCGTGATGGTTGTTAAGTGCGAGGACCCGTTGTCAATCACTTTTTTCAGTGTCGTTGTAACTTCAGACCATGGTTAAATGAATGGTTGTAAGTCACGAATGACCAATGCCTGATCTTCCATGGTTTTAAGGCAGTATTTTGCTTTGACAAGGGAGAGAACCAATTTTGTAACCAAGTCCGTTATTTTGCTCAGTGCGATAGCAAAATTGCTTAGCAATGTACAGAACCAAAATCTGAATGCTACCTTGCACTTCAAAAGTTCTTTCTCCTTGGAAATTGACTTTGTAGAAAACCTGGGAGGAAAGTCACACACCGGGATCAAGATCCCTTTTAATAACTCTGGCTTAACAGTTTTAATAAGTCCTCCACAAACGGTAAAAATGGGAACATTGATTTATCGAGGACATTTATCAGAAAATGGGATCTATCCGTGGTTAATTGAGAAGGTTGAAGCTCGTGTAATTAAGGAATAAAGCTACCTTACCAAAGCATATTGCAAAAGTCTGCTGGCGTTTTGTTTTTATTATCTTCCTTAGAACTTTTTTAATCTGAGGAAAATCTCCAGAGAACATTTGTAGGCAACTCTGAGATCAGGGCAGTATTTGGGGGTACAAACCCAGATACTTCATTCCTTGGAATGAAGAAAAGTGCTGCAAAATGTGTGAGGTTGTGCACCTTACTGCTACTGGGGAAAGGGATGGATTTTATCTCCCAGAATTCCCCAGCCAGACAGGCCATTGCTCAGAATTCTGAGAGCTAAACTCTATCCAGCTGATGACATCTGGGACAAAATGGTGGAATTAGAGAGGGCTCCCCTAAATCCATTGCATCAGATCAAACCCATAAGACCATTGCATAAAGTTATATATAACTTTAAAACTGATTTGAATGTTCATGTGGGATAGATACCAGTCTACAAAATCTTGGTTCCACAGCCCAGCCTCTCTATACTATAGTTCAGCAATACAGGTAGTCCTCAACTTTTTGCCTCATTTTTTACAACCTTTCTGAATTTTGCCCCATTTTTACAAGCTTTCTGGCCACAACTTTTAAGGAAATCACTGCGGTTATTAAGTTGCAAACACAATTGTTAAGTGAATCTGGCTTGCCTGTTGACTTTGCTTGTCAGAAGTTTGCAAAACGGGATCACGTGACCCTGGGATGCTGCGACTGTCATAAATATGAGTCAGTTGCCGAGCATCTGAATTTTGAACACATGATCCTGGGGAGGGTTGTAAGTGTGAAAAATGGTCATAAGTCACTTTTTTTCCCAGTGCTGCTTTAACTTCCAACAGTCGCTCAATGAATTGTCAAGGACTACATGTACAAAACCCTGGTTCCGCAGCTCAACTTTTTCTATACTTTAGTTCAGCAATATCTTACATGCAGCTGCTCTTCTTGTATCCGAGTCAGAGGATGGAAACGATTTGATCTGATGCTAAAAGGGCCACCACGTCCAGTCAAGAAGCATCAGTTAACTGACCTTGGCTGATCTTGAAACCCTAAGGACGCTTGGTTCTGTTTAACACTTGACTAGGAGACCATCTGGAGAAGAGCCCAATGCTGGGAAAGATTGAAGGCAATAGAAGAAGGGGACGACAGAGAATGAGATGGCTGGATGGAGTCACTGAAGCAGTAGGTGTGAATTTAAATGGACCCCAGAAGATGGTAGAGGACAGGAAGACCTGGAGGAACGTTGTCCATGGGGTCGCGATGGGTCGGACACGACTTCGCAATTAACAACAACAACAACAGGAGACCATCAGTAGACTGCAAGGCTCTAGGCTACGCTACAAGTTGAACAAAACAAATAATAAAAAAGCAGTGACAAGATGCACCAGGAACTGACCTCATTTAAAAAGGAACTTTCCCTTTTTTACTTTATGTCTTAATAAATTTGACAGATTGGGCTGCAAAGGAGGGTGTGTGTGCCGTGCCTTCTGAGACAGCCAGTTCAAATGAGGAAGAAGCACTTTCTGTGGTTACAGCAGTGCAAGTCTCACAACAGAGAAGTTAAGGAGAGAAGGTGTTGATTGGAGAAACGAGGCAGAATAAGATCTCCAGTTTTAAGCCTCCCATCTGGACCAAGGAAAGGCTTACACCTTTTTAATGAGGTGCAAATTTTCACACAATAAACTGCCTACTGGTTCCAAGAGATCTAACCGTTGCTCTCCCTGACTCCTGCAATTATTTCTGGATTATAAGTGGTGATATAGATTGATCTGGCAGCACCTCAAAATATAATTATTATTTTAATTTTCACTTCCGTAGAATTATATTTTAAGAAAAAGAGACCCAGAAAACAATGGCTATCCTGATAAAAAGCACCTTAATAAAATATTTCATGGAAATTATTTAAAGCGTGCACGTGGGAAACCTCAGACTTCATTGACATGTGGAAATTCAACAGTTCCTGAATTCTGCCTATTAGTGAATATCTGAACAATTCCAATTAGTACATGTGCGTGTGTAAACACACACTCATAAACTTGGTAACTATGTCATCTTCTTGCATATCTTCTGTGGTTGGTTTAATTATAGCAATGACTTTTTGCTTTACGTATACCAGCACATTTAGAACCTCACTAGGAAATTAAAAAAAAAAAGGGGGGGGGGAAACCAAACCAATGAATGATACCCATTATCCACAACACAATGTCACACATCTTTGCACAACAAGAATAAACTTGCTGATGGGTGGGAAATGGAGGCCAGTTCATGCTCATTCATACATCTGGTGTAAAACATGACTGACAAAGCTTTCATTTCTTCATTCCCTGGGGAGGGGGTTGATCCAGATACATTCTGATAAGATGTCCATACTGATGGTGAGTGAGCCCGTAGTATGCCCATAGTCCATAGTGGGCATACTTACTTCCTCTCTTTCCTCATGTCTTCGTTGAGCAAGGAGGATCAAATAGTCAGAGGTGTGAATTGATCCTTCGTATGATTATTCTGGCTAGTGGAGTCCAGGAGAAAGACCTTCTCTGCCATTGCACCTGTCCTCCAAACCCCCCCCCCCCGCAGTGTGAGCTGAGTCCCAACCCTCCTGATCTTTCATAAGAGCCTAAAGATCGTGCTGCAGCAAGGTTACTAGTAGGTTCATATTGGAAGAAAGATTTGTTGCCTACTTTAGAAGAATGGATATTTAAAGTTTCTAATTTAGCAGAAATGGCAAAAATTTCTGCTTATTTAAAGAATCATACACAAGAAAGATATATTATTGTATGGAGAAGATGGATAGATTATATTCAGAAGAAGTATGGGACTATAAAGTTTCATTTATTTTATGAGTAAATGTTATAGTAAATGTTGTATAAGAGATTTGTTTATGATGATGTAATTTAAGGGGAGTTAAGGGCTAAGTATGATTTTTCTCTTTTCTCTTTTTCTTTTTTATTGTATATTGTTAATTTTATTATTAATAACCCTGTACTCTGCTCTGGGAAGTGAGGGGGGGTTGAGAGTGGGTGGTTGGGTAAGTGGGTGGGTAAATAGGTAGAATAGGATAATATAGATATGGTAATTTATGAGAGAGGGCTACTTGGGCATTTCCCCTACACTGTATTCCTGTATTCGAGAGGGATGAGAGGGGAGGAAGGTGAAGGGAGGAAGTAGGATGGTAAGAGGAGAAGGGGAGGGGAAGAGAGTAGTGAGGGGAGGAGAGAAAGAGGAGGGAAGCAAGGAAGGTATTAGGGAGGGTGGATGCATCTTGGGGGGGAAGGATCAAGCGGCACCTATGATTATGGTTATGATTATGAATTTATTTTATTTTGTAAAGTGAATGTGAGGAAAATAGGAAAGACTATTATGTATGTTCAACACTTTGAGTTACTGTACTTGAAAAGTAATAAAAGTGGGATTATTTTTTTTTTTAATAAAAATATACAAATGTCAAAAAAAGAGCCTAAAGATCTTTCTCTGCCACTTAGCTTGGAACCCCAATGGCAAAATGTCACAGCGGGTGTGGTTGATTGACTAACAATAGATCCCACCCCATCATGCTCCTGCCCTCCCCATCTGTAACTGAATCATAATAGTTGCTTGTATTAACTTATTTACATTTTTAGTATATAACTATATCTAACTTTTATGATTGCAAGCTGTCCAGAGTTACCATGTGCTAAGATGGGCAGCCAATAAATTTTAGAATGAATGAATGAATGAATATCCTTCATACAATGATGCTGTGCCTGAAATTGCCAGCCAGGCTGGAAGGAGGGATCAAGTGTGGCCCTAGCTTGGAGTCATTGCACAGCCACAAAAGTCATAAGTCTGACCTCCCCCAAGATCCACGAAGCCTTATCTGGTCATTCACAGAGGAAGGCAAGCAGTCTGGGGAGATTCTTGTAATATAGATCATAAACAATAAAGTTACTGACTTAGGCTATTCACAAGTAGCTCTGGCTGCTTGTACCTGATGTGTGGTGCATTACACATTGTATGATACACAATTATTTCAGCCCTTTCTGGGATTTCCCTACCAACTCATACAAGCTTTGTTTGTACCTCACCTAGATACTTCAAAGGCTGCTGAACATTATAATACATCTTATATTTTATCCTTGGACTTTGAGGAAGTGGGATCAAAGGAGTACTGATGCTTTCGAGATTTGGGGTCAGAGAAGATTCCTACAAATACCTTGGACAACCAAAACAAGAAACCAATGGCTCAATGAACAAATCAGTTCTCTCTCCTGGCATCAATGATCAGGTTCAAATAATCCAACTTCAGGTACATTATGCAACGACCCAGGTCTCTGGAGAAGGTTGTGATGCTGGGGAAATGTGGAAAAGAAGAGAAGAAGACCAACAGGTGAACAGGCTGTTACAATGATGATGGGGACACTATTGGAAAAGTTGAAGGACCACAAAGGATTGTCATGGAGAAAATCTATCTATGTGGTTGCTAAGAATTGGCACTAGCTTGATGACATGTAATCAATATTTTATTCTAATGCATCTTGTACTGCATCACACAAGTCATTTTATCTTCTATTCCTTGAGCTCCAAGCCTTCCCTCTTGCCAATCCCCACCCTCTAGCTCTAGTGTAGATTTCAGTTTCCAATTCCTCATCCAACCCATCGATTCTGTTTTAACTCTTCAGCTATTCCCAGGCAACTCAGTTGCCTGAACTCAAGAATTAGCAAGTGAATTTGGAAAGATAACTTGGCTAATGGATTTGGCAACAAGAAGCCCAAAGATTTTTGGCAGCAAGTTATCATGGAAAGCAATCAAAGTACTGAGCCAGATGTACTGGCTGAATGCACAGTGACTGCAAAAGGAGGGCAGGAAATGCAGAGGTGGAGACCGGAATGAGGAAAGGAGACTAAAAATAAATACTAAGGATAAGAGGCAGTGAATGCTTGCAAAGTAGAGATAAGGCATCAGTGCAGGAGCATAATCAGGGAACTGGGAGAGATTTAGAAGAGAAGATATTGGCACCACTACTCTTCAATTGCCTATCAGAAAGTAGCAATGTTATAAAAACAATTCCACATTCCACTGAAGGAAGGGGATGCAGTGGCACAGTAGCTTGGTGACACTGGAACTGCCAGCCAGAAACGGTCTGTACTTCGGTGGTTCAAGACCAGCTCCATGACACAAGGTGAGCTGAGGATAGAGATTCATTCTCTGAGCTTGTGGGTTGTTTTCCAAATGTTTCATTACATCTCCAGTGGAATTTAAGGGATGTCAGTGTCATTACCTACCCTGGTAATGAAACATTTGGAAACCAACCCACAAGCTTGGAGAATGAACCTCTACCCTCATCCTACACCGAGCTACAGATGGAGCGCAAATGGAGTGAGCTCTTGTCACTCACTCTCCAGCTCCTGCCCACCCAAAAGTTTGAAAGCATGCAATACTGCAAGTAGATAAATTACCACTTTGGGGGGGACCTAGTTGTGTTCATGTTTGTAGAGAGCAGACCTGGATGGATGAGTGGCATCACAACACGAGATAAGATGAGGTGAGACCAGTGGAAGAGTTAGCAATCTGAGTACCGCTAGTTAATTGGCATAAAACTAGTTTGTCCCCTGTGGTGCACCAAGGATAAACACGCAAGGGCCAAACAAAATGAACTAGCAGTCTAGGCTGTCAGGACTGCATTGTGTGTCCAGCATGTGTAGATTTCCCTGATATTGTATGCCATATGCTAAATAAATAATAATCTACTGAAGGAATAACAGCTTCCATCTGGAAAAATCAGAAGAAGCGAGGAGAAAGCAACATTTTAATTCCTCCTTCTACATGCCTATTTCTCAGTGTTTGCAATTGCATGCCATCTTCCCAAGCTATGGAAAAAGACCATCTGCAAATGAAAATAAAATATCACAGTTGGCCATCTGCTGGCAAAAAACTAAGACTGCAGCCCTAAGACCATCCAGGTGATGTGTGCCTTCAAAAGTCTGGAGCTGCAAAAAGAAAAAAATTGCTATGGGCACCAACAACCTTGTTTCTAAGATGACGAACAGAAAAATATGATTTGTTTGGTTCTGTAAGAAGAAGTCATAACGTATCTCTTGAGGCTTTGAATCAGTTGTAGATAATATGTTTTTCTTTCATTCTAACAATGGTAATTTGCTTGTAGAATTCTTGTGTTGTTTACAACAGGGGTTACTTTAGTGAGAAGCTGCATGGAATAAGGCCTGGCGCACTACCATAGTAGGACTTTGTAGAAACTAATGAAGCTTCTTTTTCAACCTTAACTATAGGAGAGGCTGAAGGCCACTTCAATGCTGAGAGGTATTCTGAAAATATCTTTTAAAGTGGCCACTGATCCATTAGCAGTTCACAAATCTTTTCTTTTTTTAATTGTGCTTCTTTTTCCTGAAAAGATTGCTCAAAAGGGTCCTAATGCAATGGGTTGGATGCTGGGTTTTATTTCTTATTCCTCACCTACAGTATAACAGAATAACAGAGTTGGAAGGGATCTTGGAGGTCTTCTAGTCCAACCTCCTGCTCAAGCAGGAAACACTATACCATTTCAGACAAATGGCTGTCCAGTCTCTTCTTTAAAAACCTCCATATCCACAACTTTGGGAGGCAAGCCATTTCACTAATTAATTGTTCTAAATGTCAGGAATTTTCTAGGTTGCTTCTCTCCTTGATTGGTTTCCATCCGTTACTTCTTGTCTTGTCTTCAGGTGCTTTGGAGAATAGCTTGACTCCCTCTTTTTTGTGGCAACCCTGAGATATTGGAAGACTGCTATCATGTCAGCCCTGGTCCTTCTCTTCATTAAAGTAGACACGCTCAATTTCTGCAACTGTCCTTTATATATTTTAGCCTTCAGTCCCCTAATCATTTGTGTTTCTCTTCTCTGTACTCTTTCTAGAGTCTCAACATCTTTTTTTACATCGTGGTGACCAAAACTGGATGCAGCATCCCAAGTGTGGCCTTACCGAGGCCTTATAAGGTGGTATTAACACTTCATGTGATCTTGATTCTATCCCTCTATTAATGCAGCCTAGAGCTGCATGGGTTTTTAAGCCAGTCCTAAACTGCGTTATAATCTTTTAAGTAAGATCCCTCTTAATTTTTCTACATGTGTACAACCCACATATCCTCAGACAATGACTTCATAAGCATCAGCTAAGCACAGGTGCAATTGTTCAGTGTTGCCTCAGCCATTTACAAGCCACTATTTCTAAGTCACCATTTTAGGATTTAGTGAATTGCCCGAAGCCCGCCAGTCACAATTTATTCAATAAACCACGGTTTGACATCTATTTAAACCCAGGCACTTTGCAAAGTGCTGAGCTATTCTAACAGTAATCCTGATAATAGACATTTTTTTTTTCCTAAAAGAAACGAAATGGCTGTATGTTGAATACAGGGGGAGACAGCTGGAATTTCCCACCACCACACACTTCCAGAGCAGCAACATGAACATGAAAAAAAAAAAAAAATAAGCCCCAATTGCTGTAACTATTCAAAAGTACTCAAAACTACTCAGAAAGCGAGAGTTTGTACATGGGGCTGCTCTACATTTCAAAGCACCTCTTCTGAAGATTTGCGCAGCCTTACTGAATAAAGCAAGCAGACAATTCCTCTTTTCAATATATTGAGGGTTTCCTTCCAGAGCTTTATGCAAATAGCTTTTCTTGTATCTCTCAACAGGTTCTCCGCGTGATTTTGAGGCAAGGCTAAAAGGTGTTTGGCAGAAATAACAGATATCATTTGTGTGTAAGCTAGAAATCATGGTGTCTCCACCAAACCACCTTTAGCCCGCATTTCTGTTCTCTTTTTTTTTCTCTTTCTCTCTCTCTCTCTCTCTCTCTCTCTGTGTGTGTGTGTCTCTTTCTCTCTCTCTCTCTCTCTGTCTATCTCTTTCTCTCTCTCTTTCTCTCTCTCTCTCTCTCACACACACACAGACACACAGAGATAATGACAGCCAAACCCATATCATCTGTCTCCAGCTTAAATGGCCAGCTTGTTAATAGCTGCATTCTACACAACTGAAAAATCAATGAACAAAACAGTTATTTTAGAGAGAGAATGGACTGCAGTTCAGTTCTCAACTTCACACACAACTGCCATGTTTGGACTACCCATCTCTCTCTTTCTCTCATTTTTTTTTTTCTCCATCTGCCCTGGATTCACAACTTAATCATCTTCCTATTGGTATGGTAAGAAAGGAATAGTTAGTACCAGACTGTTGGAAGAGGCCAAGGAGAAGGTGGTTCCCCCATGAATAGTGGTGTGTGATTTGTCTGCCTACCCCAATGGGTCTCTCTGTCCAAGAAATAAAAAAGGGGGAGATAAATGATGAGCTAGCAGCTGGGTGGACCAACAAACGGGCCATTGAGAAACTGAATGAAGCCTCCCACAGCAGTTGGCCCTTTCTAGGGCACAGCCTGCTCCCTCTATGTTCCAAAATGTGCATCCATTTAAGAACCTCCAATGGCCATCTCCAAAATGTGTGTCCTCTTCCACAGGTTCAAACACTTTGTTCCTTCAAAGCATTCAACCTGGGTGCAGAATTAACCCCCTTGGGGGTGGGGTGAGGGGGTTAGACAATACATTGAGCTGAAAAATAACAGATTCACAAAACATCTGAGGTTTTTTTTTAAAAAAAGAGCAAACCAAGATTAAATCAGGGTTTCCTAAACATCTTGCCATCATGCCACCCTTTAGCGCAGGTGTGTCAAACTGCCAGCCCGCGGGCCAGATGTGTCATGGCAAAACTGCACCCACCAGATTGCCGGCAATGGAAAAAAAGTTGTGATACATCATGACATGTCATGTGACATTGTGAGTTTGACACCCCTTCTTTAGCGAAATCTTAATGTACACATCTCTTAAAAATCCAACACAAAAAAATAAACACAAATGGACAATGGAAACAATACACTGGCACTTGGGGAAAGGTGGATTTATTGTAGCAAAGTAATTTCATATTATCCTGGACTCTCTCTGTAGCTCCTCAAGGGAGGTCTATTTCATGGGTGGGAAAACAGAGATGCTAAAACTAATTCATCTGCTGGAGCGTGTCTTGCTACCACAGCCATGTTTGGTTGTAGGGTTACAATGTTTCCTTGGAAATCTTGGCTTGATGGACACCAGGAAATTGGTCCATAAATAAAACATAATGAAGAACAAGGTCAACAGATGACAAGACTTGTTCTGGAATTTTTGGTCATTGCTGATGAGAGAGCAAGGTGCTACAACAAAGCTGGCCTCACTTGCGTCTCAAGGATCCAATGCCAAGAATCTTCCCTAATGGATGGGCTGAGAATCCTCCTGGTGATCCCTCACCTTATTCAGAAAAAAGCTACAGTTGAAGAGATGCAACGAGTAGCGTTAAATCCATTTACGTCAGGCATGGAAATGCTCCTAAACTAGGTCTATTCTATGCAGAAATAAATTCCTCTGAATCAATCCCTCTGAGTCCAGTGGACCTTACTTATGATTTTTTTTTGTGTGTGTGTGTGTGTGTGTGTGTGTGGTGTGTGTGACTTGAGTTTACTGGTTGCAACTGAGTGGTCTCTTTCCTTTGGTAAATCATCAGTAGAGTACAGAAAGCTGTTTATATTTGCCCTCACCCATGAAAGCTCATGAGGAGATTTGGGGTGCCATCCACTGTGCAGAGCTATCATTGGGAGGGTGAAAAAGTGGAAGGGCTTGTCCAAAGAGATCTTTCAAAAACCTTATCTTTATAACACAAAAGAACTCAGAGTGAGTTCTCACCTGCACGGTGAGATGTCTGATGGGCATGTCAGGCTCGAACTGACACAAAGCCTGGACTGATTTTTTAGTGAGAGAGGCTACTCTAAAACATACACAGGGTAATGTGAAATCCTTACAGTAAATTCTTGAAGAAATGAAACCATCTCTCCAGGCTTCAGCGCTTCTGATCACTGTTACATAATGCAAATGCATTGTGCCTCCCTCACACCGCTCACTGACACATATTAATGAAATAACGATAGCCACAGATTAGAGACCTAGATTATTACAAACACCCAACACCGAAGCACAGTTTCATGAAGACTTTGGAAAACACTGTTGTTTAAATACCTTTTTTTTTCTCTATGATGTATGGGCATGGAATTTAGGTTGCATGGAATAAACTGTTAAAAGCAAGACTCACCAGTAGAAACCAATAACACTACTGCTTTTATAGATTGAACCAAAGCCAATTATAAACCATTCTGGTTGGTCCAGTTCTGGGATTGTCTGGGATTTCTGCTGAGATTGACTGGAATTTCTGATGGGATTGGCTGGGATTTTCTGGGATTGTCTGGGATTTCTGCTGGAATTTCTGCTGGGGTTGGCTAGAATTTCTGCTGGGATTGTCTGGGATTTCTGCTGGGATTGTCTGGGATTGTCTGGGATTTCTGCTGGGATTGGCTGGGATTTTCTGGATTGGCTGGAATTTCTGCTAGGATTGTCTGGGATTTCTGCTGGGATTGTCTGGGATTTCTGCTGGGATTGTCTGGGATTGTCTGGGATTTCTGCTGGGATTCTCTGGGGTTTCTGCTGAGATTGAATGGAATTTCTGATGGGATTGGCTGGGATTTTCTGGGTTGGCTGGGATTTCTGATGGGATTTTCTGGGATTTCTGCTGGGGTTGGCTGGAATTTCTGCTGGGATTGTCTGGGATTTCTGCTGAGATTGGCTTGGGTTGGCTGGGATTTCTGCTGGGGTTGGCTGGGATTTTCTACATTTCTACTCACTAACCAACCCTGTTTTAACCTGCTGTTAAAATCCTACAGCTGAGATGACCACTTGACCATTTCCACTGGTGGCCATACAATGCACTCGGCAAGCCATGTGGTTCTATTTCTGACCACTTCTCAACTATGTGTAGACACCCAATTCAGAAGATTCTCTCTAACTGAGGAACTGAACTTCAACTCACTGAATTCATTCTTCTTTCAGATGCTCCCAAACTCATCCTGTTTTCATTCTGGTACAAGGGCTAGACTATCCATCCCTTTGCTCATCTAGATAATGAGTCCAGCCATTGCTTCTTGCAAGCTTGCGGATGCCTTTGGGGGGAATCTTCTCAAAGCAAGACTCTCCCCATCTTTTCCTTTGCACAAATCCCATACCTGTAAATTCATTCAAGGAAGGCAAAGAGAAATCCAGCTGCATGTCTGATCCCAACCACCCAACCACACACGCACCAAAAGTAAGGCATCTGTTTATGAGCCAGTTTACATCTCTTTCTCAGCCAAGGAGTGCAAAGTAAAGCACTTTCTCCCTCCCTCTCTCTCTCTGTGTGTGTGTGTGTGTGTGTGCGCGCGCGTGTGTGTGTGTGTGTGTGTGTGTGTGTGAGAGAGAGAGAGAGAGAAGAGGAGAAGAGAGGAGAGGAGAGAGGGAGGGAGGGAGAGAGAGAGAGAGAGAGAGAGAGAGAGAGAGAGAGAGAGAGAGAGAGAGAGAGAGAGAGAATAACCCTATCAGAATTCACCCAAGCTGCCCCAGGAATCAAAGTGTGATATTAACAGATCGGCCCAGAAAATATAAAGCGATCTATGCAATCTTGGGAGAGACATCAAAAGTCCCAGAAACCAGTTAGAACCAGAGGCACGAATTGGAGAACAGGGAGAGGGGAGAGGAATAGCATATGCCATGCAGACCTGCCCCTTATTTTCTCACAAATACAACCCCAAGACACCATCCATGCCCAAGTTGGCACCCAAGCCATCTCCAGAACTTCTTTTAAAGGTGTCCATCCTGCAAGCTGACACAAACTCAGCTATGCAACTGCCTGGCACCCATCTTTTTTAAAATGCAGAAGGAAAGGCCTCACCCTTCTCTTCCCTCTCACAGTGCTCTTGTCAAGAGTTCCACCATGGCCACCACAATCATATTCCTTTGCAAGCATCAAAAGCACCTTAAATGGACCACGCCAGCCTTGAAAATGCTCTTTCAGCGCCCCCACCTGTACCCCGAGGCCATGTCTTTGCATCCTCCCCAGAATTTGCCTCTCCAACCAGACAAACAAGCAAGCAACTCCGTGCTGAGTACCACATCACAACTCCCTGGGTGGGCAGTGCAAGCCACGAGCAGGAGCCCCCCCGGAGGGGGAAACGACCCCCACCCCAAAAAGCAAGAGACACCCCCCCCCCCGGCAGTCAGCAAGCGTAGCCCAAAGCGATTTGCTCCTACCTGAGGGTGGCGCTCTCTCCTTGCTTGACCGTCACGTTGTCCATAGCCTTGGGGAAGGTGGCTTCTCCGCTGCGCACCGGCACTCCTGCGGGCACAAGGAAGAGCAGCCTGAGACACACGACCACCAGGCACCGCCAGGGCAGGACCAAGCCCCCCACGACCCTCATCCTGGGATGCGGAGACGTCCCTCCAGGCTAAGATAGAGTGCGCCGGGAGCGGGGGGGGGGCGAGGCTGAGTGAGAGGGTGCAGCGGTGACAGCGAGGGGGGAGCAAGCGGAGCCCGAGGCGCTTCTGCGGATGGACGGTCAGCGGGGCGCCCGGGAGAAATCCAGCTCCGGAGACGCGGGGCGCCCAGCAGCGGCTCGAGGGGCTCCCGGAGAGGCGCGGATGGCGAGGCCGGCCGACCCAGGGCAGCGGGAAGCTCCGGGCTCTCCTTCTCGGTGCAGGTTCCGAAGCCGGGCTAAGTGGCTGCAAGGCTCCGGCCGCCAAACTTTCTGCGCCGCCGCCGAGGAGGCAGGCAGGCAGAGGCGGGCGAGGCGAGGCGCAGAGTCCCCGCCGCGGGGCGCTTAGGGCAGCGGAGCGCCCGTCGGAGCCAAAGGAGACGGAGGCGTCCGGTTGCGGCTCTTGCTCCCTTTGCGCTCGCTCGCTCGCCAGACCAAGCCGAGCGGCCGAAGGAGCCCCGGAGCCCCGACGCCGCTCTCGGTCGTCTCAGTCTTCAGCCGTCGGGGCTTCTCCGGCTCGGCTGGGAAGGCTGCCGCCGCCGCCGCCGCCGCCGCCCCCCGGCGGCTCAAGGCAGAAGGCGGGCGGGCGGGAGAGGCGGGCGGGAGGCTGCCGCCGATGCCGCCGATGCCGCTGCTACTTCTGGCATCCCCGCGCCTCTCGCCCCGCTCGCCGGGCGCCTCCGCTCCGCGGTCCCTCCTGCGCGCGCCCACCGACGGGTTGTCATGGCAGCGTCTCCATCGCTGACCAGGGCGAGGGCTCCCCGGGGCAGCCGCGGCGAGCGGGGAGGCTCCGCACACGCAGCGCCCCGCGCGAAGGACCCGGCGGAGCGGCGGGAGAGGAGGAGGAGGAGGCGGCGGCGGCGGCGGTGCGCGCTCCTGCCCTCCCTCCCGCGCGCGTTAACCCTCCCGGCGCCGCGCTTGGGGGACTCGGACGGGAGGTTGGAGCCCCGCGGGAGACAGCGGCGGACGGCTGCTGCCTCCTCCGAGGGAAGGGGAGCAAGGAAGCCACCCAGCCAGCTACCCGCTACGCGCGGCTCCCTCCCTGTGACACCTCCACCCACCCCCCGAGAGTGACCCCCCCCGCCCGGGGACCTGGAGCTGCGACGCTTGGCAAGCTCCTCTTTCAGGACTCCGGCGTCTTGGAAGCGGGGTTGGGGCAAACAGTGGGAAAGGAAAGGAAGGAAGGAAGGAAGGAAGGAAGGAAGGAAGGAAGGAAGGAAGGAAGGAAGGAAGGAAGGAAGAAAGAAAGAAAGAAAGAAAGAAAGAAAGAAAGAAAGAAAGAAAGAAAGAAAGAGGAGGAAGGGAGGAAAGGAAGGAAGGAAGAAGAGAAAGAAAGAAAGAAAGAAAGAAAGAAAGAAAGAAAGAAAGAAAGAAAGAAAGAAAGGAAAGGAGGGAGGGAAGGAAGGAAGGAAGAAAAGAGAGAAAGAAAGAAAGAAAAAGAAAGAAAGAAAGAAAGAAAGAAAGAAAGAAAGAAAGAAAGAAAGAAAGAGGAAAGGAGGGAGGGAAGGAAGGAAAGAAGGAAGGAAGGAAGGAAGAAGAGAAAGAAAGAAAGAAAGAAAGAAAGAGGAAAAGAGGGAAGGAAGGAAGGAGGGAAGGAAGGAAGGAGGGAAGGAAGGAAGGAAGGAAGGAAGGAAGGAAGGAAGGGTGCAAGCTTCTGAGTCCCTGCTCAAAGGATGTACAGGGAAGGTTGTACAGGGAAGGTTGCTGAGACTTGTCTCCTGGTGCCACCATTCCCACCCATCTCTCCAGCCAGCAGGAGAACTTTGGGTCACCAGATTGAGTTCTTCTGCATTTGGAGGTAGGATGGTGGAGCTGGGGAATTGGCCATTTCAGTTCCCAAAATGTCAAGTTGGTGGATTTAGCAAGGGGCTTCAGAGAGTTCTGAATTCAGGAAAAGAAAAACTATTATTGAAATCCTATTATGGGCTTTTTTTCTCCCCTACCCATTGATGAACCCAATATCCCATTCTCCACTTATTCACCTTTCTGGGACTTCTGTTCCAGACATCATGGTGTGGAAGGGAAATGGTCATGGTGGATGAAAGGAGTGGGGCAAAGAAAGAGACAGGGCACCAGATTGGGGAAGATCTACAGGATAGAATTGTAGAGTTAGGAAGGATAGAATTAGAAAGCATATGGAAACCTCTCTGGAACGTCTTCCAAAAGGGTGAATCTAGGTCATAGCAATAGCATTTAAGCTTAGCTAGCACTCCATAGTCCTTTAAAGCACTCTTTGGGTAGTTTACAATATAAGTATTATTTGCATATTGCCCTCAACAATCTGGGTCCTCATTTTACCCACCTCGGAAGGATGGAAGGCTGAGTCAACCTTGAGCTGGTCAGGATCAAACTCCAGGCTGCGGGCAGAATTTGCCTACAATACTGTATTTTAACCACCGCACCACAAGGGCTCATTAAACATTGCAACCCAAGCACTGACATTACCTACTTTGCTAATGAAACATCTGCAAGAAAACAGCCAAGCTCAGAGAGCACCTAGGAGCCCACATTGCAATCCAAATACTTCAGAAGGAAGCCACAGCGGGGGAAAGTGGCATTTCCTTTGCATGCAAATTTGAAATTGATGCCACTAAATTCTCTGGTGCCAATTTACTAGGTCAGATGGGGAGGGGGGAGGGTTGAGGGTGATTGTTAGTCCAGGGCAGTGGTTCTCAACCTTTTTAATGCCGCGATCCCCAACCGGTCGTAAGTCGAGGACTACCCAACCAGTCATAAGTCAAGGACTACCCAACCAGTCGTAAGTCGAGGACTTTCCCTGCCCGGGAGCGCCACACATGCGTGGTGCCATCCCCTGCGCCGGCCTGGACAATTCCTATTGGCTTTTGAAAGCCAATGGAATTAGACTCTATTCAAGAGAGTCTCTTCTATTGGCTTTCAAAAGCCAATAGAATAAAAGGGAGTAGCACAGCTAAGGAAAAGGGGGGGGAAATGGCAGACTGCGTTGTTTGGCGACCCCCATGAAATGGTCGTTCGACCCCAAATGGGGTCGCGACCCACAGGTTGAGAACCGCTGGTCCAGGGGAAGGACCAACACTGGCAAACAATACAGTGTCTCCAATAGTGGAGAATATTTCCACTGTTATCTAGTTGGGTAATGAAATGTCTGCAAGAAAACAACCAATCTTAGAGAGCACTAAGTACCCCACAATATAATAAAGAGCTCAACATCTAGTGATTACATAAAAACATGCAGTTTCTTGGCAAGACCACCTAGCTGGTCAGACTTGGCCTTCTTCAAGATTGTTATTTCAACTTCCTTCCATTCCAACTGTTCAGCCCTGTGATTTCCTGCTGATTTTTCCTTCCAAGCCTGATCTTGATTAGTTTCTAAGTTCAGATATGGTCATTCAGATGGTCCCACCTGCTGAGACACAGGAGGATCATTAAATGAACACTCTACTCTGCCTGGACTTTCAAGACCTTCCAAATAATAAAAAAGGGCCCTGTATTCTACTGAGGACACATAGACAACCTCAGCATAATTTAATAGAGGGGCATTACTGGATGATTCAAGATTAAGGCATACAGGGTGGATTTTCATCATACCATTGGAAAACTTAAAGAAAAACAGTGATTCCTTGTGTTTGTTAAATATATGCAAATGACTTGCAAAGCCAGGGTTTCCCCTTCTTGCGGCTAGGGCAAATTTCTTGGCTGAATACCAATTCTGTCCAGCAAAGCTTCAAATTACAGAGTTTGCTGAGGCAGCACACACTGTTGCGGTCGGCACAAACAAAACCAACACTGCCCCACAACTTCTGATACAGCTAGAGGCTTTAGAGCATTAAATATGGACGGGTCCTCAGGGACCCAATTTGTGGAAATGTGCACAGGACAAAAGAATAGAGGAAAAATAAGAATATTCCATGGGTTTCTCTCTGTTTGCAACTGAGTCCAAAAGAAGTTTCTGCTCTTCAGCATGAGAAACGGGACTAGATCAAGGGTAGTCAACCTTGGCTCTTTTATGACTCGTGAACTTCAACTCCCAGAATTCCTGAGCCAGCACAATTCTGGGAGTTGAAGTCCACGAGTCATAAAAGAGCCAAGGTTGACTACCCCTGGATTAGATGGAACCAGGTCCACCAACTTTCTAGGGCCGTCCCGTGTCCAGCATAGGGAAAGTTTAATCTCTGGGATTTGCAGTTAAGTCGTGAAGGCAGGAAATTCTGCTTTTAAAACATACGGGTGTTTAAAGATTAAATATATTCTTAATTATGGTTAAAAAGAATAAGAAATTGAGGAAATAAATATATATATTAGCCTAGGAGGGATGTATATTATTTTAAGTAGTATGTTATTTCTTACGTTTTCTTTACTCTTGCTCTCCTTTCTTTTGCTCTTCATCTATTTTTATCTATTTCTTAAGAAATGTAAAAGTGTGAGATGGCTTATACAGGAAAAAATAAGAGTTAAATTTGGAAATGTAAATGTAATTAATCTTTGAGAAAATCTTCACCAGTAAGAATATCTAGAATTTGGCGGGAGAAATAAAGTAAAATAAAGATTGTAACAGGAGCAATATAAGGCAACCAGAATGACTGACTAGAAAAGAAATATTATACTGATATGATTATTATTTTTAGGAATATTGGGAAAAATATATGTTTAACTGTTATTTATCAAAATAATAAGAATTGTATTAATTCAATGTCTGCAAAAGAGGATATTTGGGGGAAAGAGGACATCAACTGAAATTATTGTGTAGAATATGGATTATAGAAATTAATTGTTAATGATTGTTTTACAAATGTAACCCAGACAACACACTGTTCACCAATTATTAAGTGATTTATGTTTTTTTTTTTAAAAAAAATTCAATAACATATATAACAAAAAAAAAAACCCATACGGGTGTAGACAGTACTAAACTAGACAAAATAATGGAGATATTTGGTATATGGCACCTCCTGAGGGACTTGCAAAGCTACAACTTTCTCTTCGCCTTCTTGACAAGCAGCAAATGTCAAAAAATCCCCTGCTGGAGAATTTTTCAAGGAACCACATTCTCGGTTTTTCCTCTCCAGCTGGATCGTGAGCTAGTTTGGCTGTAGCCTCAAGGGAACAAGGGCAGGGACAATCCTGCCAGTAACTTTGAATATTAACATTTTATCCTTCCGACAACTCTATACCCTTGGTTAGGCTGGCGAACAGCTGCTAAGCTTTGCAAATGACTGAGACTCAGATCCACACCGCAGTCCTGAACTAACAACTTCCACATCGAGGCCTTGATTTGTGGTTTTTATATTTCATGAGAGGTAGACCTCAACTTAACCACCTCAGCTGAGCCCAACAGTTCTGTGGTTGCTAAACAAGACAGTTGTTAAGTTAATTCTTTGATACAGATTTACAGAACCTCCCACATGAACCTTCTCTAATGTCTTCATTTGAAGAAGAAAAAATGATGGGCCAATTAATCTAAACACTCCTCTCTAACAACAGCAGAGATTAAAATCACAATTTATATACTTTGAGGGAAAACAAAGAGAAGAAAATGATGCCTGATTTTGCAAACCTTCTGTGTACAGAAGGAGCTAAGGATTCTCTAATAGGATAATTGATATCCTGTTAATACCCTATTAATAATAGAATAGTTAATATCCTAATAATTTGTATCCTGGTGGAAATACAAATATTTCCTGGTGGAAAAGGTGAACTTTTAATGAAAAGAAAGAGGAAATCTATCTATCTATCTATCTATCTATCTATCTATCTATCTATCTATCTATCTATCTATCTATCTATCTATCTATCTATTTATCTGCCATGGTGGTGCAGTGGTTAGAATGCAGTATTGCAGACTAACTCTGCTGACTGCCAACAGTTCAATTTCACCGGCTCAAGGCTGACTCAGCTTTCCATCCTTCCAAGGCTGGTAAAATGAGGACCCAGATTGTTGAGAGCAATATGCTGACTCTGCAAACCACTTAGAGAGGGCTATAAAGCATGATGAAGCGGCGTATAAGTCTAAGTGCTATTGCTATCTATCTATCTATCTATCTATCTATCTATCTATCTATCTATCTATCTATCTATCTATCTATTTCAAAAGTCCAAAGATGCTTCCACGATCATATGGCCCAGCATGACTAAATGCCAAAGGCACCTGTAATACCGTTTCCTTCCCATCAAAGTGCTACCTATTTATCTACTTCCATTTGCATGGTTTTGAACTGCTAGAGTGGGTTGGAGCTGGAGCAAAGATGCAGTGCTCAGGTCTTGAACCCAGGCTGTGGGCTTTCCAGCTGACAAGCTCAGCGTCTTTAACCACTGAGCCATCGTTCCACCCACCCACCCAAACTACGCTCATATACAAATCCCACTTCAGTCACAAATTGAGCACCGTTGGTCCATATTGATGGCTTCACTCCTAGTTATTATGCTATTATTTTTTTAAAAAAGAGGTTAAAAAATAGACCAAGAGAGAGTTGCAGAGCGAGAAGGTGCAAAAACATAATTAAAATTACTTAGGATTGTTTTCCAAAGTCCTAGATCTAACAAAGGAGATTCAATTAGATTCTTCCCGCCCAATTTCTCCCTCTCCATCACTTACATAAAAAGGGTGGGGGGCATTCTCTATAGGCTGCCTCAGGATTGTTCTGGTCCATTGTGTAAATCAGTGTTTACCCCTCTGGATAATATATATATATATCGACACACACCGCCTGCTTCCAAAATGCTGCTGAAAAAACCACGACGCATAAGAGAATGATTTACAAATAAAGGAATCTCCCTGTTGAGGTGCCTGCTTGGCTTGCTATGGAGATGAACCGGCCCCTTGAGACAAAAAGGATATGTAAATGGATGTTGTATAGACAGAGGCTGACAGGTAGAAAGCAGGAGTCTAGAAAGCCATGAAAACTTGTTGTGTGCAAGATGCGGTCCTGGATTTATCAAGTGTTCCCCCTGGGTCTCCCTTCTCACCCCATTCGATGCACTGTACCAGGGGTAGGCAACCTTGGCTCTTTGATGACTGGTGGACTTCAACTCCCAGAATTCCTGAGCCAGCATGGCTCAGCTTGGAAACCTTTCCCCTCAGCATGGCTGGCTCAGGAATTCTGGGAGTTGAAGTCCACAAGTCATAAAAGAGCCAAGGTTACCTACCTCTGGGCTAGGCCTAGGCCGCTTGATGACTCGTGGACTTCAACTCCAAGAATTCTTGAGCCAGCATGGCTCAGCTTGGGAACCTCTCCCTTTCCCCTCAGCATGGCTGGCTCAGGATTTCTGGGAGTTGAAGTCCACGAGTCATAAAAGAGCCAAGGTTGCCTACCCCTGTTTGTCTGTCTGTCTGTCTGTCTGTCTGTCTGTCTATCTATCTATCTATCTATCTATCTATCTATCTATCTATCTATCTATCTATCTATCATCTAGGATAGGGGTAGGCAACCTTGACTATTTTATGACTTGTGGACGTCAACTCCCAGAATTCCTGAGCCAGCATGGCTCAGCTTGGAAACCTCTCCCTTTCCCCTCAGCATGGCTGGCTCAGGATTTCTGGGAGTTGAAGTCCACGAGTCCTAAAAGAGCAAAGGTTGCCCACCCCTGCCCTATACTATCCAAACTAATCAGCCTCCTTTTCGTCTTGGCTTCATGATCATCCCGACTTCTTCCTTAACTTGCGTTTCAGGGCTGACTCCCATTATTTCTTATTTGATCAGAAGATGCCCTGTTAGACAGACATAATTTAGAGCCTGGTGATGGGATGCAGTTGCACTAATTGATTTTTAATTATTTATATCCCACCTGCATTATTTTTATAAATAAGGTGACCGTCACACACAATACTCCTTTCTCCTCCTATTTCCCCCAAAACAACAACCTTGTTGAGAAAAAGTAATTGGCCCAAAGTAACCCAGTGGCTTTCAGGCCTAAGGCGGGACTAGAACTCCCAGTCTCCTGGTGATTGGCCCAAAGTCATCCAGCTGGCTTTCATGGCTAAGGTGGGACAAGAATTCTCAGTCTCCTTACTGATTGGTAGAAGTCACCCTATTTGAAGTTCTCGCAGCACTGAAAAAAGTGACTTATGGTCATTTTTCAGTCATAACTACTGTTGTGGCATCCCCCATGATCAATATTCAGACGCTTGGCAACTGACTCATACTTATGGTGGTTGCGATGTCCCGGGGTCACGTGATCCACTTTTGCAACCTTCTGACAAGAAAAAAAAAATCAATGAGGAAGCCAGATTCACTTACACGACACAGTTGTGACTAATTTAACAACTGCAGTGAATCACTTAACAACTATGGCAAGAAAACTCATAAAATGAGGCAAAATTCACTGAGCAATTGTCTGGCTTAGCAACATAAATGTTGGGCTCACTGGCGCTCATAAGTAGAGGACTATCTATATTGGTTCAGAGCTGCTTCCAAATTCAGTGCATATAAGTTTACATGCGCGGACACGCATCCTAATTTCATTTGCTCCAATATCATTTGGTATATGCAGACAGCACCACTATTAACGGGAACTTGATTTGAAGAGGACCCCCCCAAAAAAACACTAGCTTGTCCTTCCATTTTCCCCACCCCTTTTTCTCTCCCTCCTCCATTCCATCTGGAATTTTCTCCACCCCACTCCCAATCACCTCATTTTCTTAACTTTCACATATTTCTGGCTACTATTCGTATTAGGCTGTGCATGGTATATGAGAGAGAATTAATTCTAAAGCTTCTTCTCTGTCCTGTTTGCTTGACTTTGCTTCTCTCGGCTTGCCAATAATTATTCTTGCTTTACCAGCTTTCTTCCAATATGATGCGCCACGCTGCTATTAAAAGGAACTTCAGGGGAAATTGGACATTGGTAGCTGGGGACTCTGGTGACCAATTAATAGCATGTCCCAAATGCCAGCCAGGATTGTAATTAGAGTAATAAATTCTACACAAGATGTAGATTGCAAAGGGTCAAAACAGCATTCCATGCTTTATTGGATTACAGTCAAGAAACATAGTCCCAGAATCCTACCAAGGCTTAATTTGAGTCAAAGTTCAGCTCCTGTATCTATTTTCAAATGAAAGTTTCATGTAGAATCTATGAAGAAAGGAAGCTATTTCTGAGCACTTTCGGGGTGTTATTGTTTCACAGAAAATGACACTCTGAACCACCCAGAAATATCTGTAAAATTCTTATCTGAATTTTCTCCTTGCTACCATACCTGGATCTTTTTTCTGGTTGTATGACAAATTTGCCATGATCTCTAGTTTTGCAGGACTTTTACTAAAAAGCAGAGACATCACCCTGCCAACAAAAGTACGTATAGTCAAGGCCATGGTTTTCCCAGTTGCAATGTATGGCTGTGAAAGTTGGACCATAAGAAAGGCTGAGTGCCAAAGAATGGAAGCCTTTGAACTATGGTGCTGGAGAAGACTCATGCAAGTCCCCTGGACTACAAGGTGATCAAACCGGTCAGTCCTAGAGGAGATCAACCCTGACTGCTCATTAGAAGGCCAGATCCTGAAATTGAAACTCAAGTACTTTAGCCACCTAATGAGAAGGAAGGACTCACTGGAGAAGAGCCTAATGCTGGGAAAGATGGAGGGCAATAGAAGAACGGGACGACAGAGAATGAGGTGGCTGGATGGAGTCACTGAAGCAGTAGGCGTGAGCTTCAATGGACTCCAGAAGATGGTAGAGGACAGGAAGGGCTGGAGGAACGTTGTCCATGGGGTCGCGATGGGTCAGACACGACTTCGCAGCTAACAGCAACAATGGCAACAGTGCATGTTTTGATTTTAAAAAAAATCCTACAAGAATGACATAGTGCATGAAGATCTTTTGAGCAGTGTTTTACCAAATGCTAACTGAGAAAAAGAGTTCCTTGCTCCTGTCAGACATTGCAATGACTGATGAACTAAAATCTTTGACGGTACAGCCATAAGGTGACACCCTTTGGCTGCTGTTTTTCCAGTGCCAGAGAAGGTGAGGATTTACCTTTCACTTGTGGCTTAGTTTCCAGTTGTGCAATAGCTTGTCTAAACTACAATCATACAAACAACCAATACTGATGGAACTGTATCTACGCGCAGAGAGGGAGGAAGTTAGGATAGATTGAAATCACATTGTTACTAACCACCCAGAGGAAGACACATCTTTATGAATCAGCCATCTCTAGACCTATAGCCTCCAACAGCTGGAAACATCACTGTTGGGAGAGCCATTTCAAGAAAGAATAATACAAACCATGTGCTTGCATGTTCATAATTCAGAGTTATTTTATTATCAAGCAATGTTCCTCAGTCTTGGCAACTTTAAGATGCATAGGCTTCAACTTCTAGAATTCTCCAGCTAGCATGCAGTTAAAGTCCATACATCTTAAAAGTGTCAAGGTAGAGAAACCCTGTTATAAAACAGAGGTTGGGTTGGTGGCCTATCCACGTGTGATGTTGCTTTCAAATGCCATTGGTCCCACAGAAAATATCTTCTACCTTTGTGACATTAAAGGACCTGGAGTTGCTATGGAGATGAAGAATGGAAAACATTTCCTGACACCATCACCTTCTTCAACAGAGTGCTTTTAGATCACATGCTGGAAAAGGGAGAGTAGTGAGCTTGGATTCCCCCCACCCCCATGCAGCCATAACAACACATCCACTAAGCTGGAATGTCTTCTCCTGATGTGATGACTGCAAAGTCTCGAATTGGGTTGGAGGGAGAGAATGCTTTAGATAAAACCCAAAATTATATCTTTAAAAACCTGGCAGGAGTGAGGGTATATTGCCAGCCAGACGCATTTTTTCTCTGTCTAAATCTTCCTTCTAAGGAAAGTATCTTTCTAAAGCTACTCACATTCAGTTGGATTTATTGCTCCCAACTATATTCCATGTTAACAGCTTACTCCATTTAGAAAGGACCCAAAAAAACCAAACAAACCACAACCCAATCCTGTTCACCTCTACTTTTTTTAATCAACCAAGTCTTTTGAAAACTAAAAGTCTTGGATCTCTCAAAGGGATGTCTCTTTGCTATTCTTACTGAGGTCTAACTCCTCTCTTTTAAATGATTGCCCTAATGTTCATTAAACCTAAAATCTATTTTTTTTTCGGGGGGGGGGTGTTTCTCTACATTGGCTTTTTCATACCTTGGAAATATTGCATATTTGAATATTGCATCCAGTTTTGGTTGCCACAAGATAAAAAAAAAGACGTTGAGACTCTAGAAAGAGTGCAGAGAAGAGCAACAAAGATGCTTAGGAGACTGGGGGTTAAAACATATGAAGAACGGTTTTGGGAATTGAGTATGTCTAGTCTCGTGAAAAGAAGAACTAGGAGTGACATGATAGCAGTCTTCCAATATCTAAGGCGGGGGTCTGCAACCCGTGACAACTTTAAGACTTGTGGATTTCAGCTCCCAGAATTCCACAAGTCTTAAAGTTGTCAAGGTTGCAGACCCCTGATCTAAAGGGTTGCCACAAAGAAGAGGGACCAAGACTTCCAAGTTCCCTTCCAACTCTATCACTCTGTTTTTCATATATTGTACTAATACACCTGTTAAATGCAATAGGGTTAATAATCTGGGGAAATTGAAAGTGCAAAAGTCTTCAGCAGCCACCAATCTCAGGCTCTGCAATTAATAAGGAAGAGGTACAGTAAGACAAGTAGGAGAACATATTCATTGATTAACATTTTTGTTTTTAATTAGCTTTGCACCTATATCGGTTGATCTTCATAGGTAGTTAATTAAAAACAAAAGCAGCTGCCTACAATGAATGTGAGCAATTGCTCCAGTGTTTTGCCTGGCTGGCCAACCAGAGACGAGGCTTTTGTGTTGAATCCAGCTTGCTTGTCTCTACCATCTTATTATCAAATCTATTCTCCCCTTGGATATAGGTATTCCATTGTTTCCCATTAAGGCTATTAATAGCACTCTCCTTCAGGCACCAATTCTTTTCCTGCCTTTGGTGCAGCATGGGGGACTGCCAATAGACCCATTAACTTGGTTTGTATGGTGTTCATATTTTGCAAACTATCCTCCAGCCAGTAGCTTTCTCTTAGGAGACCTGCCAAAAATCAGTGCTCTGGTGTCTCTCTCAGGCTGTGATGAAAACTGTTGTGTAACACTTGAAAGAGACTTAAGTTATATATTCTTTTTACAACCTGTAATCCTTTAATTCAGGGTCAAATCAGGGTGACTAAATGGAGCTGAACATCTACTGGCTGGATGCCCTTCCTGACGCCTACATGGAGTTGGCAGCAGATATTTTCTCTTTGCACCCTGAGAGAGAAACATCTGCTGTTACCTAGGATTGAACTCTCCACTTTCTGAGTGGAAGGCGAGCATCTTCACCACTAGGCCACCAGTCCAGTCCATTTTGCATCATCATATTGCCTGTTGTGCTCTTTGGTCTATACAAAATACTAAGTGTTCTCCCTGCCCCTCAAAAGATTGGCTGTCCCCAGTTTATCTTGTTATGTGACACTTGGCAATGTCTTCAAATTGTCAAAGTTTTTCAAGTTGTTCTGATATACAGTTGAAAGCAAATGCAACTTCAGTGCCTAGCGATAGCTAAAAGCAGCGCTTTTTTTCTAAAAAAAAAAAAAAAGGTGCCGGAACTCACATACGTCATACAACCCGCCTTGCCTACCCTATAAGGTTCCATCCAAAAAAGATGCCAGAAAGCCCTGGCTAAATGTCTAATTGTCCTGCTTTCAAGCAAAAGTCCCCAAACTTTTTCACACAAGAGACCAGTTTCATGGAAGACAATTTTTCCACTGACCAGAGGATGGGGGAGGAGGAGGGTACAACCTAGACCCTATGAATGCACAGTTTCACTTGCCCATCGGTCACCTCCAACTGTGCAGCCCTTTTCCTAACAGGCCACAGATTCATACCAGTTCATGGCCTGAGGGTTGGGGACTCCCACCTTACATGAATCTCCAAGTCCAATCTAACAGTGGAAAACAAAAGTTCTTGCATTTTTTTTCCCTGCTGGTTTTTGTTTAAGTTAATAAAAGAATTATGCGATTCCAAAATTTCTTGTAGAAAAGCAAAGTTTAGTAAAATTGTCACGGGGGCAGAGTATTCTTTGGTGCTTCTTCAGATGGGTGGATACCCTGTTTCTCATTGTGCCATCCTCTCTCCAGCATCTGCAGCCTTCCAGGCTTCCCACATTGGCTTTCAAAGGAAGACTTTATGGAGAATTCTTCCTGTTTACCCCTCCTTGAAAATTGGACAAATGTCACTGCTTAAGGGGACTGGTGGTCTTAAGAACTATTGGGCAATCTCTGCTTCCTTCGGAGAGACACTGTTGGGAAATTTCTCCTAAGCAATTTCTCCTTCGTTGGAGGAAATCACCTAAGCAAGTTCTCTGCACACATACGTGGGTCAAAACTTCAAAAGGCCATTGTTGACCAGTCTTTGACCCCTCACTCTTGGCATTTCCCTCTGGTCTTTCTGTCCAGATGCACATAGTTTTTCCTGTTGTTTTTGAATTCCATTTGTCCCTTTGGTTTCCAAGCAAATGGATAAATGTGCCAACATTTCATTAGGGATGCTGTTTTTACAACACTCGGATGATTTAAAGGACAGCTCAACCTGGCTTTGCTAAACTGGGAAAATGCACAGAATTCTGGCCACATCTGTCTATTTGCAGAAGGAGACTCTCCCCCCAAACCCTACTGATCGTGTTGTATTAGGGGGAGAGACCTTTGTCTCTGAGATTCTTTCTGGCAAATGTCTAGGCTGGTAATTACAGATGGAAGCTAATTAAAAATAATAATGGAAAAGGCTAGGGAGAAATGGCACTCTAGGGAGTCAGATCAGTTTTCTGTTGCTCTTTTGGGCAGATAATATTTACTGCAAAGTGGGACTGGATATAGGAAATTGTGTGTAGGAGGCAGCAGAGGAGAAATGTCAGTGAGTGAGTGTGTGCATGTGTGTGTGTTAAAACTGAAAATATGATAAAATAAACTAGAGAGATGTAAATGATAAGAACTAAATGATACCAGAAGGGATATGGAAAAAATATAAGGGAGGAGGAGGAGGAGGAGGAGGAGGAGGAGGAGGAGGAGGAGGAGGAGGAGGAGGAGGAGAAGAAGAAGAAGAAGAAGAAGAAGAAGAAGAAGAAGAAGAAGAAGAAGAAGAAGAAGAAGAAGAAGAAGAAGAAGAAGAATAAGAAGAAGAAGAAGAAGAAGAAGAAGAATAAGAAGAAGAAGAAGAAGAAGAAGAAGAAGAAGAAGAAGAAGAAGAAGAAGAAGAAGAAGAAGAAGAAGAAGAAGAAGAAGAAGAAGAAGAAGAAGAAGAAGAAGAAGAAGAAGAAGAAGAAGAAGAAGACTCCTCTGGTCTCCTTGGGGCTTTCTGAGCTTACTTTTCTTGCAGACACTTCATTACCCAACTAGGAATATCAATAGTGTGAGAAGGGAGGGAGATTTGCAGAGAGGAGGAGGAGGAGGAGGAGGAGGAGGAGGAGGAGGAGGAGGAGGAGGAGGAGGAGGAGGAGGAGGAGGAGGAGGAGGAGGAGGAGGAAAAAGAGGAGAAAGAGAAGAAAGAGGAGAAAGAGGAGGAGGAGATATTAGTAGTGCTATTTCTTTCTTGAACAGCCAGACAGGTGTGTCTTTTATTTCTACACCAGCACATGGAAGAAGATAAATCTCAGTAGTTTGTGTAACTATGACTGGGTGTAGTTTCTGCGCAGATTGCTCACACTCATACTGGGCAAAAGATTTCAAAAGTCCTTCAGACTTCAGAAGGAAGCAGAGACTCCATCCTGGGTTCCACCGGCAGGATAGAGAGGCCTTAATACAGGTGGTTCTCGACTTATGACCACAACTGAGCCCAACATTTCTGTTGCTGAGTGAGACGGTCACTAAATGGGTTTTGTCCCATTTTAACCACCTTTCTTGCCACAACGGTGAAGCAAATCACTGCAGTTGTAAGTTAGCAACACGGTTGTTAAGGGAATCCGGCTTCCCCCTTGACTCTGCTTGTTAGAAGGTCGCAAAAGGGAATCACGTGACCCCGGGACACTGCGACCGTCATAAATACGAGTCAGTTGCCAAGCGTGCTGAATTCTGATTACTTGCTGCAATGGTTGTGTGTAAAATGGTGACAAGTCACTTTTTCCAGTGCCATTATAACTTTGAACAGGCTCTAGTGAACTGCTGTAAGTCAAGGATTACCTGTATCCATATTTGCCCTATGACTCAGAATTCAGAGATTTGTTTAACATTAGGGAAGATCCTTTTTTTCTCTAGCATCGCTCCTTGCTCTCTTTCGGCAGAGGAAATTTCTGCCCTTTTAGACGTGGGAAAACTCAAGACCGATTTTCAGTTTTCTTTATTGCTCTCCTTTTTAAACAAAACAGAAAAGGGGGATGAAAGACTATAATTATTCATCCTGTATCACAAAGTGGAAGGAAGCTTGAAGTTGTGTTTTGGTGTTTTGTTTTGTTTTTTTTCTCTCTCTCTAGATAGCATGTTTACTGGAAAGGGGTCGTGGGAGTCTTCCTGTTAGAGATATTGTTTATAGACCTCACCTTCTATAGGGTGCTCTTTTACTGCCATTTGGGAAGCAATATTAGCTCAGCTGAATTCATAGAGAGGGAGAAAAAAATATCCTCTGGTTATTGCTAGAAACAAGAATGAGGACAGAAAGCTGGAGAGGTCCAATGAAGCTTTAGCGGACCTGCCGGGAGGGAAGAATTTGGACTATTGCAACAATGCTTCTTCTTAAGGGCTTGGTTTCTTTGATCTTTTTTTATGGATGGAGAGGGTGACTAAGGAAGAGGGAAGCAGAAGCCAGACTGATAAATGTCTCCTGTTTGAAGAAAGCTTCCTACAGTTCTACCAAAACTCAGCCCAAGGTTTGGCTCGAGAGGGTTGTGCTGAATTCATTTCGGCACGCAGTTTAGGGCTTCAGCTGCTAGTAATGCAAGCACAGAGAGGGCTGTTACAAGGCTCGGTGGAATTCATTACTGCAAGATGTGGTGCTGGCTGGCCCCTAATGTGGATGGTTCTAAAAGTCAGAGGGATAAAGTCACAGAGGACAGGTCTATCAAAGATTTAAAGATGCGGTGTTACCTTGCAGCTGGTGGCAGCATGCCTCTGAATGCTGAGAAAGAAATATGTGACTGCCTTCTAAGCAGCCTGAGGCATCTGGATTGACAGAAAGGTTGGATTTGCTCTCGTTCTTAATTAACATAGGCAAAATGTACAATCCCCCCCCCAAAAAAAAACCTCACAAATGGGTGTGGGCAGGTTAGATGTGGCTATCCACTCAATCCATCAGAATAGAGCTGGAAGGGACTTTGGAGGTCTCCTAGTCCAACCCCCTGCTCAAAGAGAAGACCCTATAACACAGGGGTCTTCAAACTTGGCCCTTTTGTGACTTCTGGACTTCAACTCCCAGAATTCCTCAGCCAGGTATTCCTGACTGAGGAATTCTGGGAGTTGAAGTCCACAAGTCACAAAAGGGCCAAGTTTGAAGACCCCTGCTATAACATTTCAGATAGGTGGCTGTCTCATCTTTTCTTAAAAACCTCCAGTGATGAAACACCCACAACTTCTGAAGGCAAGCTGTGTCACTGGTTAATTGTCCTCACTGTTAGGAAGTTTCTCCTTAATTCCAGGTTGTTTCTCTTCTCGATTAGTTTCCGTCCATTGTTTCCTGCCTTGCCTTCTGGTGCTTTGGAAAATAAGTTGACCCCACCCTCTTCTTTTTGGCAGCCCCTCAAATACTGGAATACCATGTCACCCCTGGTCCTTCTTTTGTCTAGACTAGTCGTACCCATTTCCTGCAACCGTTCTTCATAGGTTTTTGTCTCCAGGCCTTTAAACATCCTAGTTGCTTAAGTAACATATGCAAAATATGCCAAACAAACTGGTGTGGGCAGGTTAGATATGGCTACCTTAGTTGTTTAAAGAAAGGGAGAAAAAAGACAGGATTTGCAAAAGTTGGGGAATACACCTTCAAGTTCCATGGGTCAATATTCATCCATCACTAGAGATTTTTAAGAAGAGACTAGAGCAGACATGTCAAACTCGCAACATCACATGACATCATGCAATGTATCGGAGGTTTTTTGCCATTGCCGGCAACGGGGAGGGCGTGGTTTCCCAATGACATGTCTGGCCTGTGGGCTGGCAGTTTGACACCCATGGACTAGAGAGTCACTTGTCTGAGATAGTATAGGTTCTTCTGCTTGAGCAGGGGCTGGACTAGAAGACCTCCAAGGTCTGTTCTATTCTATTCTATTCTATTCTATTCTATTCTATTCTATTCTAATTAAGAGACTAGAGAGTCACTTGTCTGAGATGGTATAGGTTCTCCTGCTTGAGCAGGGGGCTGGACTAGAAGACCTCCAAGGTCCATTCCAGCTCTATTCTATTCTAACATTCTCCCACAAAAATCTTCTGCTCCACCAAGACCAGACAATGCTCCTATCAAAAAAATAAAATGGCTCTCAGTTACCCAGGGAAGCAGGTTCATTTAGTGACTGTCTGAAGTCACAACAGTTCTGAAAAAAGTGATTTGTGACCATTTTTCATACTTAATGACCGTTGCAGCATCCCCCGTGGTCCAGTGATCAAAATCCGGACACTTGGCAACTGACTTGTAATTATGATGGTTGCAGAGTGAACTCCTTTTGTGACCTTCTTGGAAGCAAAGTCAATGGTGAAGCCCAGATTCACTTAACCACTGTGTTACCACTTTAATAACGGTGGTGACTCACTTAACAACGGTGACAAGAAGAGTCTTAAAATGGGACAAAACTGACTGAAGAAATATCTCTCTTAGCAACAGAAATTTAGAGCTGGTGACAAGTCGAGGATCACCTGTATTCAGTATGATAACTTGCTGGGGATTCTACAATGGGAAAAAATTTCTCCACTGGAAATAAAACATATAAGGAACAGTTGCTGGAATTGGGCATGTCTAGTATAATGAAGAGAAGGATGAGGGGGGACAAGATAACAGTGTTCCAATATCTCAGGGGCTGCCCCAAAGAAGAGGGAGTCAAGCTATTCTTCAAAGCCCCTGAAGGCAGGTCAAGAAGCAACAGATGGAAACTAAAGAGAAGCAACCTAGACCTAAGGAGTCGTTTTTCTAACAGTTAGAACAACCAACCAGTGGAACAATCTGCCTCCAGAAGCTGTGAATGCTGCCACACTGGAAGTTTTTAAGAAGAGACTGGACAGCCATTTGTCTGAAATGGTATAGGGTTTCCTGCCTGAGCAGGGGATTGAAGTAGATGACCTCCAAGGTCCTTTCCATCTTTATTATTATTGTTGTTTATTGTTGTTGTTGTTGTTATTTGCCAGGGATAGGCGTCTTCAGTTTGTAGGATTCAACAAAAGGCAGCCTAATGTTCTTTTTTTGGAGACAATGATGGGTTCACACTCTATATGCTAAGGCAAACTGTGATTTGTTTGCTTTTAGCTTAGCACAGTATATAAACCCAGTTCCTGCTTCCTGTGGTGAGTGAACTTATTTCTTCTAACAGCCAAAGTAAAATGCTGAGATAGATAATGTCCACTTTGCACAGGATTAGTGGATAGGACTGTGCCGATAAATAAGAAAATAATGTGAAGTAAATTTAAAGAGAGATATGCAGTCTACAATATTATGGACATCAGCCATCACCTTTGATTCTCCTAGCCGGCCTCACCCATCTGCCTCTAAAATCACATCTTATTTTTTTTTGTTCCCTTAGAATTACCTGTATCTTTTCAGATATCAAGTGAAGAGACACCAGTAGGAGGCAGCCCAAGTATCTGAGTTTGATCATAATACAAAGAGAGAAATTCCAAGACAATGATAGAGCGCAGTCCTAAGTCCCATCAATCAAATTAATGAAATCCATATAGAATAGAGTAGAGTAGAGTAGAGTAGAGTAGAGTAGAGTAGAGTAGAATAGAATAGAATAGAATAGAATAGAATAGAATAGAATAGAATAGAATAGAATAGAATAGAATAGAATAGAATAGGGTCTTGGAGGCATCTAGTCCAGCCCCCTGCTCAAGCAGGAGAACCTATACTATCTGAGAAAAGTGACTGTCTAGTTTCTTCTTAAAAATCTCCAGTGGTGGAGTGCCCACAATTTCTGGAAGCAAGCTGTTCCACTGGTTAATTGTCCTCACTGTTAGGAAGTTTCTCCTTAATTCTAGGTTGCTCTTCTCCTTGATTAGTTTCCGAACATTGTTTCTTGTCCTTCCCTCTGGTGCTTTGGAGAATAACTTGACTCCCTCCTCTTTGTGGCAACCCCTCAAATAGTGGAATACTGCTATCATGTCTCCCCTATTTCTTCTTTTCTTTAGATAGCCAAACCCATTTAGCAACAACACAAACTTCTTCTGGCACTAATATGACTTCAGGCCTAGTGCAAAGGCTAAGTTAAAGCCTGTTCTGTCTTTATCACCTGAGATAAGAAAATGGAATTCACTGGTTGAATTTTGAGACCAACTATTACCTATTGCCATCAATAACCAAGAAGCAGGCTCTCTGCTGGATAGAGGGACACCGAAGACCGTATTTTATAAGCTAGCTAATTGCACAATGATATCCATGAGAAGAGAACATCTTCTCAGCCCCTGAAGGCAACTAGTTCATGGCCTATAGCAGTAGAAGGGAAAATATGTTACTCTGTACTCAAAAGTGTTCACACATTTCATTCTGTTTTAAAACCTGGCCTTGCCTTAAGGGATAAAAAGCCCTTCAGCGTGCTAATTCTAAACACTGGCATGTGGTTCAGACTTGAGAAGGGCCCCAGAACTTCTACAAAAGAGAGACACTTGCAGACTCCAAACATCTTTCAAGTCTCTCTTTTGTAGAAGTTCTGGAGCCCTTCTCAAGTCTGAACCACATGCCAGTGTTTAGAATTAGCACATAGCACCAATTCTCTTATCTCTTCTTCATTTGGGGGCAAACCTTGGGTGGCATTTAAAAAAGACTCTCAACATCTGGGGGTTACATCCATGTAGTTGTTTCGGGACCATTATGGAATTAGTTTGCCATTGCGTCATCCTTGAGTGGGGTGGTGCGATGGCTCAGTGGTTAAAGACATGGATTTTTTTCGGCTGGAGAGCTGTCAGCCTGGGTTTGGGACCTGAGTGCAAGGAGGTGAGCTCCCGTTACTTGCTCCAGCTCCTGCTCAACCCAGCAATTCGAAAGCATGCAAACATGAGTAGATAAATAGGTAACACTTTGGTGATCAATGAAGTTAAGAACTTGGGGGATAGAAAAAGTTTTGCCAACTTGTATCTTCTCTCCACAGTTGAGTCTCTCATAAGGTGCATAATGACTATATGGATCTTAGAAACCTTTTATATTGGACAATTTGGTACTAGAACTGAAAGCCTGCTCTTCTGGCTTTTATCCAAAGAAGATAGTCTTCTGTTTCTCCATTTTACCTGTTTAGCTATTTGTACCCTAAAATGCAGGACTCATTTTCTAGGTCTATCTTTGCTGATGGCAGCACCTAGCTAATCTTGGAAGATGAGAAGAGTTGGGTCTGGTCAGAATTTGGATGAGACACCTGTCAACGCTGCAAATATTGTATATTCTTGCTTTTGACAATATGTAGAATTGTCCGGTAATTATGGGGTTAATACAGAGCAGAAGGGGGGTTGGGGGTAAAGCCCGGGAAAGAAAGAGGAAGAAAACCTATGACCTTCACACTAATTGGATAATGTGAGATATGATGGCTAATTTAGGGAGGGAACATGCTGATAATTTAACTGCTCAGAGGAAGAGAACTTAGATCCTAGCATCCCTCCATTGTGCCTGTGCCGACATTTTGTAACAATAAAAGACTTTTAGGAAAATAAATGCCTGGAAGTTCTTTGGAATGTTTCATTAACCGGAACCACAACAACACCATTGGAAAATCTCTTAGCTGTATACTAGAGTGGAAAATTGAAAAACTCTTCCAGGATGTGGTTATCAGGAATGTGTTTTTTTGGGGGGGGGGTTTCCCTTGAAAACATTTTGCTTCTCATCCAAGAAGAAGCTTCTAGGATGAAAAGTGAAACTTTTTCAAAGAAAGAACCAAGAAAGTCCCATTTGGAAAAGCACTTTTGGGATCATTAGTAAATGCCCTGATAGCTAGACATGACAGGATATCCAATTCTTCTTTTCAAAAAGGCATAGCAATACCAGAGAACATGAAAGTTTCAGGATATTTACTATCTTTCCCTTGCTCAGAATCTGTCTAGTATTCTGGACAGATTCAGACAGAATCTGTCTAGAATTTCCTGAAAGATAATGATGGGATATTTTTTCCCCATTGGTTCACCCTTGTTTCTGCTGAAGCCCATCACGAGTGAAAAGAACATATATAGAATATTGTTTTGGACCTTTCCCAAAACATGAGAAGATCTGGAGCTGAACGTCTAGGAATGCTTTAAAACATGGTGTATTTCCTTTATATATGCCTTCCTATATATATATGTCTTTTAAAATACTAAAAATGTGAATCCTGAGCATTATGACAACAAATAAAAGAAAAAATGAACACCAGAATATAATAAACCAGCCTGTTTAATATAAACAAGCCTTTGGTTAAGAAGAGTCACTAAGCTTTCATCCGGCCAAAAAACTGCCGGCGTCATCAGAGTTAGAATAGCAGGAGATCGGGAAGGCAGCTCATATAGCCTCCTGCCTCTGCGCCCGGCTCCTTGAGCGCGTCATCGGCCCGTTAATCCGGCCCCTGTGTGTTAATCCGTATCGCACAGAGTTGTTCTGCATCAGGCAAACTGTCTTTGACTCCACTGGTTGTTTTACGATCCTCAAGTACTCTTTTAGAGCATATGCAAACTCTTTTAGAGCATATGCAAGCATATGCAAGGGCGGCTGTCAATCCATCCCTGCACCCAGTCCCCCTCCCTCCGAGGGCCATTATCCTCCCCTACCCCCAAGGCCATTGTCATAATTCCTCCGCCAATGTGACAGCAATGCTGGCCACACAAACAACCCTCCCTTACATTCATGGTGTCTCCAAGGCCACGGCATGGTTGTTGGTTATATATATAAGAAGGTCTTGGTGTATTCGGGTCTTTCCCTGTGTAAGAGTGAGAGTATCTTGGCGACATTTCAACGAGGTCCCACTCATCATCTTCAGGCTGGGGTCTTCGGCTTCATGCTTGTGCGAGCAAAGTGTGAATCGGAGCTGCCGTCTCTCTCTCTCTCTCTCTCTCTCTCTCTCTCTCTATATATATATATATATATATATATATATATATATATATATATATGAATCACAAGAACTATTGTTGTACCCTCTTCTCTTCTCCTTCTACACTTGAAAACAATAAACAGAATCTGACTCAGAATCAATCACCTGAAGTCTATTTTTAGAATTAATTACGAGAAAATCATAATTTAGCTCTAAAAATGCCTTCACCAAGAGGTTTAAGTTGACCAGGTTTATCGCCGCTCTTTAGATACTCAGCCTGACTTCAGTTCTTAATTGTCTATCTTTGAAGGACAGGAAGACTTCCGTCACACAACAATCTTCCCAGAATAATTTGACATGTTTGTGAGACAAATGGGTGAATGCTTTCATGGAATCTGCAGCTATTCATCGCTTTGTGAATATGTCACAAAACATGTCAGATTGTAGAACTCTTTTATTCTTTTTACAGGCTGGCTCCATCTCGTCACATGACACTTTATTAAAGCCACCATTTGTCACATTAAGCAGCTTCAGCAACAAAAGAAAACCACTGGAAAATAGAGTTTTCCAAAATTGGTATCTCTGTCTGTGTGTGTCTGTGTGTGCATGTTTGTGAATGTGTGCATGCCGATGTGCTTTTTATTTCTCTCTCTCTCATCTACATGCATGCTGGCTAGAACAATGTGGAAAAGATAGGAAAACTGGCACATTTGAAAGGTTCCAAATTGGGGCGGTTTGCCCAAATCTAACCTGTCATGAAACTAGGTTGCATATGGTGGCATGGAGCCAAATGAACATTAGAGCTCCAGAAGACACTTCCACAATCTTATAAATAATACTAACAGGATGCATAGATTCACAGGTGTAGAACCCACCACGTCACCTCATACTTATGGTAGATTGTTAAGGAGACTTTCAGAAGAAACGGATGAATTTAATGCTTTCCATCCAGCTTCCATTGGCCTATATAGACAACTATGGATCCTATGTTGCTGAGGAACCAACTCATATTGCTCATTGCTGATGGCATCTAAGAAATGAATGTGTGAAGTAAGATATCTTGTGTCTCTTCAAGTGATTGCCAGGCAACTGGAGCAGGAATAAGAAAGGCTAACCTTGTTAAGTTCAATCTCCAATCTTTTCTTGGAAAAACACATTATGGAGATCACGGGTCCTCTCCAATTTCTAATTTAGTCCCAAATTAGTAGGAAAAGTCCCATCAATTAGAATCAAGGTATAATGCGACTTAGCATGTCTACCCTTCACTTCTTTTGCTGTCATGACATCCATAGTTGATACTTCTCAGAATGAATTACAACCTTGATGCCGCTAATTTTTTTGGGGAAGTCACCAAGAAGCTGGAAGCTCAAAATTCTTATTATGGCCAAAACTGGGGCTCTTGAATCCCAAAATGGCTTTCGTATGGAAGCTTAGAAACGCTGAACCTTATTGTGCAAAGAATAAACCTTTCTGCTTCCTCCAGGCATCCAGTCTATGGCCTGAAGCAAGAGTTATTTTAAGTTCTTGACTCGCGTTGACTTGCACATTTTGTTCTTCCTCTTCATTGCTTCCACTGTTTAAATTGGTTCAAGCACATGCCCCACCAATTGCATAAACCGGCCTCATGCCTCGCCAGTATTTGCTATCTTAAGCAGCCAATCATTATTTTATAACGCTGCAGAGCTGTTTTATTAATATTAATATACCTGCAGCAACTCCTAATTTCCTCCATCATTTTACTAATTAGCTATATTGAATTGCAAAGATCATCTGCATGAATAATGACGCCTCCAGTACTCGTTTCACTATTTGGGCTTGTACTTGGGGAAGTGCGTTAGAAAAGAACCAGAAGCTATATAGAGTTTTCTACAGCTCCCACTCACTCGATTGGAAAAAGAAGGAAAATGGTCAGGGACAATGTTTTTTCCAGGGTTACCTTTAGGGAAGTCAAGGGGATTGTCAAGGGGAAGTCAAGGAGATTGTCCGAATCTCCACATGACCAGGGGGATGCTGCAACGGTTGTAAAACATGAAAAAATGGTCATAAATCACTTTTTTCAGGGCTATTGTAACTTTGAAAGGTCGCTAAATGAGTTTTTGTATGTCAAGGAGTGCCTGTATTTAGGTATTTTGTGCAATGGGGCAACTGTAGAACTTGAAACAGCTGGCCCTTTGTTGGTTAAACGAGGCCTGATACTTGCCCGGTCTTCCATTTCTTGAGATTCCTTTTGGGTTCCTTCCTTCCTCTCTACTAGTTGCTGAGGTTCCCAAGAATCACAATGCTTCCTGGGAAAAGAAGCAACCTAGAACTAAGGAGAAATTTCCTGACAGTGAGAACAATTAATCAGTGGAACAACCTGCCTCCAGAAGCTGTGAATGCTCCAACAATGGAAGTTTTTAAGAAAAGACTGGACAGCCATTTGTCCGAAATGGTGTAGGGTTTCCTGCTTGAGCAGGAGGTTGGACTAGATGACCTCCAAGTCCCTTTCAACTTTTATTATTATTATTATTATTATTAGTAGTAGTAGTAGTAGTAGTAAGAGGCATGACATATTCCCACATGACTTTGGGATTCAAAGCTTCCTGAGACACTTGGAGGAAAGCAAGCTTGTTGCAACTTCCAAAGCAGCTTACCTTCCCTGCTAAGGTAAGGCAAAAACAGAGATTATCTCAAGGTGAACTTTATTCAACCAAAATGGCCTGAACGTTGCTCAAAAGTCTGGGGGTTAAGACACTGGGCTAGAAAGCAAGAAACTTTGAGTTCAAGTCCCACTTTAGTCCTGAAATCCAATTGGGTGTCCTTGGACCAAGCACTCTCTCTCTCTCCCTCAGCCCAACCCACCTCACAGGTTGTTGCTGTGGGGAAAGTAGGAGGAGGAAGGTGTGTTAGATAAGCTCGCCACCTTGAATAGTTTGCAAAAATAATAAAGGTGAGCTATCGATAACCAAATCAATAAACTTCCCAATCTATCTAATGGCCCGGATGTCGTAAAGCAATCAAGTGAGATGGGACAGAGAGTCATCGGCGTATAAAAATGAGCAAGTGAAGGCCCCATGTTCCTTATCCCTGCCCCAATATTAGGAAGGAGACAATGGAATGTAGTCAGTCTAAGATATTATACTCTATTAAATTTGCATGGGATTTGTCTTTTGATCCTTTTTGCTTCTTCTGCCTCTATAGGTTCTTCCATTGAAGATCAATCAAGCATCGTTGGGCTTCCCAAGGTCAGTCGGAAGGGCCAATCGCTACTGCTATCCACTGTTCACCAAAGGCAGTTTCCGCAGTCCAAACTAGGATTCTATTCAATGAGCGATGGAGTTTTTGTCGTTGAAAGGAACTGCAGTCTCCTGTGCTTAATTATATACAACTCGGAACCGACTACTTCTTGTCATTGTGCTTTTTTCTGAGTTGAGACTATTAAGACACAGGTTGTACCGTGGGACCCACTAATGTTGAATAAATGGGATCAACTGATTTATCTTGTCAAACCGGCCAAGCGATTTTGTAGAATTAATGACATACTTTCTTCCCCCCCCCTTCATCACACATAAAAGTAGTGTGTGGAAAGAAATGGAGAGTGAATAGATTTATCAGAAGCCCTAACCCTAACCCTCTCCCTCAAATTCATATTTCCTGAACTTCATATAAAAATCCTTCACAGAGCAAATGCCACTAATTAAATTCTGTTCAATAAGGCATTTCCCCCCTTAGATTATCCATAAGTCCTCACACATTCTTGCCAGCAAAGTGCTAATAACATCTTATTTATCTTTTAAAATGGAATTTATCATTACGCAAATGGAAATGAATAAAAATGGTGAAGGTGGGCTTCATAAGTCCAGTGAAATAGGAGGAAAGGATTGGCTTTCTTTTCAGGCAGAGTTATGATGAAGCTTTGAATTGATGGCTTAAGGGATGAGAATCCGTTAAGCTTTCGCTAAAGAGACGAAACTGGGACAACTATTTTTCTTCTGCATTACTCATCATTTGGAAAGGAACATCATCCCAAGACAGGTTAAAAAAAAATAGCCAGAAAAATTTCCTTGTCTTTGGTCTTACTGTTGAAGGATGATAAACAAGAAAGCCTCCCAAATGGAAATAAAGCCAAATATTTCTGCAGAAAGGCAGAACTGCCATGGCCGCAAGAACTCAACGCACAGTGTATCAAAGTCCCCATTCCAAAATATGGATCCAGAACAGGGTTCAAAACAGGACAGAGTTACAGAAGGAGCGTTAAAAGAATGAAAGGGATTTTTAAGCTTTTCTGAGTATTAATGCTCTCCTTTTCCTAATGTCACCAATACCCCACATTGACAGCATATGATACACAGACATTAAATGGGCCAAATTGTTTGGCCTTGCCCATTCAAAGTGGGAGAATCTCTGAGACTACACACACAAAAAAAAGATGCTGGGAGACCAATGCTGGTGCAAGGACTGTCTTATAATATTTCTGATACAGAGGGGGCAACTGGCACTGCAAATTTGCAATTGAAGACTTGCTTCTCAACCTTGGCAACTTTAAGAAGTGTGGACTCCAACTTCCAGGATTCCCTGACTAGCAATGGGGAAAAAGTTGTGATACGTCACAACACATCACGTGACATTGCAAGTTTGATACCCCTGTTCTAGGGTAAAAGTTCAATCATCCATCATAGTTTCTCAAGTACTCTTGGAAATTCAACATGCCATGCCTGATTATGACATTTACACTCAGTTGCTTGTGCACAACATCTGGCAATCAGAGTTACACTTCTGTCAGAGAGGAAGAGTTTATTTAAATGTAATGGCTGGTAACTACCAAAATAGTATCTTTTGTGAGTGCAATCTACGTTAGCACAGTATCACTTGTGTTTGCAGCTGGAAGGAAGGAAGAAAGGAAAGAAGGAAGGGAGGGAGGGAAGGAGGGATGGAAAGAAAGAAAGAAAGAAAGAAAGAAAGAAAGAAAGAAAGAAAGAAAGAAAGAAAGAAAGAAAGAAAGAAAGAAAGAAAGAAAGAAGAGTTTTGCTTATGGGCATATTCCCCCCAATCTGGGCTTACATTCGCTTCTCCCAAGATGTCCCCCTTCCTCCGTCCCGCTCCCTCAACCTCAATATTTAGTCAACTTCAAGCTATGTATATTTAACCAGTAGCCAGGTATAAGTATGGTTCTAGCTGCATCTCCATTCTGCAAATCAGGCACTGTGCTGCTACACACCTAAAGCAGTGGGGAGAAACTGGGAGGACCTTAGATGGTCTTCATGTGTCCAGGCATGCAGCTGGAAGTTTTTGCTCATTGGCATTTAAATGGCTTTGTGCAAGCCCTGCAACTGACTGACTGACTCAGCAACACATGGTTTATCTGTGGCTCATTTGTGAATGGCAAAGAACTAGGTCACATGTTGGCTTCATTGCTTCATTCATTCTTTCAGAAAAAGGAAGAAAAGAAAAAAAAATGTCTTGATGTTCACCAACAGAGATCATATCATCTCCATTTCTCTACTCCTTTAACATGTGGGTGCTCCATTGCTGAAGGTTTTCAAGAAGAAATTGAACAGTCCTTTGTCTGGAATGGCATAAGTTTGGAGGTTGGACTAGAACAGGGTTCTGCAACCTTGACAACTTTAAGTCTTGTGGACTTCAGCTCTGCTGGCTGAGGAATTCTGCAAGCTGAAGTCCACAAGTCTTAAAGTTGTCAAGGTTGCAGAACCCTGGACTAGAAGGTCTTTTCCAACCTTATGATTCTATGACTCTATGTCATTCTTGCCTGAATACATGTTTTGATTCTGAATAAAAACCTGAATTCCACAAAACAGAGTCTGGTGCCAAAAACGTACCCTTAGATGTATAAGCTTAGGGGAGCCCAAGTGGTTTTCAGCACCTATAATGAGTGGAGCTTACAAAAGTCCACTTAGGTTAAACTGAGCTTCTTCCACTTGAATAGCATAACTTACAGAAGGGGAATAGATAATTAAGTGGGATGAATTATTCATCTACTACAGATCTTCCCCAAATATACCACATATAACATCTGTCCACCTCTGGACGATGCTTATGTATCATGCACAATTCTGCAATTGATGTCTCGTTTTATCACAGGCTTTTTCGACGCTTTTGAAATCCAGTTTTCCTCCTTCATTCCCACCCCATCTCTCCCCTCCAAGAATGGCCTTTCTGGCTATTAAAAGGACACTAATGACTTTAATATGCCGCACAATTAAATATTGATTGGAAATGATCCCCAGGTAGTTCATCCCCTCCATCTCTTTGCTTCCCAGGGAAAACTTCACCTCCCATTTCCTAAGCTGTCCCCATCCAGCAATTACCTTCATTAGGACCTGCGACTTGCTTAAAAGTACTTTCCAGGCTGCCACAAGTTTAATTAGACCAGTCTTCCCAAGAAATTATTTATAGCTGAGCTTGGAAACTATTGTTAACTGAAATGTAAATAAGAGCCAGAGAAGGAATTCCCTGGATGCAGCTTTTGACTGGTGATCAGATGCCTGGATTTTATTAGTGTTAATCCCAAGACTTGCCTCATCTAGGCCAGTGAGGGCGAACCTTTTAGAGGCTGAGTGCCAAAAAACCTGGCCCTGCTCCCACTCCATCTCCCTGTCCTGCCCCTGCTCTGCCCCCCATCCCCTGTCCTGCCTAACCACAGGACCACTCACCGCCTCCAGGGCCCGCCTAAGATCACCCAGGCAGCCCAGCAGCGCTATGGTGGTCACACCTCTGCCCGTGCCCTGCAGCATCAACTGCATGATGGGGCGTGAGGGCAGAGTTTTGTCTACACTGCCTGGCTGCCATGTCCTTGGCTGCGCTGCTCCGTGTGGGTCACGCTTGAGGGAAACTCTCCTTCAGGGGGGCTGCTGGAGAGGAGGGGGTCACGGGGGGGGAGGCAAGGCTGGGGCAATGGCACATGTGCCCACAAAGAGGACTCCAAGTGCTACCTCTGGCACCAGTGCCATAGGTTTGCTACCACTGATCTAAGCGATGCGTTTGTAAGAAAAGTGTGGGAACGGGGTGGGAATCGGAGAACAGGGGAAGATTTCCTGAATTTGCACCCTCCAAAAAAACACTCCAGAAAAATGGCTGCAACAATGATACATAACTGCCATCTATCTTTAGTCTAACTCGAAGCAGAAATATTTTCAAAATTCTCTCCCAAAGATGAAAGACTTAAAAGGAAGGGTGATGACTGATTGCTATCGGGAATTAATAGCTGTCTAGCATTGTGTTATCAGAAAAGGATAATTCACCTTATATGAATGGGGGAAAACAATGAACTCAAGGCCATGAGTTCTATAATTTGAGAGGATCAATGTCCAAATACTGGACTGAGAAGGTTGAATCCTGAAAACATGGATGAAGCAAATTCAAAACAAATTCTGAATCAAACAGATATATAAGCTTCTAAAAAAAAGAAGAAGAATTAGCTCTGTCTTAGATGTGTGTGTCCTCACACCTTAGCACGGAGGAGGAAATGGTCACAAAAAGTGATAAGCAATATTGTGTTTAGGTTGTAATATGAAAGCCCTTTTCCTAGCCACCTATTATCACTTGAACTTCCACACTAATATTCTTGATCCTTTGATCTTTCACATTAATGCAGTGTTTCTCAACCTCAGCAACTTGAAGATGGGTGGACTTCAACTCAAGAATTCCCCAGCCAGCATGGAGTTGAAGTCCACCCATCCTAAAGTTGCTGCTCTAATTAATGGGATAGAAAAGCTTCTCTTAACTTCTTCCATTCTCCAGATTAAAATCCACCAATGAAACGCTTCACCTTCCAACCATTTTGTCTCCAGAAGGAAGTCCCAAGATATTTTTAAATGCAGAGGAAGGATATACATACACACAAGCTCTTCTCCTTATGGTTTGTCAATGTTGCCCTTTTTTCAATCTTCTCTCCCACCCCTGGCTTTTTAAAGCAGCCAACTAACATGGAGATCCAGGAGAGCTGACATGAATAAAGAAGCAACACTTTCCAAAATAAATCAAATTATTTTTAAAAATAAATGTGCACATTCTTCAGAGGCACTCATGTCTCATCACCAGGGCTAAGATTAATATCTAGGTCAAATTCAGTCCTGGTATGACCTTACTGAACAATAATTAAGAGATAATTAAGAGATCATGTGAAGTGTTGGTATCTCTTTATACTGCCTGATAAGACTACTCTTGGACTACTGTCACCACGATACAGAAAAGATGTTGAGATTCTGGAAAGAGTGCAGAGAAGGATGATTAGGGGACTGGAGGCTAAAACATGGGAAGAACAATTGAAGGAATTGGGTATGTCTGGTCCAGGGATCCCCAACCTGTGGGCCAGTGGGTCATGGAACAGACTGGCTACCACATGCACATGTGTGTGCACGCTCATCCCTACTTGCGCTAGCACCACCGCTACTACACAAACGATGCACTGTGTGGCAAAAATGGGGCACCGGGCAGCACAAACAGGGTGGTACTACCCAGTGGTGGGATTCAAATATGCGAACAACTGGTTCTCTGTGTGGATGCAGCTTCTGGAAGTCCATTCTGGGCCTGGGCAACAAAAAATTAGCTACCGGTTCTGCCAAAGTGGTGCGAACTGGCTGAATCCCACCTCTGGTACTAGCACACACGCAGCAAAAATGGGGCGATGGTAGCAAGTGTCACATGGGCACTAGCACCACCCCATTTGCATCACGCGTGCTCGCAGCCCCATTTGTGCATGCATAAAATGCTTTCCCCTCCCTTCCTCTCCGGTCTGTCAACCAAGAAAGGTTGGAGACCCCTGGTCTAGTCTAACGAAGAGGAGGATAGGGGATGAGATGATAGGGGATGACATGATGAATATTTGAGGGGCTGTCACAGAGAGGAGGGGGTTGAGCTATGCTCCAAAGCCCCTGAAGGCAGAACAAGAAGTAACAGATGGAAACTTATCGAAGAGATATCCAATCTAGTATTGGGGAGAAATGTCTTGACGATGAGAACAATTAAACTTGCCTCCAGAAGTTCTGGGTGCTACTTCAGTGGAGGTTGTTAAGAAAAGCTGTTTGTCCAGAATAGTTTAGGGTCTCCTGTCTTGGGCAAGGGGTCAGACAGGGAAGACCCCCAAGGTCTCTTCCAACTTTGCTCCTGCTACTGAATCTTGCTGTAATATGGCCAGGAGGAATGACTTTAAAACTGCAGCTAGGGAAGCAATTGGAAAGTTGCATCCTGTCTCTTTTGTGTGTCTCTTTTCACTCATATCAGTTCTATGCACGTTACTGCATTTTCTGGAAAAAAATTATAGCAGAGCGCCCTCTTTAGTGGAGAATCTTTATTATCTGCAACAAACATCTGTGCTGAGGTCCCTGTTTATTCTTTTAGCTCTGTTACCATAGAATCCAAGTATTTTTCCATTAAGTATTTACAGCTTTAAGATAGTAAAGGGGGAAAAAAAAGCCCCTCGAACATGTTAGACGCTGGACTATTTTTAGTCATGTTTCCAGCCATAAAGGAATGCAAAGGATGGCTGGTAATTAGGCTTTAGAACAAATTCTGCTTCCTACTGGTTTTACTACCAGCACCTACAGAATACAGAATAAGAGAGTTGGAAGAGAGCTTGGAGGTCTTCTAGTCTAACCCCCTGCTCAAGCCGGACCCTGAACCAATTCAGACAAGTGGCTGTCCAGTCTCTTCTTAAAAACCTTCAGTGATGGAGCACCCACAACTCCGGAAGGCAAGCTGTGCCACTGGTTGCTTATTCTCATTGTTAGGAAGTTTCTCCTTAATTCTAGGTTGCTTCTCTCGTTGATCAGTTTCCAACCATTGTTTCTTGTCTTGCTTTCTGGTGCTTTCGAAAAATAGGTCGACCCTTTCTTCTTTGTGGCAGCCCCTCAAATATTGGAACACTGCTATCTAGTGAGCACAACTAGTGAACACTAGCACTACCTAGTGAACACAATCTACCTAGTGAGTGTTATCTAGTTTAGGAGAGGCAGTTCTTCAGGACAGGGCAGGAAGTTTAATTTTTGTATGAAGCAATCTCAAGCATCTAAATCTAATTTTCAAAATTAGCTGCTTAGGAGTTTGACTTACTTTTTTTTTTAACTTTGGTACCCCGCAATCCTTTGATATGCTTAATTCATTCTAGGTGGAACTTCCCAAGATCCAATATTTGAAGTTTAAAGGTATGAAGCCTCTAACTCCTAACGCAGGAGCTGGGCATGGAAAAATGAAATTTTGTGGATACTTCCTACAATCAGATGGTAACCACTATTTTTTTTTTCTTTACCCTGTAGCAGTATTATGGCATTCACATATTTCAGTTAAAGATGGTTTGCTTAACATTGTTTATTTAAAGGAGGCACCATTAATTGGGTTTGTGCATCATGTTAAGGCATACATCATGAAACTGAAAGAACAGCTGGCAGGGTTCACCCAATATATTATGCTAGCATCAACAAAACAGCCATTGGCATCAACAGAGAAGAATTATTACACAAATGGGTCGCCTGATGCAAGCCGAAATATGACTTCCAGATGTAGGATGGGCAAAGCAGCAATCATAACTAAAATAAAACATAATGATTTTCTTTTATTTGCTTTATTTTAACCCAAGCTTCATGCAGCCACGAACTTGGGAAAGCCATGGCGAGGGAGAAGAGTTAGCAGTGAAGTGGTGGAATCTGGACTCATCCCGGTTAGGAGAAAGGAGTTGGAGGTAAAAAGCCAAGACTGGGGCTGGCTGCAGCAGGACTAGCCACAGCAGAAGATGCAGGACAGTGAAGGGAAAAGATCAATGGCAGATTGGATAGGAGAGTTAGATCGCACTAACCAACTCAGACACTGGATGACAGACTGTTGAACTGGTAGTCAGAACTGGCCACAATATACTGCTGTGAGGACTGCCAGAGAGGGCTGGAAGAAGTTGAAGCTTGTTCTGAAAGTTGGGTCCCCCAAGATGATTGGAATGGTGACCCCCTAGGGTGAAAGCATGAGGGTTACTGGTGTGAATCTAGGAGTGGATATTCAGCAGAATAACAGAATAACAGCGTTGAAAGGGACTTTGGAGGACTTCTAGTCCAATCCCTGCTCAGGCAGGAGACCTATACTATTCTGAACAAATGGCACCCTCCTCTCTGGATGAAAGTTAGAGAAAGTGTGTCTCTGTGTGGGAGTGTACAGTATGGGGTCTCCTGCCTGCACACACACATACACGTACAGAGAGAAAGATACACACACAGCTAGCCAGTGAGAAAGACCAATCTTGGGGTCGGGTAGATTGGGTGTGAACAGGGATGAGGATGGGGTGAGTGAGATCTGTTCTGGCACTGGGAGCTAACACTGAAGACTCTCACGTTCACTCCTCTGGATAACTGAGTTGCAGTGGATGATTGAAGAATGGTTGAAGTGATGTTTGAAGAAGAGCAGGAGGAGAGGGATAACAATGCTGAAGGGGACAAGTCTGCGGATGTGAGAAAGTGGTTAATTCAGAAAATTGTAAAAAATTCTAAGTGGCTTAAATGTTTTGGTTAAATAAGAATGAGTCATGCTGGCGGTATTACAGAGATTCTCCTTATGATCCTTTGTCTGACACATTTGGCAATCTTATCACTAGCTGATGGACCAGGATTAAAAAGCCACCCAACAGAGCTTCCATAAGACACTTTCTGTACTCAAAAGGCATTAATGCAAAGCCTTCTGCGGACATCTGCTAGAGCATTCAGTGCTAAATTGGTGCTCTTTATGATGGCAAAATCTGAAGATAGAAATGGAGCAGTCCCATTAGATAGAATGAGTATAGCAACGTGGCAGCCATATCCATTTCTATAACTGTAATGGCACACTTCTCTCAGTGAGAAGACTGGGAATATGAAACATGACCAGAGCAGGTCTTTGAAAGCCACATATAGTCAGCTAGTTGTGCACATGTGCACTAATGCCATCTAAGACCTCCTTGTCACAATCCTAAAATGCATTTGGCTGGAACGACCAAATCTAGTCTGGAGTTGCACTACTCTCTTCAGATGGTGGATACCACCCACCCACACAGTGTTTTTCTTAAATGCAGAGATCAAGTTCTCTCTTTGTTTAAGATAGTTAAGAAAGTCACTTCCAAAACTATAATTCAGTATTTTCAGTTGAGATGTTATGTGTTTAAATTTCATTTAAAAAAAAATTGGTTACCCCAACTAACTATGAACAATCTCCCTAGCATTTTATGAGGAATTCTTTTTCAGCTTGTTTTCCAGATGGGACCTAATGCTCAGGCAAGGTTTTCCGGGAAGGGTTTAGGACAGTTTTTCTCAGCTTCAGCCAAGTTAAGATGTGTGGACTTTGATTCCCAGGATTCCCCCTCTAGATCCTCCCTCTAGATCCCCCCTCTAGATTGGGGAATTCTAGGAGTTGAAGTTCACATGTCTTAAAGTTGCTGGGGTTGAAAAACACTCAGATGAACTCACAGCAGGTTTGAGCCTCTGTGGTGAGCAGGAACAATTGTGGGGTGTCTCTGTATCAGATTTCCAATGTAACTCTATGCTAGAAGTATAATTTTCCCCTTAAATTGACTCAAGAAATCCAATATTTATAGGTATGATTTCCCAGTGATGTTTGTTTGCTCCCTGCAGCTCTCTATATATCTAAAAACAATAACATAGGAGCAAAGAGAAATGAAACAACACAAGACAGGAATGATCTGTTTGGTTTCCTTTCGATTTTTCTCATCTTCAGAACATTTCTGCACTCTGAGTAACCTGCCTGTGGAACACAATCCTGATCCAAACCCCATTTAGATGCAAGTCAGCCCCTTCTGCATCCTAGCCAGGTCTGATTAAACCCTCTTGTGTCTCCGGACAGGCCTCACCAGGGGAAAACCTATTATTTTAAAGGTATAATTGAGCCTAATTCATCACTTATCACACTGTGACATGTTTTTATGCAGTTTATTATCGCCATCACAGCACCAGGACCCACTGGGTTGTTTCTTTTGTTTGGCATTTCCTGCAACTTCCTCATCTATAGTATTTCTTGTTATCTCTTTGATTAAGTTAGGGATTCTGGTCTCTCAAAATTCTCCCCCGATAAATGTCAGCATTCATAGTTTCCCACTGCAAGAAGGAAACAGCCTTTTTTACACCTCCCCCTTTTGACCTATCTGTCACACGTTGTCTCCTTGCTTGGCTGATTAATTGGAGACTTTTACTCCCCCAGGTTCTGTTGAGATGGTTATCCTTTTCTTCTTTCTTCAGATACAAAAAAGAGCCTTTTTTTTTTACACCAGAATGTGGGATTTGGCCAGATTCATAAATAGTAAACCTTAGATTTTAAGAGATTTGAACAACGAAGAGCAGAACTTGAGGAAGCTCATGGAATTGACTCCTTTCTTTGGCCATACAACTCTGGAAGACTTTTCCAAGAGGTGGGAATTGCCCGATTTACATCTCTAAATCTCATTTCGAATATTTGATTTGACACTAAGCTCGTGGGTTTGGTTTTGTCTTAGTAGGCCCACCTGATTCAGCAGTTGAAGTCAGAGTTGAACAAACTATGGTTTAAGGCAGGGGTCTTCAAACTTGGTCCTTTTATGACTTGTGGACTTCAACTCCCAGAATTCCTTAGCCAGTCCACAAGTCATAAAAGGGCCAAGTTTGAAGACCCTGGTTTAAGGCAATTTGTGAACCAAGTGTGATAGGAAGATTCTTCTCTCCATTAGATTCTTCTCTCCATTTTTCCTATTGCAATGCTAGTAATTGCAATAGCTAGCCAGGTCTTTAATACATGGCAGGTATGAAAGTGGCTAAGAGAACCAGGGTAATGTATTGGTTAAAGAACTGAATTAGCAATGGAGAGACCCAGCCTCTAGTTTACCTTCAGCTTTTGAAGTTCACTGTGTAACTTTGGGCCAGTTGTTTTTTCACAGTCCAAGAGTAACAGAATGAACAGGCTGGGAACAGAAAGGAATTCCCATGAATACATCTTTGAAATTCGGGGGGGGGGGGGGGGGAAGACAGGCTATAAATCTAAATTACAACATCTGCCTCATCTTACACCAAATGAAATCAAGGAGGATTTATTAAGTTGCTTGTGTTTCTCAGGACTGAGTAATCTTTTCTGTAAAAAAAAGGAAAAGAAAAAGAAACCCCTCTTCCCCCTTCTTTTAATCAGTTGCAGGTACTCCTTCACTTACAACCATTTCAAGTTACAACATTGAAAAAAAGTAACTAGTAATCAGTGTTTGCACTTAGGACCATTACAGCATCCCTATGGTCATGTGATCAAAATTGTGTGTGTGGGGAGTCTTGCCAACAGTCATGTATTTACAACAGTGTAGCATCTCAGGGTCACGCAGTCGCCATTTGCAACTTTCCCAGTCAGCTTCTAGTGAGCCAAATCAATGGGGGAAGCCAGATCTACTTGACAACTGTGTGACTCACTTAACAACTGCTGTGATTAACAACTATGGCAAAAAAAGGTCTTAAAATCAGACACGAATCACTTAATAACTGCCTTGCTTAGCCATGGAAAAATCAGGTCCTAATTGTAGTCATAAGTTGAGAACTACATCTACCGACTCCGTCCCATTCCCAAGACCATTTCTGCATTCCATCATAGTGTTGAAGGAAAAATCTTCATCAGGGTCCAGTCCAAGCTGGGAATAAACAACATGGTGACTGCTTTAGAAAGAAGGTTGTAGTTTATTGAAGAAGAGAGCCAGACAGAAAGATGGCTCTGTAAAAAAAGAGAGCACATATAGTAGGGAGTGGGTTTTTATAACCTCTTGGGCTTTTGTTTGGAGTTGTTTCCTGTTCCTGTTTGAGGCTTTGTATTTCCTGTGTCATGTACTTTGACCTGAGTCTGACTGTGCCCCATTGGCATCTGTGGGTTAATCCTATTATGTCCTGTTTTAGAGTTTGGGTGGGGTATGTAGATTTTAAGGGTCTTTGTCTGCCTGATCTCTTCAGCTTCTAGCTGGAGATCTCCAACCTTCCTGAATGGATTATTACATCTGCAATTCTAAAAGTTGGTTTCTGCTGCGTCGTCTGGCTGTGTGTGTGTCTCTGTGTGTAGAAGTTTCTGCCTTTTTAAAGATCTTCTCCATTGTTCCTTTGGGGGAATATATTCTGCCTTTTTAATATTCCCAAAAATATTTCTTTCTCTGGATTATTCCCACAATAGCCACTGACCTTCCTGCTTTCTCTTCCCTGGTGCATTTGCTGGAAAGAGACCCGAGACTTGACCGTGATTTGCTAATTCATCCCTGAGTTCCTGCCTCTAGTGTAGCGGTTCTCAACCTGTGGGTCGGGACCCCATTTGGGGTCGAATGACCATTTCACGGGGGTCGCCAAACTATGCTGTCCGCCATTTTTCCCCCTTTTCCTTAGCTGTGCTACTCTCTTTTATTCTATTGGCTTTTGAAAGCCAATAGAATAGACTCTCTTGAATAGAGTCTAATTCTGTTGGCTTTCAAAAGCCAATAGGAATTGTCCAGGCTGTCTCTGCCCTGCTGAGCCCACCAAGAGTCCCATTCTGCAAATGGTGCTGCGCTAGTTGAGTAGTCCTCAACTTACGACCAGTTGGGGGTCGCGGCATTAAAAAGGTTGAGAACCACTGCTCTAGTGACTGACATTTTACTCCCTGCAGCTTACAGGCCAGCTTCTCCTCTCTGCCTCTCCCCCCCCCCCACTGCCCTGCATGCTTCTTTCTCCCTTAGGAGCAGGACTGAAGCTATCTCAGCTGCATCTCAAGTGCATAGCTGACTCAGTTTAGGGACAGTTAATTTCCAGTTCTTTCCAGATGGGTTGGAATAATATCCCCAGGTGGTAAATACATTATTAAGAAGGCAGTTTGGTGTGAAATTGGCTATTAAAATATAGATAAAGTTTAATATATTGAGCTCCTTGTCAGAAAAATCACTTTAGAGGGAGCTTATTATTTGTTTGATATTAAAGGGAGTCACAGCTCTGCTCGGAGTGACAAATGGGAGGAGGGAGGGAAGGGGATGCTCCTGGTAATGAACAAAACCTTTTTAACATTTACATTTAGGCTTCTGCATGATACCCCTGGCTGATCGGAGCAGCACCACACAATGATTCACTCTGCCACGGCAAGGAGGGTTGTGTGGCAATATCCAGGGGAGGCTGTGCTTGCTGTCACGCACATCCTCGGCTGCAATCCGGGGACTTAGAGGGAAAATTAGTCTGCCCTTTAAAAGCAACTCTGCACCCCGGGAAGCCTCATTTTCTCTCTCCCTGGAGAAGATTGGAGACTCTTTATTTGAATGCCCCCCAAGAATTACATGCTGATGGAGATGGCCAGGCTGGAAAGATATGCAAATCCACAGCCGTTAACTGCTGTGGTTGAATAATGGGAAGATTCATATACGAAGCTTATTTCTAAACCACATGTTTCTAGATTAATGCATCAGTCCAGGTTTGTATGCAACAGTAGAAATTTTCACCTAACGTACTAAGCCATAACCTATAGCAGTGATGGCGAACCTTTTAGAGACCGAGTGCCCAAACTTCAACCCAAAATGCACTTATGTATTGCTGGGTGCCGGGTGAGTGTGGCCCGTTGGGTGGGCATGGCTACAGTGGTCATGGCAGATGGGTGGGAGTGGCCAGGATGGGCATGGCCGACTTGATGTTGCTCCTGGGGAGGGATGCCTGTGGGGGCTCGGCAGGGTTGGGGGAGATCCAGGGGTCTCTGGGTGGTGGGCAGGAGGCTGGTTCTGTGGAGTGAGGTGAGGCAGGGTGGGGTGCCATGTTGCAGGGCAAGGCTAGGCAGGGGCAGCTGCTGCCTGACACCATCGGCCCCGCACACAAAGGCCAGCAAGCGCATGGGTGCTGGGATGCATCCGGCCACGTGGGACCTCAGCAAGTTAGTGGGCGGCTGGTTGAAGAGGACGGTTGCCATCTCCGGGGCATGGCACGCATGCCCACAGAGAGGGCTCCGAGTGCCGCCTCTGGCACACGTGCCATAGGTTCGCCACCACTGACCTATAGTGGTTGGGTCATTGCCACACACTTAGCCACCATTCTTACGAGTATAAATGCAGTATGAATCCACCTTCTATCAATAGCTAAAGGCCATGTGGCTTGATTTAGATGGTCTAACTGAGATACCTGATAAACATCTCATGAGCTTCCTTCCATCTAACACACACAGTGTGATCTGCTCAGGGCTCTTAGTTTTGGCTTAGTTAGCTCCTCAACTAGCAGAAAACTAAACTATCTTATAAGGCCCTATCTTCACTGCTCATTTCTATCCTGCCACCAGAAGGATGCAACCCATAAATTTTCTTATTTATGTTGAGAAGAGTATATCAACCACAGGGATTGGTGAATTCCCTTGTCTGTCTCTACCTCCCTTCTCACCAAATATCACCGGGCAGCCATTTCCTACTTGAGCAGGGGGTTGGACTAGATTCTAGAGTCTAGAAAACTAGATTCTAGACTAGATTCTAGAAAACCTGCAAGGTCATTTCCAACTCTTGTTATTATTTCATTGATATTGCAGGGTTTTACATGATGCAGTGGGACAAAGCAAGAGAGCTTTAGAGTTTCAAACAGAGAGATTCCCACCGCCTGCTATTCTTTCCCTTTTATCTGGAGCAGTGTTTCACAACCTTAGCAACTTGAAGTTGTGTGGATTTCAATTCCCAGAATTCCCCAGCCAGCAAGCTGGAAGTTGAAGTCCACCCAACTTCAAGTTGCCAAGATTGGGAAACACACCAAATATTCAATCTGCGGCTGGGCTACAAACCTTTCTGTTTTCAGTCAGGGTACTGGTATCCATTATGCATCTATCTACGCTAGAAAAATTGCTGAAAACCAAATGAAGTGACTCCTTTTTTGGGGGGGGGGTGTAGGCAACAAAGAAAAGGGATCAAATCCATTATCCCAAACTATATGTTAAGAAAGGTATCATTCTCATTTCACATCAGGCAGTTATATCACATGATGGTACTGTGAGTTATACCAAGTTTATAGGACAGCGTATATTCTCCCTTTATTAGAGAGATTGCCAGGGAAGGCAGACAATTTTTATGTAGGCTTTCTCCTCCAAGACTCAAACCCTTCTATCATGCATGCAGTGGCAAAATATAATGTTGCGGCAATGTCCACAAGAAAAAAATTGGTTACAGATTTATAGTCGTCAACTTGTGCCAATTTTTTGGAGATAATGTTTGGAACATTATATTTACTCACACACTAATCGGCTATCCACTCATGTAAATTAGGGAGTGACCCTAACATTTTGAGAACGTGTATTTTCTTAACAGAGATGTTATTATTTACTATTAATGTTACTACTACTACTACTACTACTACTACTACTACTACTATTATTATTATTATTATTATTATTATTATTATTATTATTATTATTATTGTTATTTAATATATTGTAAAAAGTGATGGCTATTGCTGGCCTACAACCGTAATAAAGTTTATTATTATTATATCACATGAAGAGTCATAGACTCAAAGAATCATAGGGCTGGAAAGGACCTTGAAGATCTTCTAATCCAACCCCTTACTCAGCGAAGGAGTGCAAATGGATGTCCAATCTTTTCTTGAAAATCTCCAGTAATGGAGCACCCACAACTCTGGGAACCAAGCAGTTCCACTGATTAATTATCCTCAATGCCAGGAAATTCCTCCTTATTTCCAGGGTAGATCTCCCTCTCATGAGTGTCCACCCATTGCTTCTTGTCCTGGTCTCAGATATGATGGAAAATAAATCAACACTCTTTCCTGTGGCAGCCCTTCAAGTATTCGAAGAGTCATGAAAGCATTTCCAGAAACCTAATTAATCTACATTCATCTCTTAAGAAAGGCCAGCTCACAATTCACATTTTTTGTAAGCATCCCAGGATAAACTCAGGCCAAACCCAGCTTCTTTTTATTCAGAAGCATCAGCCCAGCGGAAGGGGAGTTTCCCCTTACATGCCATCAAAGAGGAAAATAAACGCCATCTCTTCCTGCAGCTCAGCAGAGGTCTTTATTTAGGTCTCATATTACTAAGACTTCATTAGTTTTACAAAATATACTACAGCACGTTTACTAGCGGGCTATGAAGTGGCATAAATAATTAAAACTAAATTATACTTGTCAGGGAAATGTACAAAGTGTATTATTCCCTGCCCTACAATACATTATCCTAGCTTTTGGGGATTCTGTAGTTTGTTTGATTGCTTGCACAGTCACAAATGCTTTCCCCAATGATATAACACTTGCAGGGTGTTTTTTATTAATTGAGTAATCTCTGGAGATCTTTCTCCTCTCCTTTGACAGGTACATAACCAAATCACAAAGAGTAGGAAGTCGGTGTTGACATGAGCCATTGGCTTCATCCTGCAGCTCTTTATTTATGCTTGAAATGATTTTGTGTCTTTTTCAGAACTAAATAGTTCCCCTAAAGCTACCTATTACACTCAGAATAGGACACTTTTGGGGGAACACACCAATTTGGGGGAGTAGGAAAACCTTTTTTAATTCAAGTATTTACAAAGAAATGGTAATAAGAGTAGCAAAAGTATTTCTACTTAGCATAACTGCTCACTCCATCCCTATCTTTGAAAAGTGAACAAGGGTAGATTAAGCCTTGTGAAGCAGACTGGAGGAAAAACACAACCAGAAGTACTACTAGCTCAATCCTTATTTTAAAGTTATATTAACAGAATTTTGCAAATCTGAAAATAGCCCTCCGATCACGCACTTTTAGTTCCCTGGAAACTGGGGGGAGGGAGGGATGCTTTGGGGACATTCTTCAGACTCAGATTTCATTTATTAAGCCACTGTCTGCACCTTTCCTTCTGTCCCCCAAGGTCATTCTCACAGGTAATCCTCACCTTACAACAGTTAGTTTAGTGACCATTCAAAGTTACAATGGCACTGTAAAAGTGACTTATGACCATTTTCACACTTACAACCACAGTCACATGATCAAAATTTGGATGCTTGGCAACTGGCATGTATTTATGATGGTCGCAGTATTCTGGGATCATGTGATTCCCCTTTTGTAACCTTCTGATAAGCTAAGTCAACGGGGGAAGCTAGATTCATTTAGCTTAATGACTATGGTGATTCTCTTAACTGTGGCAAGAAACATCGTAAAATGAGGCAAAACTCACTTAGCTGTTTTGCTTAGCAAAGTTTGGGCTCAATGGTGGTCATTGCTTTGTCCCAGCCTACGTGAGTCGTTGTTATGCTCACAAGGAGAAACCCTTCTTCCAAGAAACAGGCAGGAACTGCAAGAAAAAAACCAACCCCTTTCATTCTCACTGAATCAATGTCCAAGGCAAACAAACACAGTCCACAGAAACTTGATCCTCAACACGAATGGTTGCCTTTGGCCACCAGCACCTCCCACACCTTCCCTTTTATAATTCAGCCAAGGTGTGGCTTCCTAATGCCTTCTCCTTTGCCTTTGGAGTCACCCCATTGCATTCCTCTGTTCTACTCGCTTCTCCTGCCTGTGCTTTCGTGCATTCTGGATTTGTCCTGACTGTTCTTCATCACTGTCCAACTAGGCTCCCAGCACAGCTGTGTCTCAGCCTGAGTGCGAGTAGAGGGGCCAGGCTCCTTGTCTTGGAGCTCCTCAGAGCCTTCCTCTGACTCTGATGTCCCTCCAGCCCCTCCTCCTTCTCTGGTTCCTCAGACTTAGCTGCCGGGTCCACTGGATGGCGAGTAATCACAACAATCGTAAGTTGAGAACAACTTGTAAACAGTGTGTTCCCCTTGGCTTTCTTTTCAATCTGTTTATTCTTGTGACGCCACACCAGTGAGTGTTCATGGCTGAGGATGGACTTGAATCTCCTCTCCCCACTCCTAGTCCAACATCTTCCCTATCACCCACATCTTGCCCCCCCCTTACAGATCTTCATACATTCTTGGAGAAAGTAAGTTGAAATGACCCCCCCCAAACTTTTGAGAGGTGAGCTATACAGAACTCCAATGTTTTTAATCCTGATCTCTGCAGCTTTTTTTCCCCCTCCTCCTGAACACACTTGGAAATTGTTGTTGCTAGACTTTCTTTTCCCCTTAACTCTCAATTTCCTTCCAGGACACATATCTATATTTGAAAAAAACTGAAAGAGAATCAGAATATCTAATCTTCTTTAATCTCCCATTTCTGTCTAAGGGCTGTGATGTTTTATTAATAGTCCCATTCTCTTTTTAAGATAGTTCTTCTCCTGTCTGTTACTTGAAAGTGACAGCATGGGGCTAGGAAAACAAAAATTGTTAATAAATTTGGAGGGAGGGGGAGAGAGACAAACAAAGCTAACTCTTCCAGCCCTGCCTCAGTTTTCAACTTTATTATTGACCATAGGCAAACAGGAGTGCATAGCTCAGTTTTTTTTCCTGGAACAAAGTCGTGTTTTCCCTGCAGAGCATCAGGTGGGTTGATAACTGGTACTTGCTAGCTTCAAGTCATTAGATTCTGTGTTGATCACACAGAATAATAGAGTTGGAAGGGACCTTGGAGGTCTTGTAGTCCAATCTCCTGCTCAAGCAGGAGACACTGAACTGCTCCAGACAAGTGGCTACCTGATATCTTCTTAAAAGCCTCCAGTGTTGGAGCACCCACAACTTCTGAAGCCATTTCTACTGGTTAATTGTTCTCACTGTCAGGAAATTTCTCCTCGGTTTTAGGTTGTTTTTCTCCTTGATTAGTTTCCATCCATTGTTTCCTGTCCTGCCTTCAGGTATACTGGATGTCTCTTCTTTGTGGTATCATCACTATGTGGTGGAATCTCTAGCTAGATTGGAGGGAGATGTTAAGTGAAGACCAAGCTTAGAGTCATTGCACAGCAGAAAGTGACACGGCCTGACCTTTACCAGAACCCCTTAAGTCTTATCTGATTGTTCCCAAGGGAAAGCAGTCAGTCTGGTGAGATTCTGGTAACATGCAGTAGTTGACTAGCAATAGACTTATGTTTATTATTCATGAGTAGTCTTATTCATGAGTAGTTCTGGTTGCTTGGACCCGACAGCTGACTTGCAAGTGGAGGTGTTGGGAACAAATTGATTGAGTCCTATGCAAACCTCAACCCATTGAGAAAGAAGTCATGGTGCCAGCTACTGTTCATATTCATGACACTCCTCTGGGGCAAGACACAATCCATGTATTGTAAGTATACACTTCTTCAGCAGAGGGTTGGCATAGAAGACCTCCAAGGTCCCTTCCAGCTCTACTCTACTCTACTCTACTCTACTCTACTCTACTCTACTCTACTCTACTCTACTCTGCTCTACTCTTCTAAGCTGAGGCCTGGGGACATAGGAAGATCCCTGTTTCCAGAGATTTCTGAACAATCAGATTATTTATGTGCACCCATGCTAAAACTTTGATCCTAAGAATTCCCTCCAAGATCTACCATAGAGAAAGGGGGACATTTCTCTATGGAGTAGACCTCATAGTTACTATATTTAGAGGAAATCTGGAAAAGTGTGATAGATCTGAAAGCAAATTCCCCTAGTGACTTTCATTAAAGTCACTTTTGCACCTCATTTGAAAAAAAAAAAACCTGCTGACAGTACTCTTCCTTTAACAAAGCAAATTATCAATTAAATAGCCCTTAAAGAAGGGAAGGAGGACCCTAGACCTTTTGTTGTGTATCAGTTCTTCTTGTTTTCTCTTCTGCTCCTTCCAAAGCAGTACAACTCAGGGAAAGTCAGCTCTTTTCATGAGCTGGAATCAGAAAGGCACTGGGTGCTTTGCATGACACAAAATCCCTCCAGACGTAAAATAGAAAAGGCAATATCAGGCCTTCAGGAGACTAACACATCAAATAAAATAAAAAATAAAAATGAAATTGGCGGGGAACTGCAGAATCAGCATATCCTGGCCCAGAATTTACAAGGGAAGAAACTGCCTCCCAAGCCAGACAAATCCCCACCCTATAATGGGAATTCTTCTTCTTCTTCTGGCTGTGTGTGTGTGTGTGGGGGGGTTTTGCTGGCTCAGAGGTTAAAAATGCTGAGCTCATCAGCTGGACAGCTGACAGACCGGGTTTGAGACCCAAGCGCTGCACAACAGGGTGAGCCCCGTTACTTGCTCCAGCTCCTGCCCACCTAGCAGTTCAAAAGCATGTGAGTGCGAGTAGATAAAGAGGCACCCCTTTGGTGGGAAGGTAACATCATTCCACTTTCACCACCCACTCTGCGCTGCGGCAGGTTGCCCTGCTGGCCATAGGACTGTGGAAATGTCTTTGGACAACTCCCCCTGTCTCCCTCTGCTAAGAAATGGAGATGAGGACTACTCCCTAGAGCAGGGGTGTCAAACTCACAACATCACGTGACGTATTGTGAGGTATCGTGACTTTTCCCTCCATTGTCTGAACTGGGGTGGGCACACTTTTGGCACGACGTATCCAGCTCGTGGGCCGGCAGTTTGACACCCCTGCCCTAGAGTCAGACCATGAGTGGAGAAGGGAAACTTTTACCTTTACCTATCTCTTCTTCTCTGGTACTGTGTCCCATCTGGGCTGGGTACATACAGGTAAGACTGGCGCACTACTGTATCCTTATTTTTTACCATCTGATTCACTGCAGAAAAGATGCAAAACTATAATTCAGGGATCTTATAAAAATGATTTGGTTTGGTGCAGCCTACAGACTGAGCTTCTCTCAAACACTAGAGCTAGGAATATTTTTGCATAGTTTCCTCTCTCTACTTATCTCTTTGCTTGCTCTTACTTTGATTCTGTTGTTTTTTTTTAAATGGCATTCCCAAACTCTCTGTTTCCCCTCCCAAAGTGGCTTCTTCTATGAAGGCTTGGTTTGAGCAGCAAGATTGATTTAACCTCTCTTATCTCCCCGATTAGCACAGCCACAGTGTAGATACGTGGCTCTTATCAGCCTATTAAAGAGTCAAATAATGCTGTTACCAGGTTTTTTTTATCTACAAAATGCACACAAAGCCCTGCTGATTATTCTATTAATTTGTTAATGAACCTGTCTGCCAGACAGATTTGCCACTCTTCTTTGGAAAGGAGAAAAGGGAATTTAATGTTTCTAGTAGACCAAAATTAACTAGCTAGGGAAGAACTTTTATTGGGCTGGGAGAAGTAGCCAAAGATGATGACAGAAGCAATCTACAGTAGTTGGTTACCGCCCTCTTCTGGATTTTTTTTTTAAACTTTCTGGTTTAACACAAATTTCTGTGATTTCCTGTTGGACTCCCCTCCGTATATTAACCAAAAAGCTACCTTGTTTAGGGGTCTTGTTGTGTTTTTGTTTTTGAAATGAGAGATGTAAAGTTGTTGGGCTGAAAGGGAGTGATTGGTCCAAAGTATCTCAAAGAGCTTTCATGGCTGAGGGTGGAAGGGAACCTTATCCTTGTTCAGGGGTCTCCAAACTTGTAACTTTACTCCATTGTAATGAATAGAAAATATGCACCACAAACATGCTAAGGCACTCACTGTAATTGGTCTTGGGTAGGACCACTCCTACGAACTCCTCACCCATGAATGCTGGCTGAGGGATTCTGGGAGTTGAAGTCCATAAGTCTTAAAGAGTGGATAAGTTACTGTCCTAGTTTAGTAACTTATCCACTCTGTCATATTGGCACTCTAATCAGATGTTACTGAGTCCTCAGCTGTAGAACAAGCTGAGCTAAATACCAGCTGAGCTAAACAAATACTCCAGAGTACATTGCAAGGGTTATGCTACTTTGCTAGTTTCAGAAATGTTTAATTGCTTCTTGGAGAAACCAAAAGCAAATACTTATTTTGTCTAAACAGAACAAATGAAAGGAAAAAAAAGAAAGAACCCTAATTGATTCCAGGAGCAGAGAGGAAATGTCATAGATTTTCATTTGACCACCGGCTCCATTCTCTAAAAGCAGCAGTTCCAGGTTATTGTTTCCTGCCTTCCATTTCTATGTGATCCCCGAGAAATTGATAGAAGAAGCCCCAGTTAATTCTCTTTCTCAAGTTTTCCCAAGGGAAGCACATACTTGTATAAGGCCTCCAATAGCTCAGGATAACTCAGCTAGGAGCAAATCCTTATAAATCAAGAATAGTAACCATTACTCATAGCTGATAGCTCTTCAGCCATTTAAGCTTATTCTTGATTTTTTTTTTGCCTGCTCTTCTTATGGTACCTGTGTATAATAGCAATCTGGTTTTTCATTCTCCACACTACATATCAATTATCTATGGAGTGGAATGTAGTCTGGATTCCCAGGAGGGAGGGGCTGCATTTTAGAGAAACATGAGACAATGAAGATAAGATACTTTGGTTGGGAGGAAGAGGGTCAGGATAGCTTCTCCCTAAAAGTTCTCAGAGCACATTTTTAATGATGCAACTAGTTGCTTTAGTTTAGCAAGATTTACATCTATAGCTGAAGAACAATAACGGAAACTGCTTAGAAATAACTCTGCATGTCTTTTTTTTTTTTTTTGGTTTTTAGAGCATCAATCTTGCCAAACTAAAGCAACTACATCATCATTAAAGATATACCCTGAGGCCTTCTAAGAGGAGCTATCTTGGTCTTCTTTCTCCCAACCAGTGTATCTAAGCTTTGCTGTCTCTTGCTCCTCTGGAATGCAGCCAATTCCTTCTGGGAATCCAGACTACATTCCACCACACCTATTTACATTCTCTTCATTCCAGTTCTAGGGCTTCTGTAACACAACAGCTATTTGAAAAATGGCTTTCTCAATAGTTAACCTTCAATTATGCAGTCCTATTCTAGATATCTCTGCCTATATGCATCTTAATGTATTTTTACAACAGATCAATGAGTTATTTTTAATTGACCAACCATTTAAAACATTAGGATATTTTTCACTGCTTTAATTGTTATAATTTTTGAACCTACCATATTGCCCAGTGCAGATTTTTAGACTCTGCTTTGTTTTGCTGTGTTGTTGCTGTCATTATTATTAGTTTTCAGATTGGGAATTGTTTACGTCTTCTCTGTGGATTGCCTCGGGATAATTTGTTATAAGGGAAGGAATAGAAATAAATCATATGCAAATCAGGAACAGGCATAATTTAATGGAAGGGAAAAATGTAGATGTGTGAATAATATGTGAATATGTCTATGGAGATTCTCAGTCATCCAGGTCATGGATGACTGCAAGGAATATAAATCCTTCCATCCTCCACCATTCAGTCAGAACTGAAGAAACTTCTTGGATGAAAAGTGAAATGCCTTCAAGAAAAAAACAAACCAAAGTTCAATTGCCTTTTGACATTATGTGAACATGTTTAGCACTGGATATTGATTCTTGCTGGAAGAGGGAGAGAAAAGATTGAGCATCATGTAAATGGGCTTCGCCAACTGGCTGGCACCCTGAATAGCATTCAAAGTAGCCAGATCTTTGTTTTGAAGGCTCCACATGTGTTTCTGCCTTTTTGACAGACAATGATTTGACTCTGAAGACCAAATAACTCTCTTGAAAGGGTACGTAGTAACAATAGCCCTGGTTTGGATGCATTGACGGATTTTGGAAATTTCTCTGCGAAAAATTATCAGTATTTGCTTCTGTTCTTGTACTCTCTTATAGTGATTCCATGTGATATTTGAGACTAAAGGTTAATTAATTGCAGCTATGAGAGAAGGAAAAGGCCATCGTTGCTAAGATGAATATTTATTGACCAGTTTAAGGATTAAACTGTACGTGTTGCAAGATCTTGGTTTTCATCTGGGAGGCCTGTAGCTTAGAGATAGAGCAGGCAAGGACCTCATTCGTAGCCTTAGATTTTCCAATGAAAACAATCAAGCAGGAAGAGAGGGAGAAGGCTTCAACTCCATTTAAAACCATATCCATTGTTGCCAATTAGATAGCCAACAGTTGGTTAGTTGGAACAACCATCCATTTGGGACAATTGTCCAACCTTAAGACTCCCCACTGTGTTCACAGAGTGGTCTTACCCAAGTCCAATTATAATGACTGCCTGATATGTTTGTGGTAGACATCCTCTGTTTGTTACAACGGAGTAAAGCTAGTGTTGAACTTCCAAGAGAAATGGGTGTTCTGCTTAAATGTGCCGGTCACAATGCACTCATAATAACATATTTTCAAAAAGTCCTTAGGATATTTAGCTGCATTCATTTGAGAGATATATTTCTAGTTTCCAGTAATTATGTACGGAATGGTAATAAATTTTAATTGCGTGTAATGAAATATAATAATTATTAGCCTATGAATGCATGAAATGAGAAATCCATTTCTTTTGTGAATGAATACAAGTAAATTTTAAAAGGCATTTTTGAAAGACACTAACATAATTACTGATAGTTATAGTGTCTCTCTTTCTGTGTCTCCTTGATGAATCGAATCCACAGAGAATAACATGAAGGTTTATACACTGTGACAGAAAGCAGAGTGTTCCCTAATAGTGTTTGATGGCTGATACCTACTCAGTGCTCTTGGGGTATGTGCATTTACACTCAGCCTTCATGGATGAGCTGTAGGAGAAGAGCAGGCAGGGCTGGAAGGCAGAGTTAAATAAGTCATCAGCCGGGAGTCATTATGTTGCCATAAATGATTCAAGTCCAACCCCTCCTGAATTCAGTTGACCCTTATCTGGTACCAATTTAGCACTGAACTTTAGTTGACTAGATTCTTGTGTAAAGGCTTGAGTAATAAATCCTTTTTTGAACAACAACCTGATGTGTGATCCTGATCCTTTGTGCCTAACATGAGCACATGTATACAAAACAAAACAAAACCCTTCACAAAATGCGAGCTAAAGTTATACAGTCAAATACATATGTCTATAGCTATAGTCTTCATTCTTCACCCTCAGCTAAAAAGAATTATTTTTGAGATCAACATCAGTCTCTTCATTTTATCAGCAAACCATTGATTAAAATTTCTCTAATGGTGATGAAGAAATGAGGAATGCCTAGTCCATAGAATTTATTTTTTAGGATATGTCAGGCATAAAGAATCAGGACCACAGGTTAAGCTTCAGTTAAGCTAATTTATTGTTCATGCCTATGCAAAAGTGTCTAGTCAACTCATGATTAGTATAAATTGGTGCTAAATAAGAGTCAATGGAATTCAAGAAGGGTTGGACTTAGACCTTTGTGGGAACATAAGGACTCTAGGCTGATTACTCTTTTGACTCCACCCCCAGGTATGGCTGTTCTTCCTCTATAGGATATATATCAAAACACTCATTTTTCTGTGAAAAGAATTAGTGAAAAGTTTGAGACAGCTCAGCAATATGTATCATCTACCATGATTGAAAAGTAATAAAGTTTTGGAGCATTATCAAGAAATTGTATGAAGCCAGGAAAATAAGCTAGAGATGTAAGCTACAGTGATAAACCTCTTCCACATCTGGAACTATATAGAAAACTTGATGCAACTTCTTTTTACGGATACATTTTTAAGGCATCCTATCCACACAGAAAGAAGAGAGGAACTCTAAATTGCTAATGAAGTTTTGGGAGAGCTTAAATTTAATTTCAGTCCACTTTTTAAAACAATCCTTCTCAAGTTGGACAGCTTCAACTTTTTCCATGTTTGTAATGAGACTGAAGAACGGACACTATAGCTACCATGTGCAGATGACCACATTAAGCTAGACCAACTTCCCCATTTACTCTCCAGAAATTTCCTGATGTTTGGAAGGATATCTAAAGGATCTCCTATACTATTTTGTCTGTTCTGTGTTATCAGCAAGATCAATGCATATATTTAGTCTCATCACTTACAACCAACGAAAGACTCTTCAGCAGAGATGTATTAACCATACCATCATTTGTTCATTAGAATTTTTTTTAAAAATCCAACTTTCCTTGGAATGCTCACCCTCCAAAAATGTGGATGGATTTCTAGAATTCCTGGAAATTTGTTGATGCTACATTTCTTGGAGACATCTAAACTGAGGGAGGCTACTCTTCCTGAGACTTTAAGTATGCAAAAAAAAAAAAAAAATACATCCACTTTTTTTTTGAAAGGAAAAAAAAACAATACAAAGAACTATCAAGCCTATCTGGAGGGACACCCTCACAGGTTGTGCACCCGTCCATGCAAGCCCACCGCTTCTCAGCTCTTTTTCTAATAATTAACTATTTAAAATTCTAGCTGTGCTAATCGTAGTGGCAGCAAGGCCTGTGTTCTCATTACTCAGAATCAATTCCTGTTGAATATTCACCTCCAGGGGTGGATGTAGCCAGAATAAGCTGATGAGTCTTCCCTCTCACTCTGCTGGAGCTAATGACTAGTCGCTTGCTGCCTTGGCGAAGTCACTCTCCCATAATCAGTCAAAATAACAAGGAACAGCACCACCAAGGGCCTCGGGGGTATTTCACATAAATATACATAGACAGCCAGTCAGCCCCATGGACAAGGCGCCTCGGTGAGGCACCCTGTCTACGCTTGCAAGCAGATGGCAGAACCTACAGTCCTGGAATTCATTTGGAGCTGATTCGTGGGAAACTCTGGAAGAAGGATTGAGCCGCTCAAGAGCTTTTCGAAGTTGCTTGCCAAAGCTAGCAAATAATGCATCTCGGAAGTGCAAAGTGAAATATTGCCATTCAAGTTTATTTCCTTTCTGTCAAGCATGAAGAATCAGGTCCACACATTGAGTTCTAGTTAAGCTGATTTATTTGCTCATGCCTATACACAAGAATCTAGTCCACTAAAATGGTCAAGCATTAAATTGGGGCTTGATAAGAATTAATGGAATTCAAGAGGGACTGGACTGGGATCTCTTGTGGGAACGTAATGACTCTAGGCTAACTCCTCTCTTGATTCTACCCCCACATTCTGCTTTGCCTTCTCCTCCTGTTTTTTTTCTCTTCCATATTTAATAAGGATGGTAGTTCCATTGCTTTCCTGCTTTCTCCCCCCTTGATCTTTGGGTTTTCCCACTCCTGTTGTTAACTCCCTTGTAAACATGTTAGAGCTTTAAAACTGTTCACATCTGAATCACTTTGTTCCAGCCTGTGTCAAGCAGATGTTAGGTCACAGAAACATTGGAAGCTGCCTTAGACTGACTCAGATCTGGGCCAGCTCTGTGGTAAAGCTGAGCAAGAAAATCATTCATTCATTTATTTATTCAATTTGTATAGCGGTCCATCTCAGCAAGTGACTCTTGCTGAATTGCTTCTGATGGCAGAAGTTGGGGAGATCCAATCTAGAATTAAGGAGAAATTTCCTGACAGTGAGAACAATTAATTAGCTTGCCTTCAGACATTCTGGGTGTTCCGTCACTGCAGGTTTTAAAGAAGAGATTGGACAGCTATCTGTCCTGAATGATATAGGATCTCCTGCTCTAGCAGGTGGGTTGGACTAGAAGATCTCCAAGGTCCCTTCCAACTCTGTTATTCTGTATTCTAAATGAGCTTCATCACAAAATCTAGGGCTTTTAGTAGCAGTTGTTAGTTAGGAAGGCTGTAGTGGACATCTCCAGTTTAAGTCAGGCAGGCACGGGAGTATCACCTGTCTTAGCAACTCACAATCTCAGTCCTCCTCTAAAGCATAGGGAATAATTCACCTGTCTCCCAGAGTCACTGCAAGCATAATCTATACAAGATATTTTGAACACACATCCAAAAGCACTGCACTGCATGCTAAACCACAAGGCTTGGGGACTCTCTGGGGAATAAACCCTGTGGTACTCAGTGGGACTACTCATCTCTGAGTAAACACACAAAGGAATTTCCTGTCTGAGTGGCAAATTTTCATGGTGAAAACCTCTTGCATTCACTAGGAGTCCTGACAAGTCTCATAGAAGCCATTTCCCCTTAGGTTTCATCTGCATCAGAATTTGTTCTAACCTTTCAAACAAAGGCTATTTCTCCCTGTTTCCCTTTCTTGGAATGGGCTTATTAGAACACGAGGCATTTGCTATAAATGCTAATCCAATATAAATTATTACTGGAAGATTTCTGGAATACAGTTTTTCTCATCAGCATCACAAAAAGCTGCTGGCTAGTTTCTCTCTCTCTCTCTCTCTCTCTCTCTCTCTCTCTCTTACTATATGCTAGGAGGTTATACCTGTTGAATGTCTGCCATCCAGGTAGAAACACAACCATCATATCAGGAGAAGAAGATGGCAACAAACTCTAATTTTAACCCGGTAGAAGTTAAAATAAGTCATTGAAGAATTGCTTCTGAGAAAACAGAACATTGCACAAAATCCTACAATTTCTTAATGTCCAAATTAGGAGCCAAACAAATAACAGTGCAAGGCAAACTTTCCCTCTCTGCATTTTAAAGATGTGCAGATGTTGCAAGCCTAAAGTAAAGGCAGCCAACACAGGGGGAAGAAAAAAAAAACCTTTTAATCTTGACAAACTATGCAGCACAAGGCTGGGATCTTTAAAGCAGACCAAGCCAGCTTAAATGGCCCTCCTCAGAAATCAGTGGTACCAGCAGATCCTGAAACAGGCAGCCATAAATACTAGTAGGGATCCAACGATTGGACTAACTGAGGGGGTGAGGGGAGATGAAGAAATGGAGATAAATTAGTATGTAAAATATAGGCTTCCCACAGCAGGCTGTAATTAAAGGACTTCTTCCTCTGTACTACCAGATGGAAAGAAGAGAAGAACTTGTATCAAGGACAGTGACAAGATAGGTAGGTAGTAGATAGATAGATAGATAGATAGATAGATAGATAGATAGATAGATAGATAGATAGATAGATAGATAGATAGATAGATTTAGTAGATGATAGATGATAGAGTAGATGAAAGATAGATAGATAGATAGATTTAGTAGATGATAGATGATAGAATAGATGATAGATAGATAGATAGATAGATAGATAGATAGATAGATAGATAGATAGATAGATAAATTTCCTTGCAGGAGTTCAACAGAAACATAAGAACTTACCATCTACAGAAGCAGTTCTAATTGAGAATCACTCATTTTTTGGCTAGAGTTTTTCAAGACTTGTCTTAAAATGCTTAGCACTGGACCCAGGCACATCTATATGCACATCAATGATCTCTCACTTATCTGTAGCTTCTATTAAATCATAGTATGGCAACTAGACTCTGTCTTCCAGGAAGATAGCCACTTACTAGTCTATGGAATATAGCAACAAGCTTAGCTGGCCTTGCCAACCCCTCTTTGCAATCCCTACACCTGGTACCCAGTCTGTATTGCCTACATCTTAAGAGCTTACAGCAATCTTAGTGGTGTCAAGAACTTATAGCATTGCAAATCCAAACATTCCATCAATCTCATCTGTCTATCTTGGGTCTCCATTGAAGGCCCTTTTCCCAGCACCCCTGGGAAAAGTCAATTAGGGACTATGGAAGAAAGTGAAGGCAAGCAGAATTATTATGTAGTCAAACATTTGCATCACTACGGGGCTGCATGAGTCTTCATCTCCATGAGCCAAACCATCTCCATCTGTCACTAGCAAACCCTTTTATGCTGGAAACAATTCCCACAGGTAATCTGGAGGGCACGAATGGGCCTGAAAGATCTAAATGCCAAAGGCACTGTAGAATTAAGCTAAGAGCTGCAGGCTGTTCGCATCAACTTGAAGATGGCAAACCATCCCCACCTCTTGCAATGAAAACCTTCAAAAGGAGCAAAAAGCATCTAACCGTCTCTGATCCTGGGAGTTAAATAGGGTGTTCGCTGCAGTCCAACCACATTTTTCCCCCTGCTGCATCTCACTCTCAGGAGTTACAGTTAATGAAATATAGCTGTGTCTGTAGCATTCCTATCCCCAGCGACATACCTGCATCTAGAGGCAGCAGTCTGCTGTAAAAATTCAAGGTGAGCAAATTTATTTGGCTGTGCTCTGAATGTATTCCCCAAAGACAGGGCATTTGATTTCAGGATCACAGTTCCTGTATGTGTGTGTTGAGTTGGGAGGAAGGAAAGAAGTAAAAGGAAGCAATAGAAACAGAGAATTCAGGACCTTAACTGTTTTTTGCTACCCTGACTTTCCTCTGAAGCTTTGCCCCTTCTAAAGATCAGGAAGAAACTAAAAAGATGCCCATATTCTGCCAAAAAACATTATGCATCGATTTCTTTGTTCGATGCATGCATCTGTTCCCTTGTCAATGTCACCCCACAGCTGATAATCAGCAAAGGAAGGCGAGGGTTACTTTTGTCCAAAGTATATAGGAAGAAAATCTAGCATAATTTAGGAATCCTTTGTTCCTGTTTTGAAAAACATGTGGAATAAAAACCTGAAATATGTAGGAGCTGAGCTTCAAAAGCCACACACTGGCTTCATGCATCATTTCTAGCATTTATGGAGGATGCCTCTTATGGGATTATGCTCAAAAAAGCATGTGGTACTGCTTAGTTGGTTAGACCAGGTATAATTGAATGAAGCACAATTTAGGTAGGTTCTTAAACCTTCAGAGAAGTATTTGGGGGCAAGATACTACAGCATGGATGCGATGAACTATTCCCGGGTTTTGGTGATTGAGTCATATGCCAGAACCTCCAATATGGTCTAGTGATTAAGTCAGCATCCTTGGTGGAAATCCTTCCACGGTTCATGCATGGTGGGTTGCTGCTTCTTTAGAGAGAAGAGGGAATGGAGTTGAAGGACAGGAAGAAGTATTGCTACCAAGGCAACAGTCAGATAAGCAGGGGAAAAAAAATGACTTTTGAGAAACCCCTCCCTAGTTCACATAAAGATAAGGGGGAGGGGAGGAAGGACATTTAGTCGTGAAAGGTACTGCTACTATGGCTGTTCCTGTCAGTTCTGCCACCTTTGGCTTGGTGCCTTACTGGCATCCTACCATCAAAAGCTAGGGGTGAGGGAGTGAGGGGGACAAACGAGCAATAAAGATGAATGGGAATGTGATGGGAAATAGGGAGGGGGGATGACAGCTGGATGAAGGTGAGGGAGGCATGGAACCAGTTTGTGCCAGTCTTCAAGGCCACGTACCCTGAGAATGGAATGTGGATTGCTCCAAACATCTCAGCAATTCTCAAAACACTTATGCAGCTCCCCATTGGCTGAAGACAAACTGGTCAAATGGGGGGGGGGAGAACTGGGTTGAGGGGGAAACTTTGTAACCTTTTGGGCGGGGATCTTAGTTGTAGCCTGACTTTACTTCAACCAGCAACCTTTAGTAAAAGAACCTATCACTTCATCAAAATGGAGTCGAGGGTCTTTCTTTCCTAAGGGATCTGACTGGGATAGGTCTGACAATTACAGTAAGAGTAGTCCTGACTTATAGGGCATTGTTTCTTAGTCTGGACTACCTTGTAGGGTGACAGTGTCTGTATAAATATCACAATTCCTTGGATGAGCACACGATCCTGTTCTGTGGTTTCAAAATTGTATTAGTTTATCAAAATATAAATATAAAACAGAAAGAAAAAAAAGAAAATAATAAGAAAATAGGGGAGGAAAAGGTTAAGGGAGAAAAGTATAGGGCAGAAGTGAAAAAGAAAGAAAAAACATTGACTTCCGACTCCTTTTGGTGCAGTAGAATAAGGTAATAACATACAGCCTCAGCTTTTTAGTTTTATATAATAATATATACAAGCCATTTCTATAATAATAAGTCTATCTAATCAGCAAAACCCAAAACCAAAGTTTCATTTTTTTTCCACCTCAAGCAGAAAGTCCAGAAGTGGTTTCCAGGTAGAAACAAAATTAATTGTATTCTTTTCTTTAATTTGGCCCTCTCTGCTAACCATCATTTGTTGCAGCCATTCATCCATCGTGGGAATCAAAGTGTCCATCCATTGAGCACATGAGCCTGTTCTAGTTGGTTCCTTCCTGCCACAACTGTAACACCACACTGGCCGTCACAATGTGCTATCGTACCATTATACACATATTGACTGCAGCTCATATAGCATATGCTCAATGTTGGAAGAGTGAAAATATTCCCACAAATGATATGATTATGTACAAAATCTTGGAATGCGCAGAAATGAATAAACTTACGTTAGAATTAAAAGACAAGGAGGCGACAGAATTTTATGAAATTTGGAATAAATGTTATAATTGACTAGAACAGAGAAAGAAAAAGACATAATTATTGATGTACACAAAATGTAAATAAGATGTAAAGAATGCTTAAAATGTATAGTACTGTTCTGTTAAAAGAAAAGATTTATGTTTATGTATTTTAAGTATGGTGTATGGTGAAAAATAATTTTTAAAAAAATTAAAAAAAAAAAGAAATGGTCCAAGCAGTCTTTAGAATTTAATTCTCCAGGCAAGTCAGCAATGCCACGCGTATCTAAGGGTGGTTTGATGCTAGCAAAATCCTCTTTTAAGAGGAAAAGAATAGGCAGTCTTACAGCTTTCAAGAGCTGCCTTCAGAGATTACTTTTTGGCAGACATTTAGAAAGAGAATGAAATATTTCAGTTTGTATTCAGAGAGAGAGGAAACACGCTTGTGTACTGGATATCTCCCATCCAAAAGAAAAACGAAAAAAATCTGAAGAAATTTGCCAGCATCTTGGTGCTCTGTCTTTCATCTCCAAAGATGCACTGTTGACAAGCAAAATGGAAATCTAGCAGTCAACACTGTCAATCATCTTCTGGCAGCTTGTCAAGGCAGAAGGAGAGGGAAAAACTTTTGATATCTGGAGGCAATCTACTTGCTGAAAAACAATCAGAAGCATTTTTTTTAAAAAAAATGGATTCAGCACCCAATGGGAGAAGCTGCTCAAAGTTTTGCTATTATTCTTTTAAAACCAGGTGTATTTATGGTGAACCCTCAAATAAAGATTGAACATGGGTTTAGTGGGGGCTATCACTGGGTGTTAATAAAAGAACAATTGATCATTAAACGTATTTACTGAAGTTTTAGAAAATGAGGCTCAAAAGAGCAGAAGGAATTGGATCTAGAGGCTGGGATATTAACTGCACAGCGTTACGTTACCCAAATTATCTGCGTGCCATTAAAAATCATTTTAGAAAAGACATAAGCATAATTCAGAAGGTGAGTAAAGGGCATGGATATTTCACAGCATTTGGATAAAAGGTCACATTTCCTTTAAATACTTCAGTGCAGGTAGTATGATGGAGCATCAGACATTCAACTGTTGACTATGTATGGAGACCAGGCTGTGCCAACTTTAGACTTGGTGAGGCCCTAAGCTATTTAAAGTTTGGAGGCTCCTTGTTGAAAAGAAAGACTAGGGGTAACATATAGCAGTGTTCCAATATCTAAGGGGCTGCTTCTCCAAGGCAGGATGGAAGGCAGGAAAAAGAAACAATGGATGGAAACTGGTCAAGGAGAGAACCATCCTAGAACTAAGGAGAAATTTGCTGACTGTGAGAACAATTAATATGTGGAATGGTTTGCCTCCAGAAGTTATGGGTGCTCCACCACTAGAGGCTTTCAAAACAAGACTGGACAGCCATTTGTCTGAAATGGTAGAGGGTCTCCTGCTTGAGCAGGGGGTTAGACTAGAGGACCTCCAAGGTCCCTTCCAATTCTGTAATTCTGATGAGAAACAGAACACTGAGTCACTACTAAAAAATTGAAACATGTGCATATGTGTGTGTCTATATCTGTCTCTCCCTCCATGTGTCTTTTAATTATTTAATAGCAATGCAGTTAAAGTGAAAAATACAAATTTCTGTTGGTAATTATTTTATCAGTAAATGAATGCATTTGGTGATTACATATTTAACATTTGGATGACTTAAGCGTGCTCATAGATTATAATATGGTATACCCTGGAAACAATACTTAAATTTAAATTTTAAATCCAATCCCCCTCCCTCCAGATCTAAAATTTTGAGAAGCCCTGCTGATTTTGAGGTCCTAAACTGAAGCTTGTTTAGCTTATGCCTAAATTCAGCACTGGGACCAGAAAAAAACACAAAAATTACATTTCCTTTCTCTGTGATATAATATATAATTGAGCGTATCATTTCAGTTAATTCCTTACACTGAATGAAAATAGCAATAGCACTTTGACTTATATACCACTTTACAGTGCTTTACAGCCCTCTCTAAGCAATTTACAGAGTCAGCCTACTGCCCCCGCCCCTCCAATAATCTAAGTCATCATTTTACCGACCTCGGAAGGATGGAGGGCTGAGTCAACCTTGAGCCGGTGAGAATCGAACTGCCGAACTGCAGGCAGGGGGCAGTCAGCAGAAGCAGCCTGCAACACTGCATTCTAACCACTGTGCCACCACAGCTCACTATTGGCCTAGGGCTCAAATATCTCCTTCCAAAGAGAGTGTTCATCTGGCTTCTAGAACAACACAACTCTAGGACCGTTTTTATACCTCCCCTATCTTCTCTCCATTAAGACGTTGAGTAAAATATAGCAGTTCTTGTAGCTACAGCAGTGTTGTTGTGTCCCTTGCTGAGAAAATATTTAGCAACTAAGTAAATTGAAAATCAGAAGTGAACTTTGCACTCAGGTGAGTTACCAGGCTGTGTAGTTGTCAATATACTGTCTCAGAGTAGATTTCAGGGTCAAAATCCTCCTTAAATGACTATTCAGTGACATAACCATAGATAAAAATACTCAGCCTAGTATGAAAAGCCAAATGAAGTTCTTGGATTCAGAGGAATTGGTGCCTATGTGTAAGACAAAATGTCTATGGAGATTCTCGGTCATCCAGGTCATGGTTGTCCCAAAGGTGCTTTTTCAAAAGTCAACTGGACTTTTTTCATTTTTCCTTCAAGACATTTCACTTCTCATCCAAGAAAGAAAGTCCAGTTGCCTTTTGAAAAATCACCTGCCAGGCGAGAGCAACTGGAACCACTCCTGAAGAGTCTCAACAGTAGCTTTATTGCTAGTCAACTATGTTACAAGAATCTTGCCAGACTGACTACTTTTGCTTGGGAATGGCAAGACAAGGCTTCAAGGACTTTGTGTGGATGTCCAACTTGTGCCTCTTACTGCAGTGCAAAACTCAGGCCCCTCCCTCCACTCTAGATGGAGATCCCACCAAACTACAAGTCTTGGGTTGGATGGGTGGCAAATGTCCATGTGAGCAGGCTTCTAGGATGGATATTGCATGTTCCATGATCTCCTTCATCACTCCTTCAATGCTTCATCCCAACTAAGTGGTTGATTGTTGTATCTGACACTTGGACTCTGCCCCCCCTCAAAGACCCAATAGATGGTGCATCCCAGAGATTCAACTGCTTCTTTGTAGAAGTTGACTTTTAGTTGTGGTGTTTGATGAAGTGAGATTTTCCCTAGAAAGAGATTGTTTTCTGCTCTGTCACAGCTGCCAGGCGGAAGTTGACAGATAGGGTACAGGAGAGCTTTCCCTTTACCTCTGCTGTCTCTCTGAGTGCAGCCAGAATGAAGATAATCTATGAGCAGTCTGGAGCATCACCAATGCTCGCTGCTCTGTATAAATCAAGAGGGTGAAAAGCTTAGTGAAAACAATGCTCTGGGTGCTTTCTTTCTTCACAGTTGCAATGCTATCCATCAGACTCTGAAGGTCATTCAAAGTAGGGGGATAATCACTGAGGAGGGAAAGGGAAAAGAGAAGGAACAAATGGCTAAAGAGAAAATAGAGAGCAAAAGAAGATCTGATTCCAAGAAGCAGCTATGGAAGTTCTATTTTGGAGTCAATCAATAAGCTGGCTATAGGTGGATCTTTGATGTCAAGTGGGCCAAAGGCATGGAAGAGAAAGAGGAGGAGGAGGAGGAGGAGGAGGAGGAGAAGAAGAAGAAGAAGAAGAAGAAGAAGAAGAAGAAGAAGAAGAAGAAGAAGAAGAAGAAGAAGAAGAAGAAGAAGAAGAAGAAGAGGAGGAGAAGGAGGAGGAGGAGGAGGAGGAGGAGGAGGAGGAGGAGGAGGAGGAGGAGGAGGAGGAGCAACAACGATTAAACTACTTCTTAAGTGATTTTCCAATCAAGCCAACTTGTTATTTATAAATGCATCCTGTAGGGAATCTTAGGCTTCTTTTGAAAAGGATTGCCCTTTAACTCAAGACCTTCACATTTCATAAAATATACAATTTCTGCTTCTGTTGGAAGGGTTCCCAAAAGCCCTTTATTTTGAACTTCTGATTTAGTAACCACCATTTCCCCTCATTTCACATCAAAATCAATCTGTCGCACAGGTGGGCAGATAGAAACATTTTTTGCTGACTTTCTTTTAATGTATTATTAGTTATTCCTTTATGACCAGCATCATCATCATTGTCTGTTTGTCTGCTTTTATATATCGACTATCGGTCTATGCCTCTGCAGTTTTGCATGGAAGTGGATCTCTGATGGCTGCCAGGTATTTTGCTTGGGGCAAAATTCACGGCAAGACATTTTTAGATTTCAAAGCCAAGGAGTCAATGAAAACATTTTTTTTTTTAAAGAAGGAGGGAAAGAAAGAGCGAGAGAAAAGGACTTATTGTTATTTAAGAGACCAAGCATCTTTGTTTGGATGCCAAGGTTTGACATGGCCATCCGTCAAATCACCATAAAAGCATTATACTTTCCCTTGGATGCTGAGTGCTTAGGTTACTCTCTGCTATGGTATGTTAAGCAAACAGTCCCTGGTGGTACCCTGTCACGAGCATGAAATCCTCAGAAAAGATTCCAATTTAAGAATGGAATTGGGTTTGCCTGTGTAGAATACATTACAACTCCCACAGCCCTGCAATTCAAGCCCAGATCCCAGCAGTTTGAGGAGGAGCAGAAAACAACTTGAGAGACTGTGAATGGGGTGATCTCTGCAGAATGGAACTGCTCCACCCCTGCTGCCAAGCAACACGGAAGTGGCTTCCAACGCTTTATCATGTCCTCAGCAGCTGTGCTTGTATGCCCACGAAGGAGCTAGGTTTGAAAAGCAGCGATTTATCAGCTCGGATAGCGTAATCAATAACCTCACCCTCCTCCTCCTCCTCCTCCTCGACATTGCCTTGATGGAACACCCAATCAGAAGTTATTTAACAAGATGCCATTGACACCAGGAAGAGCCTATTTTACAACACTGTCACTGATTGCCCCATTGAGTCATGGAGCTTTTCACCTAACCCAGCATAGCTTCTTTCCTGTTTCCTTGGATAGCTGGGGAATAGCTTCATCATAGAATCATGGGGCCTCAAAAAGGGACCTTGGAAATCTTCTAGTCTGACCCCCTGCCCCAAGCAGGGTCTTATACCACCCTGTAGAAATGGCTGTCCAATTTTTTTTTCTTGAAAACCTCCAGCAAAGGAGCATCCACAACTCTGGGAGACAAACTGTTCCACTGATTAATTGTTCTCACTGTCAGGAATTCCTCCTTATTTCCAGAATAGATCCCCTTCTGATGAACTTCCACCCATTGTTTTTTGCCCTGCCATCAAATGCTTTGGAAAATAAATCAACCTTCTCAGAAAAAAACAAAACAAAACACCACCCATGGTTTTGCTTAATGATTGCCATAAAATTGCAGGAGATGACCAGATTAAGTCCGAGGGAGGGGTTAAATGCATCATCAGTCTTGAGTGCCTTTGTGCATTTCTATGCATTTTATAGACCTCTGAAGGCACATTTGTATGTTCCTTAAACCCAGAGATGTCACCCATCTTCCAACTGAGTTTATGAAGATAGAGATGAAATCATTCTGTAGGAGATGACCAGACTGAGGCTGAGGGGGTCAAGCATGTCATCAGTCTTGAGTCCCTGCATACCCACTAGAGAGCTAAGTCCAGCCCTCCTTGAATTCCATTGACTCTTACCTATGCCAATTGGTTTTGACTGTTAGTAGCTCAGACTCTTGTAGACAGCATTAGCTTACAATAAACCTATACTCATTTGAACTCCTTATTTCCTGCACTTGGCAAAATAGGTTGCAAAATACAGTTCAGTCACATGATGACCCCTTTACCACCATCATGACTTGCAACCGTAAATGCTCAATTATGGACATAAGTCAAGGACTACCTATTCTGAAAATAAAGTCATGGTTTATATGGGCTGCCCAATCATAACCGATCTCTTTTGGAGAGAAGGATTCAGTAAATGGCTGGACTTTATAGACATAACCCAGAAGTTACCTGAAGCTAGTATGAACTCATTCCTCTTCTCTTGACATTATATATTAATGCCAGGCGCCAGAATTCTGTGCCCCTTGCGTTCTTGTCACTGATCAATAACTGGCTGTCCTGCTAATGACTTCTCCCGACCCTGTGGTGCAGCACATCATTTGGACAATGAGAGCTGAGTCAGGAACCTCCTCATCTCCCTTCAGGACATTGACTAATCACCACCATTAGAGGCAGAATTACAGGCAAAGGGTGAAGGCACCGCAATGTTTCATGCAATCAGTGACCACAGGCCCACTGCTGAAGAAACACACAAAGAATTCAAAAAGCAGAGCCGCATCCATGTGTCTTCAAGCTCTTAGCAAGAGAGAAGGTAATGTGTTGTATGGAAAAATCCCCCTGAAACATTGGTCTCCTTGGAGAACACGCAGATAGTCACCAGTTCTGGAGGAAAGTAAGAAGCTCCTGGCATGGCAAGGTTGGATGAAACGCTAAAAAGAGATTGTTTTGGAGGGTGAACATGCTATCTCTGAGCCAGTAAGAGTTTCTGCTGTCGCCTGTAAATTTCTACATTCTGACTGAGTTTAAGAATTATCCAGGAAAAGCTATTAGAGCTCCTAAATTGAGCATGAAGAGGTGCCCACTTCCGAAGCATGGGAAGATGCTTTCACTCTATGAAAGAAAACACATAAAGTGTATTGTCTCTGCACTTGGACAAGATAGAGTACCTTGCCTTTCCAGTGCAATTTGGCTGGTTGAAACCAGCTGCCCCTACTTGCCCGAGCTTTACCAATTACTCAGATTGGGGGTGAGAACCCCCCCTTTGTTGGATGGGTTTAAACAAAGACTACATAGCAACATAGGAGGAGACTTCAGAATAACAGAATAACGAAAGTGGCCTTAGATCTCTGCTAGTCCAACCCTTTGCTCAAGGAGGAGATTCTATACCATTTCAGACAAATGGCTGTCCAATATCTTCCTAAAAAACTCCAGTGATGGAGCACCCACAGTTTCTGGAGGCAAGTCATTCCACTGATGAATTGTTCTCACGGTCGGAAAATTTCTCCTTAATTCTAGGTTGGTTCTCTCCTTGATAGGTTTCCATCAGTTACCTCTTGTCCTGCCCTCAGGTGCTTTGGAGAATAGATTGTTCCCTTCTTCTCTGTGACAACCCTCAAATATTGGAAGGCTACTATCATGTCATCCTTGGTCCTAATCCTAGTTCTAGTCTTAATCCTTTAATTTCAATTTCTATACCGAGGAAAGGATCGGATTCCATGATTCCACAATTTCTTGAATCCCAAAAGGTCTTGAAAACATGGAGCACAGGCTGCTATTCTGCAGGTTATGCACAACAGTAACGATCATAGTATCTTGATTCTGCCATGTCATTTCACCTGAAAGAGCTAGATTGGAGATAAAATACGGTGTCCTGATAGATGCCACTCTGAAATTCTGGAAGGAAAGGGAGGAAATTCAACAAGATTGGATTTGGGGGGAGGGGTACTTTTCAGTCTCAGTTGCTTCCTCTCAATATGAGATTATTCCTTGCAGCTGGATAACCCCCCCACCCCCTTTAATACTGAACAAACAGACTTTGAATTTTCAGAGAAAGGAAAGAAGTAAACATGCACAGTGTCAGCCTGAGTCCATTACAGCCAATTTTGAAAATTAAAGCAACATTGTGAAACACAGAGCAGGGTTTATAGGCAATTCTTGTTTTTCTTCTCTTTCATGGGATCTCAGCCTGCTCTCCCTTGCTCTCTGGCCTTCTAAGCTTGGAAAAGATTGCAAAAGAACACAAAATTCAATCACAGATTTTTATTTAAAAAAAAACCCCATAAACCAAATCTGAGCCCTGGTAAAGAAGCAAGCCTAAGAAATTTACAAAAACGCTGCCTTGATTTGGCATGATCCAAGACAAGGGTGTCCAATCTTGGCATCTTTAAGACCTGTGGACTTCAACTTGCAGGTTAGCTGGGGAATTCTGGGAGTTGAAGTCCACAGGTCTCAAAGTTGCTAAGGTTGGACAGCCTGGTCTGAAAGAAGAAGAGAGAAAACAAACGGCTTGCCCTCAGAAGGGCACAATCACTGGAGGTTTCCAAGGCTGGACAGCCATTTGTCTGAAATGGTATAGGGCACAGGTGTCAAACTGGATCACGTCACATGACGTATTGTGACACATCGTGATTTTTTTGCCTCTATGGAGCTAGGTTGGGCATGGTCTGTATGTGATGCATCTTGCCCGCAGGCCGCCAGTTTGACACTCCTAGTTTAGAGTCTCCTGCTTAAGCAGAGGGATGGACTAGAAGGTCCAAGGTCCCTTCCAACTTTTTTATTCTGTTATTCAGTTGTTATACTGAATACAAAGAGAAAACCAAATCTCAGTCTTGCAATGTCTACCTCAGAGAAACAACAGGCTTTTCAGTCTGACTAGTTTCACTGTGTGTGTGTGTGTGTGTGTGTGTGTGTATATATATATATATATATATATATATATATATATATATATATATATATATATTATATATGTTTTCTGAGGTTTTCGCGGGTATTTGTATATAGGTCTTTGGTTGTTCGGGTTTTCTCCCGCGTAAAATTGGAAGTGTCTTGGCAACGTTTCGACGAAGTCACATTCGTCATCTTCAGGCTGGTGTTTTTAGCTTCTTGCTTTGAGCAGCAATGTGTGGTTTTAGCTGTTTCTTCCTTTTAACTGCCAGTGAGGGTATGAACTGATTGGATGGGAGCTTGGCTGTGTTCTGATTGGGTGGAGGTGTGTTCTGAATGGTTAGGGGCTTGGCTGTGCTCTGATTGGCTGGGGGAGTGTTCTGTTTGGTTGTGCTCAGGTTAGTCTGAGTTGCAGAGGGGTTTAAGATTTTGGGGTTAGGGAGTCGTTTGTCAATAAGGGCAGGTTTCCAAATGGCTGGTAGGCGGGAGGTATCATCTCGCTTGTTCATGCTGTGTGGGCGTTTTTCTATCTCGATGGCTTCTCTGATTATTCTGTTATTTTTAATAACAGAGTTGCAGGGGGGTTTAAGATTTTGGGCTGCCTTGCTTAAACCCCCCTGCAACTCAGACTACCTGAGCACAACCAAACAGAACACTCAGTGTGGCTAACTGAAAAGAGCAGAATGAGCTCGAAATGGCCATCTTAGTCTCCCAATTTAATTCTTTAATTCTTTGTCAGAAAAAGAAATTTGTATATATATATATATATATATTTAGAAATAAAAACAAAAATGCGACTCTTGGGAATATTCATATTGTCCAAATAATAATGATCACCAAGAGAATATCTATAAAAATAGAAATTTAATTCACCGAGCTTTCGTCAAATACACTTGACATCGTCAGGGTTAAAAGGCAAACTACGGGGGGAGTCTTATATACAGTTATTTAATGCCTGTTTCCGGCTCCTGGAGCGCGTCATAGGCCCCAGCTGATCGGGCTGAGTCCTAAGCATACGCCCCACGTCAGCATCTATCTCCGTTCCATGGTTAGTTTGAGTTTGATTATATGTTGCTTCGTTAGTTGTTACCGGGTTGGGAGCCCAAGTCCTTTCTCCTTCCCTATTCGTAACCCCTCCACCATCCCAGACATCACTTCCCTTTGTGAGCGGGGGTAGGCAATTATCCACACTGCCTTCAATATCACTACATGCCCCAAGGCTGCTTTGATCCTGTTTTCCTATCTCCCGGGATTGTAACACAAGCTCGTAGTCCCCCCCCATACTATTCCTCCTCCCCTCTTTCTTCCCGTAAGTTCTCCTGAGCGGTCCGCTGTTCGTTTCCACGCTCTCTCTCTTGCGCGCAGTCGCGATGTTTCTTGCCGTTGTTCCGTTATCAGTGCTTCGTTGTTCCGTCCATTGTTGGAGAGCACTACTGCCGTTCATCCCCAATTCTCCGTTCCCACTCCGTATAGTGCTCCTCCCCTTTAACTGCAATCGCTGTTTTGTCTCGCAACTTGGTGTTGGGAGTATCCGAGGGGGATGCATTCTTCTACTCGACCGTGACCGGGTTGTCATGGTGTGTGTGGTGCGTGTGGTAGTATCCTCAGCGGGAGGTTTGTCCTCGGTCTCGTCGTCTTGGTTGAACTTGGTTGTATTCCGTTCTTCTTTCAGTTCATCGGGCTCTACTCCATCTCCATTCCGTCCCACCAATGATCCGTTCTCTATGGGTCGTGGCGCACTCAGCCGCAGTTGCTTGCTGGAATCAATCTGTTGTTGATCCGTGAGAGGGGAGCTGTCAATGGAAATTCCATTGCTGTAATTACGTAGGGAGGAGGCCAGGGTGGCTTTTTGGGAGGGGACCCAATCACCCTGGCCTCCTCCCTACGTAATTACAGCAATGGAATTTCCATTGACAGCTCCCCTCTCACGGATCAACAACAGATTGATTCCAGCAAGCAACTGCGGCTGAGTGCGCCACGACCCATAGAGAACGGATCATTGGTGGGACGGAATGGAGATGGAGTAGAGCCCGATGAACTGAAAGAAGAACGGAATACAACCAAGTTCAACCAAGACGACGAGACCGAGGACAAACCTCCCGCTGAGGATACTACCACACGCACCACACACACCATGACAACCCGGTCACGGTCGAGTAGAAGAATGCATCCCCCTCGGATACTCCCAACACCAAGTTGCGAGACAAAACAGCGATTGCAGTTAAAGGGGAAGAGCACTATACGGAGTGGGAACGGAGAATTGGGGATGAACGGCAATAGTGCTCTCCAACAATGGACGGAACAACGAAGCACTGATAACGGAACAACGGCAAGAAACATCGCGACTGCGCGCAAGAGAGAGCGTGGAAACGAACAGCGGACCGCTCAGGAGAACTTACGGGAAGAAAGAGGGGAGGAGGAATAGTATGGGGGGGGACTACGAGCTTGTGTTACAATCCCGGGAGATAGGAAAACAGGATCAAAGCAGCCTTGGGGCATGTAGTGATATTGAAGGCAGTGTGGATAATTGCCTACCCCCGCTCACAAAGGGAAGTGATGTCTGGGATGGTGGAGGGGTTACGAATAGGGAAGGAGAAAGGACTTGGGCTCCCAACCCGGTAACAACTAACGAAGCAACATATAATCAAACTCAAACTAACCATGGAACGGAGATAGATGCTGACGTGGGGCGTATGCTTAGGACTCAGCCCGATCAGCTGGGGCCTATGACGCGCTCCAGGAGCCGGAAACAGGCATTAAATAACTGTATATAAGACTCCCCCCGTAGTTTGCCTTTTAACCCTGACGATGTCAAGTGTATTTGACGAAAGCTCGGTGAATTAAATTTCTATTTTTATAGATATTCTCTTGGTGATCATTATTATTTGGACAATATATATATATATATATATATATATATATATATATGCACAAAAAACTAGCAGAAAGACAAAGATCTCTAGAATCAACAATCCCTCACACCAAAAAAATCCAACACAGTACATAACCATCAGCCACAGCCCCATGGAAGCAGGATATGACCTTTGGGACATAATAGGATTAACCCACCACCCTCAGAATACCAGAAAGGCACAGTCAGACTCAGGTCAAAGTTCATGCCACAGAACAACTCCAAACAAAAGCTCAAGAAGGTATAAAAACCCACCATTCCCTACTACACGTGGTCAGCTTTTAAGAGCCACATTGCTGTCTGGCTCTGCTATTCAATAAACTCCAACCTTCTTTCTAAAGCAGTCTCCATTTTGCTTATTCCCAGCTTGGACTAGACCCTGATGAAGATTTTTCTTTCAACACACAAATCATAAATTCAAGCTAGTTGCCAAACATGCTGGCTAGGGGATTATGGAAGTTGAAGTTCCCACATCTGAAGGCTGCAGAAACACTATGCAAAACCTTGTAGTTAATGAAGGAACACAAAGGACAATTCTCTGTCATTTCCACCATGCAAAAAACATGACCAATGGCCTCTTCCATTCTGTAAATATCACATGTCCATTTACATCCCTTCTAATTCTGGAGTGATCCGCTCTTAATGTGTGATACCTTGCCAAGCTTCAGCAAAAGCTAACTCGTTCCACCTGTCCCATAGGCAGTCAGACTGCCCCCCCTCCCATGAATCAAATTAGTATGAATGGAATAAGCTTTTCTTACCAGCATGTCCAACCCCCCCACTGTCTCTGCCATTCATCTTTAATCTTCCATTTAAGCTTACATTTAATCTCCAAAGGAGATAAAAGCAGAAGAATTATCCACACCAGCATGACACAAAACCTTCTTAACTGCATGATCCACTTTTTCATCCCCCCCTCCCCAAATACCTACTTGGATCAGGATGCAACAGAAGGGAATTTCAAAAAAAAGAAAGAAGTCACGATTCTTTGTTCAGGAAAACAGCTTTCGTTCACCAGGTCAGGCTTCTAGGCCGCCTTCCTCCCCAGCACCGAGCCAAGCCCAGATAGCCAGCTTTATCCCCATAACTTTCAAGCCTCCACTTGAAATCAGCTGGATTCCATGGACTTAGCTGGGGAATTTTGGGAGTTGAAGTCCATAGTTCTTAAAGTTGCCAAGGTTGGACAGCCCTGGACTAAGCCCTTGGAATCCAGCTGACATTGAGTGGAGGCTTGAAAATCTAAGGGGATAAAGATATCTGATGTTGACTCAGTGTGGAGAAGAGTGGACTAGGAGACTGAACAAAAACTGCTTTCTGAGCAAAGAATGGTGACTCCTTTTGTTTATGAAATTCCCTTCTGTGATAGCCTGATCCGTATAGGTATTTGGAGAGGGAATGTGTGGAGACTTGGACTGAGACGGAGTGAGTGGCCCAAAATCACCCAGCTGGCTTTTATCCATAAGGCAGGACTAGAACTCCCAGTCTCCTGGTGATTGGCCCAAAGTCACCCAGACAGCTTTCAGACCTAAAGTGGGACTAGAACTCAGTCTTCTGGTGATTGGATCAAAGTCACCCAGCTGGCTTTCATGCCTAAGGCTGGACTAGAACTCCCAGTCTCCTGGTGATTGGTCCAAAGTCAAACTTTCAGGACTAAGGCAGTACTAGACTGTACAGTCTCCTGGTGATTGGCTCCTAAGCACCACAGGTTTCGTGGCTAAGGGGAGGGAGGACTAGAACTGCTGGTGATTGGCTTAAAGTCACCCAGCCAGCAAGGACTAGAACTCACCATCTCCCAATTTCTAGCCTGCTCCCTTCATCGGACCAAACTGACTGTTTTATATATCTCCCTCTCTCCCTCTCTTGCCTACATGGCAAGTAAAAGTGCCTCTGCGAAGACAATAATTTAACTAGCAAAATGGTAACATTTCTGATTTGGAGATCCCATCCCCCCATTCTTGCCTTCCACTACAGCCCTTCAGCTCCCCTTCCCCCAACAGCAAATGAAAAGCTATCCCTGAGATTCGCTTTGTAGATCAAAGAGGGGCCGATTTTGTCAGGTTGCAGAAATGACTGATGGCTTCTTTCAAAGACAATTAAGCTGCAAAAAGGAGACAATGGACCACACAGGCGCCTTCCTGCTCATCTGCCTTCCTTTATATTCTGTCCTGCTCAGGTATCTACTTGGGACCTTTCTCCCTAGCAAATGCCTTGTACTTGGGAAGGGAAGGAGGGTCTATACAGGGCTTCATGCCTTCTCTTTCATCCTTGGGTCATTCCAAGAAAATGTTGATAGCAATGTCAACTTTTCTCCAGGTTCTTTGGGCAGAGAGCTTTAAGTCTTCTTTGATGTTGGGTACTGGTGAGGTTTTTTTGGCAGGGCTACAGCTTCCTAGCTCCAACCACAAGGGTGAGCATCCATCACCCGCTTGTTCACTATATCCAACAACATTGTTAGATTGGGGAGGGCCAATGAGATCATGGGGTTTTGGGATTCAATGCTGTTCAAAATGTAGCAATTAGAAGGTTCAGCAAGAACATAGGGGCGCCTGGCCCTTAGGCTCTGGCAAGTGTCCAGAGAAACACGAAGAAGAAGTTGAAAGAGTATTGACACCACATATTTTGCTACCTTCTGTTGATAGGCTTTTAAAAGGAGGACACTATGAGGCCATCAACAACAAATCTTGGCTTCCAGTTCCATTTTTTGCTAACAGAAGGACAGTACTTTATAGCACAAAGTTTAGGGAAGCCCTAGAGCAGGGGTAGGCACCCTTGGCTCTTTTATGACTCATGGACTTCAACTCCCAGAATTCCTGAGCCAGCTGGCTCAGGAATTCTGGGAGTTGAAGTCCATGAGTCATAAAAGAGCCAAGGTTGCCTACCCCTGCCCTAGAACCTTGTTAAAAGAGTCTGGATGACATCTAAGATGATGGTCTACACAGTTCCATGAACAGGACAGACTGTCTTAGCAGTCTCTTCAGCCTTAAATAGTACTATGTTCTATGCAAATCCTGCAGGAATAAATGAGATATACATACATGCATATGTCCTGACGATCCAAATAACATATATTAACAAGCAATCTTTAGCTTTGACCTTGATTTTTTTTCCAGCTACATCTTCAACAAATTTGTCTGTTTCCCCGCTGCTTGACTCAGTTTCCTTGACCTTCTTCAAACCTGAAATAAGTGAAATCCTGTTTCCAAATTACAGCCTTTCCTTGGATTGATTGCTATTAGTATGTTTAACATGAATGACGCAGAGCAAAGTGATCAAGGTTACAATGCAAAAATCCTAATTTTGTGATTTATGCTCTATTGCTCAATTAGAGTAACCAGCTGTTCCATCCTCTAAGGGACACCTCAGCCTTATTGAAGCAGCATGAAAGATAATAGGGATATTCTTTCAATAAACTTATTGCTGCTCCAGCACATTTAGTGAGGAAAACAGGTATGAATCTCCATTCATGTTGTTAAGGGCTACTGGGTTTTTTTTAAGCTTTTAAAGAGGTTTTGACTTAAAAATATAGTTGAAATATTGACAATTGAAGCAGATGTCAACAACGAGGGGGGGCATGATAGCAGTGTTCCAATATCTCAGGGACTGCCACAAAGAAGAGGGAGTCAAGCTATTCTCCAAAGCACCTGAAGGCAGGAAAAGAAGCAACGGATGAAAACTAATCAAGGAGGGAAGCAACCTAGAACTAAGGAGAAACTTCTTGACAGTTAGAACAATTAACCAGTGGAACAACCTGCCTCCAGAAGCGGTGAATGCTCCAACACTGGAAGTTTTAAAGAAGAGACTAGACAGCCATTTGTGTGAAATGGTATAGGGTTTCCTGCCTGAGCAGGGGGTTGGACTAGATGACCTCCAAGGTCCTTTCTAACTTTTATTATTACTACTACTACTACTATTATTTATTATTATTATTATTATTATTATTATTATTATTATTATTATTATTATTTCTGATTCATATGGATTCACTGGTCCTCTAAAGAACATCTCAAGCTGTAGTCATTAGAAACCATATCAAAATCTTCTAACTTCTTATTAAAGAGCAAAATCAATGTCTGAACATGAGAGCAGAGGACTCCCTTCCTTATGGTGTCCAACTCATTTCATTTCTTCTCTTTCAGTAGAAGAGCAAGATGAGTTGGAGGGGGGGGTTAAATGTGTCATCAGTTTGGAGTCATTATGTTGCCACAAATGACCGAATTCCAGCCCTTTGTGAATTCCATTGAATTCCATTCCATCTAAGACTAATTTAGCTTTGACCATTAGTTGACTAGATTCTTGTACTTCAGGTAGCAAAGCTCTTCTGTACTTGAACTCAAATAATGCTCCTAGTTATTTGCATCTGACCCTTCTGTGGAAAAATCACAAGGAGTGGAAGAAATAATACCGCAAAGTCCCAAAGGCGGCTCCCTTGATGACGTTATCAGTTAGTTCTAGAGCAGACATGTCAAACTCACGAAGTCATGTGATGTCACGTGACATATTGAAGCTTTTTCTCCATTGCCAGCAATGGGGTGGGCATGGTTTCCTGGTGATGCGTCCGGCTTGTGGGCTGGCAGTTTGACACCCCTGTTCTAGAGCCTTGGTGTTTTGGTTCCAGAATACTTCTCATACTTCCCCTCATTAGTTAAAGGGTAGGTTGGAAGGATTTACTTCTAAGCACAGAGGCTATGTATTTCCAAGAAGACTGGAGTTAGAAGTTAGAAGGTCCACTGATGACATCAATGAACATCATAAGTTAGGTCTTTTCAAAGTTTCAGAGAAGTTGAGGTTGAGAAGTTGAAGTTGAGGTTGAGTTCAGGTTGAGTAATTCAGATGGATGAGGATGCTTCTATCGCCATAAAATGGTTCCTTTGGGGTGTATTATATGAATATGGAAGCATAAGTAAAATGTAGAGAACTCCATAATAGTAAACACATCTTGGATTTCGAATATGAAGATTGTCCTGGAGCAATATCACCTTGTCCCCATAGTATTTTGAACAACAGCATATTCTGAAAATGTAACTCTGCTCTTGGAAATTGCAAAATACTGGCCCAAAGGCTGTTCTTGCAATATATATATATATATATATATATATATATATATATATATATATATATATATATGTCTGGCAACCGTAGCTGAAATGCCACCAAGATGCAGTGATTGTTAAGAAGGTGCTATTGATTAGGGGATTAAATGCAACAGAAACACATTCTGTGTATGCAAACTGTGCCACTAAACCTATTACAGAACTGCAAATAAATCCTTAATGAATATTCTTTCTCTTGCTTTTAATTATAGGAGAATGGGGGTTTTGTTTTTTTGCTTTTTTGAAAGGCAAAGTGAAAAGCTAAGTTTCATTAGCCACATGAGTAGATGAAGAAAATAAAGGAAATAAGGAAATGGATGTGGAAACCTTTCCAAAATCAACAGATTTTTTTTTTTTAATGCTGCTGAAAATCTACTGGAGGGCAGAGTTAAGGATGTGGCTCCTGCCAAACTCATCCCATGACCAATCACATGACTAGGAGTGTCTGCAGGTGTGGTCCAAAAGGTTGCCACATCTGAGGGGTCAAAGCAAATGCAATGCACAAAACCAGACACACTGTGATGTGGAACGGAGGTCATTCCACTCATTGACTTGATGTTGCATTCGTCTTTCCCCTTTCTTTTGGGGGGTCCACAAATATCTCCCCCCACAACAGCTATCCTACATAAATTTATGGCTGACAATGAGGAAAACATAAGAAACCCACCATTGGTGGTGATGAGAATGAGTCAATCAGGAAGAAGTTGGAGAAGACTTTCCCCAATCCTAAATAGGTGTGCAAGAAACCACCTCTAACTAACCCTCCTTGATTTAGTTTAGCCAAAGATCAGGCAGAGAGGAACTTGGACAGGCTCTCAAGAATTAACCATCAAGTAACATTTCTGAAATCTCCTCCCCTGGACTTCCTTGAAGGGTTCAATGCCCCCAAAGATATGTAGAAATGGCTGAGAAAGATTATCTAGCTTAGGGACACCAGATGAATTCCCTGGTTGACTGGGAATTGAACCTACATCTCCCTGGTCCCCTTCCAAGACCTTAATCACTAAGCTACACTTCCATTCCAGAAAACACTAGAAAAAAACTGCCTCTACCGCTGTTATTATTTGCTTTTTTTAATTAAAGGAGAACCGCTGGAACTGTTTGTTCATTTTAGATGGCAAATGCAGCCTTAGACCAATCTGGAGGATTTCCCTGGATTTTTAATTTTAAAAATCAGTCAGATATTTGTCATAGTAGAAGCCCACCCTCAAAAGAAGATAATGAAACAAAGAAGCATAATGTACCCTACCTGGTACATCTTCTTCTGAGGGTGCTGAGATTCATATTGCTATAGCATTATGAATTATAGTAAGACAATTCCTTATTGAGCTAAAAAATGACAAATAAGAAAATGAAATCAGCCCTCTCATATCCAGGTTAGGCTGTCAGTCACCCATAATGTCCTGAAATCAAAAGAGAAAATGTTCAGTGCTTAGCTTCCAAAATAGATGGGCCCTAAGGCTACCAGGCCCATGTTAATCAAACTAGAAGTCCTCAAATCTTTCTGATTTGCAAAGGCCGATCTCTTTAATGCCTACTTCCTATAAAGGACATTATTGTCTTTATTTTTGTATCAGATGGTTTAAAGCCAAACAATGTTTGGTTCAGAAGAGTTTCTAGTGGAAAGTCTGCTGGGGATACTGGAATTATTTGATAGGATTACAAGTTGCTTGGGGCCTCCCAATATAGGGATCCTAGCTGGCATTTTTCCAAATCAGAACAAAATTGGTATCTGGCAAATGTTCCCCACTGAGAGAAAAAAAAAAGGGAGAACGACTTATTATGATCTTACTATGCTGCTGGCACTCGTTAAGTGTAAGACACAAGACTTGGGTCTCACTGACAGCTACCCAGGGATACACACTATGTTTATCTGAAGAACAATGAAAGCAAATTCACTGTAACATAATGTCTGGTGGGAGGGCTATTGAAAATTCACTTTGGCTGAGTTTACATAGGGTAGCAGATTAGGATAATGCAAGTTGAGTTGATTGTAGTCCAAGCTGTTTTGAGAATGAATCTATTGTTTTGACACATTGCATGAACTGGGCCATCACGTTAAGCCAACAAGTGGTTTGTCTTAAGGCGTTGTGTGTTATGTCAACGCAACAGTTGTGTTTTGCTAAATTTGTTTTAGATCGCAATGGGAACTTAGCCCGTAATGTCATATATATGCTACACAGGATTTCCGTGATTTAAGCTCCTTTCTTCTGCCTGAAATCAGCACAGAGACAACAACAGTAGAGGGAAGACAGGAGAATCTTCCATGGCTGGAGTAGAACATGTGGGACTCTACAGGATGAGTATGTAGGAATGGGTTCTGGAATCACATCCAGAACTTTGGTTTAGCATGCTATGTAGCTTCACCTACAGTGGCTTATAAGATACAGACTACAATTTGTCAAGCTGCATGGTCTCAATAACCCTGGTCAAACAGAGGTCCAAATTATTTTTGAAAACCTCCAATGATGGAACACCCTCAAATCTGAGAGACAGGCCTTTCTATTGATTAATTGTTCTCAGTGGAACAGCTTGCCTCCTGGAGTTGTGGATGCTCCATCACTGGAGGTTTTCAAGAATAGACTAGACAAACATTTGACTGGGGCAGTATAAGGTCTCCTACCTTGAGCAAGGGATTGGCTAAGAAAACCCCAGAGGTCCCTTCCAGCCCTATAATTCTATGTTCTAATAATCTTTTATTATTCGTAATCCTTTCTTGAAACTACTTTTTACTCTCCCTCTTCCAACAGCAAAACTCTTATTTTCTCTCCCCCAATTTATTTCATTGCTTCAAGTTCTCTTCTTCATCTTTAGCCTCTGTGGTGAAGATAGCTTCTCATTCCTCTGAGCTTACACCATCTTGGAGGCTAAAAAGCAAAGAGATGCTATTTCCTGAAGCAGACCAAGATGGATGACGAGTTTGCTTTGGGCACATGCCACCATTTTCCGAAAGGAAACACTGATTTAAATCATTGAAGAAAAAATAATCTACACCTGGAAGGACTTAATTATTCATAACATTCTTTAGTTACTTCCTTAGGTGTTCATTTCCAACTTCAAAGCCATGGCTCTTTGCCAAATTTGTAGGCTTTGCATATTCACAACGCCACGCCAGACAATCATGTTGGAACTTTAATTTATTTCAACTAGTATATAGATAGGTGATATTTCTAGTGTGGGGTTCCATGATTTCTTTATGTATGCACCCTTAAGCTTGAGCATGTACCAGAATGTGATTGGTCTGGTTTAGCATGTTTTATAGGCTTAAAAATAACATCTTATTAATCAAGCCACAGCTTAACCCAGTGATGGGGAGCCCATGATATATGTGTCAAAGGTGACACAACATGACATTCTGGGTGACACACCAACATTCACCAACACTATTGGGTGCAAAAAATCACATGCTAAATTCCAGTTAAGCTGATATATTGCTCATGCCTATACAGAAGGATCTAGTTAACTCACACATTAGGTAATTCAAGAGGGTTGGACTTAAACCACTGGTGGGAATGTAACAACTCCAGGCTGATTTCTCTCTTGACTCCACCCCCAGGTTCTGCCTATTTTTCTCCTACAAACACCCAATAGGTATTCTTGAAAGCACACTCTGTCCTCACCTGAGCTGTGTGAGAATGGGGTGTGCTCTCATGCAGCTTCTGTACCTTCTAAAAATTAATTTGATTCATATTTTCATTTTTGTAATTATTTGATGTTTCTTTGCATTATACCTAACACCACACCTAATTGAAACGAATTGCATTTTTTTTCCAAATAAGTGATTATGTAAAGAATTGTTTCCCTTTTGTTTGGGGTGACATGCCAGAAGAACCAAGTTAGATATTTTCTGAATTGTTGAGTCCAAAAGGTTGACCATCACTGGCTTAACCCAATCTGTAAATATACGTATGCATACAAACACAACTACAGACTGACTCTACATTAATAACTTCCCCAAATTTCTCCTTTTTATTTTCAAAACAGAACTTTTCAGAAACAACCTTCCTCTTCTTTTTCCTAGTTTTTCCGCAGGTGCAGGGTCTGCTTTTCAGAAGCTGCGTGATTTCATAGGAATTTTGGGATTGAGGGGATAAAGAAATTTCTGCAAATCTCACCATGCTTATAATTTCTCATCAGCTTGTGTGAATCCAAAACCGCCTTTTTTCTTCCTGAGAACAGTGACACGGTTACATATGTAATCAGGTTTGCCATCACTCTGAATTAGCTTAATTTCCCCTCAGTGATGTTCTCCCATACCCAAATTCGATTTGCCGTGTGATGACATAGTTCTTTATGGGAAGAAAATGACTGATGTGAGGAAGGAAAAAACAAGGCAAAATGCCATAGCAGCTGTTGATGGGCTCCGGAGAAAATCTACTGCAGCATTGTGCCAAAATGTATATTATGACGCCGTTATTCAGGAGAAAATATCACTAGAGTGTAGACTAGATGAATGTTATGGAAAAGATTAATCCCTTTCAGTTCCAACTGAAAGGGAAAATATGTTAAAACTATTAAATGAATTGGAGAGTTGGACTCCCTTCTTCCCCACAGTCCTTAACTGGCACCTTCCAGAACCACTGACCGTCTCAATTTTTTTGCAACTATAGATCTCTCCAAAATGAAAAAAAAAAAAAATGTTAATGACTGCCATTTTCTTCAGCTGCCTAATTTCACGTGACAGATGGAGGTGTAGAGGCCAGAGTTGCCTGCTTGTTTTTTCTTCTGCCGTTCTAGTAAAATATCCAGAGACATTTCTTGCTTTGGTTGGGTTACGCTAATTAAGGTGATTACCCTACTGTGGAAAGGGGTCTTTGATGTTTGCTATCCAGGTGCTAAAAGATTTAGGAAGAAGGTAGAGAATTTCTTCCTAGGAAGGGCTGTGCTTGCTCCCAGTTTTTCGGGGGGGGGGGGGGCTGAACATCAATGGAGGACGTGGCAATAAAGTCACAGAAGGAGGCAGGTTGAAGTTTTAGTCCTTCATTTGTCGGTTCCATTGGTAAAACGGGACGTTCGCACTAAGGAAACACAGATGCATGCAATGGGATCATGTCACCGATTTGATTCAACTATTTCTACAGATCCAGGAAAGGCCACGTAGACTAATGAATTCCTGGTTTTTAGCCATGTTCAATTTGATTTGGAATTACCCGAGGTATCCAGAGGATACAGTCAAAAAAATTGAGATGACAGCCATGATGGTGCGGTTGAACCTGCTTTTTGTGGTGTATTGCATCATCATAGTAATAGTAGTAATTAAAATAATAATAATAATAATAAAATAATAAAATAATAATAATAATAATAATAATAATAATAATAATAATAATAATAATAATAATAAAGTTGGAAGGGACTTGGAGGTCATCTAGTCCAACCCCCTGCTCAGGCAGGAAACCCTATACCAGGGGTAGGCAACCTTGGCTCTTTTATGACTCGTGGATTTCATCTCCCAGAATTCCTGAGCCAGCCATGCTGAGGGGAAAGGAAGAGGTTTCCAAGCTGAGCCATGCTGGCTCAGGAATTCTGGGAGTTGAAGTCCACATGTCATAAAAGAGCCAAGGTTGCCTACCCCTGCCCTATATCATTTCAGGCAAATGGCTGTCTAGTCTCTTCTTAAAAACTTCCAGTGTTGGAGCATTCATCGCTTTTGGAAGCAGGTTGTTCCACTAGTTAATTGTTCTAACTGTCAGGAAGTTTCTCCTTAGTTCTAGGTTGCTTCTCTCCTTGATTAGTTTCCATCCATTGCTTCTTGTCCTGCCTTCAGGTGCTTTGGAGAATAGCTTGACTCCCTCTACTTTGTGGCAGCCCCTGAGATACTGGAACAATGCTATCATATCCCCCCTAATCCTTCTCTTCATTAAATTAGACATACCCAATTCCAGCAACTGTTCCTTGTATGTTTTAGCCTCCAGTCCCCTGGTCATCTTTGTTGCTGTTCTCTGTACTCTTTCTAGATTCTCAACATCTTTTTTACATCATGGTGACCACAACTGGATGCAGTATCCCAAGTGTGGCCTTACCAAGGCATTATAAAGTGGTATCAACACTTCACGTGATCTTGATTCTATCCCTCTGTTAATGCAGCCTAGCACTGCGTTGGCTTTTTTGGCAGCTCATATCTAAGTGATTGTCCACTAGGACTCCAAGATCCCTCTCACAGTTTCTACTAGTCACCCTTTTGACTTTTCTAATCATACGCCATGGACTTTCCTGGACATTTTAATACTATTTACAGGTAGTCCTTGACTTAACAACCATTCATTTGATGATCATTCAAAGTTAGAACAGCACTGAAGAAAGGGATTTATGACTGTTGCTCACACCTACAACTGTCATGGCATCTCCATGGTCATGTGATCAAAATTCAGAGGCTTGGTAACTGACTCATATATATGATGGCTGCAGCATCCCGAGGTCATAGGATCACCTTTTGTGACCTTCTCACAAGCAAAGTCAAAGCCAGATAAACTTAACAACCATGTAATTAACAATTGCAGCAATTCACTTCACAACTGTGGCAAGAAAGGTCGTCAAATGGGGCAAAATGCACAACCGATGTTTCACTTAGCAACAGATATTTTGGGCTCAATTGTGGTCCTAAGTCAAGGACCACCTGTATTCCTACACTTCATACCACTGGATTTGGCAAGGAAAAAACAATAGTCTCATATTGGTAAATCCTAGCTCAATTAAAATCGAAAAGGTATGACTGGGGACTGGAAAATTGACTGTGTCAGATCTTATCCATATTTACTCTGTCTTGAATTCCACACAGCAAGTGTCTCTCTCCCTCTTTCTCTCCCCCCCTCCCTCTTCCATCTTCCCCTAGGCAGAATTGTCCAACATCAAGACAGATTGCAAATGCAATTTCATGTCATTGAGGCCAAGAGGACAACATCAACCTGTGCCAACTGAAGACCGGACTTGTAGGCTTTAAGAAACGGTGGACTTGTTTAAACCTGGTTATTCCCTATCTTTGTTCCCAACCTTCAGAAGATTTCAGGGAGGTGGAATGGATGAATTATACACTAGAAATGTCAACTGCTAGGGAGAATAATTGGTCAAGGTAGAGAGAAAGTGAGCGAGAGAGAAGGAAGCCAAGAACTGTGCCTTTGTCTATGTGTGTCTGTAGATGGGAGTGTCTGTCATACAGATGGAGGAAATATCCTTGTGGGACTAAATTGCATTCAGCATAATAAACTATCATCTTGAAACGAGTGCTCCAATTGAGTTTTGATGTAAACGCTAATATTTTCTCCACTCTGCTATTCTCTGCTGGGGAGATCTCATGTATATTTCACTAGGTGTCCTACCTACCGTTGCATTCATACATCAAAGAGTTCGAGGACAAGGAACTTGATTCTGAAAACATTATTCTTTTAAAGATTTATCCTCTCATCCAACCACCTCCTCAGCTCAGGGAGACAGTGAAACCTTCCATAAATAATTTTAATGCACTACGTTCAAATACATACACCATAAGAAGAACTCTCCTGATTCCCGTTAGCAAACTTGCAAGGCAGGGATGAGGCAAAGCAAATTTAAAAACAACAACAACCGTGCAAACATTTAGGCTGATGCAAGGGAAAATTAAAAAGAAAAGAGTTCTACCTCCCCATGTTTGCCAGTTTAGGCGTTTTTGTAAGACTATTATTTATTTATTGAAATTTATTGAAATTGGATTGCCTTTTGCCTTGTCCCACACCCACAGTGATACCATGGGGTTGCAAATTTGACTGGATCTTATTTCATTTTAAGACCAACTCAAACTATTTTAGGATGGGATCAGCCCTGGCACCTATCCCCAAATTGTTGCCCTCATTCATGACTGCCTTTATTTATGTGTTTATTTATTCAGCATCTTTATAAAATTGTCCCGCTCACTAAAAGCTCCCCCAGGCGGTACACAACAATCTGATAAAATCACAGGCACCTAAAGAGAGTCATGATCAAAATATAAAAAGTCATTAAAAATGAAAAAAAAAATTCTGTAAAGAATTTAAAATATACAAGCCATACAGAGAGAGTAAAAGAAAATCTGCATATGGATAACATTTCTATCTGTCTGTTATGCACACAAACAAAAAATCATATTGCTTGAATACATTAGTACAGGAGTAGGCAACCTTGGCTCTTTTATGACTCATGGACTTCAACTCCCAGAATTCCTGAGCCAACCACGCTGAGGGGAAAGGGAGAGGTTTCCAAACTGAGCCATGCTGGCTCAGGAATTCTGGGAGTTGAAGTCCACCAGTCATAAAAAGGGGCCATCGTTCCCCACCTCTGGTCTAGGGCAGGGGTAGGCAACCTTGGCTCTTTTATGACTCATGGACTTCAACTCCCAGAATTCCTGAGCCAACCACGCTGAGGGGAAAGGGAGAGGTTTCCAAGCTGAGCCATGCTGGCTCAGGAATTCTGGGAGTTGAAGTCCTACTCTTGCATTAGTACATCCCTAGGTTCTTTGGAAGAGCTTGATATGAATAGAATAGAGTTGGACAGGACCTTCGAGGTCTTCTAGTCCAGCCCCTGCTCAAGCAGGAGAACCTATACCATCTGACACAAGTGACTGTCCAGTCTCTTCTTAAAAAACTCCAGTGATGGAGCGCCCATATGTATGAAGACTGTCAGAGCATGCACAGTCTTATTGCACTGAGGTAACCCAGATGTAAATGCAGTACACAGTGGTTTGTATTAAATGGTGTTTATATTATACTATATCTACAAATATACACGAGAAATAAAATACATACATGTGGTGAAACAGCAAACTCCAATACATAGCAATTAAAGCAGTCAAACAGATGAGAGAGAGAAAAATACTCCAGCAAAAACTTCCCTTTTCTACTCGGACTCTTAAAGGGACACACACACTTGCTGAGTCACCCCTAGTATTGCATCATCCACATTACATTACATCTTTACATAATTACATAAGCTGTTTAGCCTATAAATCAGCATCCTGGCAAAGACTATCACCAGCTAAAGAACTGGCAGTTGTGATTTCACATTGTTGTGTATAGAATAATAAAAACAACTTACGGGGTACAAGTCATTAAAAAATGAAACTTCAGGTAACTATGTGGACACTAGGAGTCTAAAATGACTCAATGGCATATAAATCGATTAAACAATCAACAAGTAACAATAATTCAGTAAAAGGCTAAAAGGATGTACGTCAGCAGGTTTGTGTCACAATGTCACAACACATATTTTACCATTTGCCACTTTAAGGATATCAATGAATTCAATGTGTTGTGGAAACTCAGAATGCGAGTCACTTCATTAAACAGATTAAGTGTTGTTGTATGAATCCCACCAACAAAATCCAGCCTATTCCAAATTAAGAAGAAAATATAGTAGGTGTTGCTAATGTTCAGGGGGGAAAGAATCAATGAATAATAATAATAAACTTTATTGTCATTGTATGTGTATACACAATGTACACATACAACGAAATTTACGTGATACCCAAAGACCAAGTCCCACACACATAATCCCCAAACACACTCCCACCCACCCCTAAAACCACCCAAAAAAATGCAATGAAGATCACTCCTTGCCCTGCCAACTATGGTGAATCCCCTTGTCCAGTCAGGAATATAATATAATGGAATATAATAACCATTTCTTGCTCCTTATTCTTATGAATCACTCATATGACAAAAGGCCCGAAGGAATTTGCAAAAATTATCCGTTTTGACCTTTTCATGAGACAGTATCATGTAAAGCTTCACCGTGTAGCAAATTAAGAGGCAGCTTATATTTTGGGGGTGTTATTATGCAATTAGGTTAGTTTGGGTTGCAAAACATGATTGTATTAAAAAGTAATGATCCAGAGTCCTCAATTAGTAGGAGCAGCTTCCAAGCAGGATTCACTCATTGAAATCAATTAGAATGTCAAAGTAAGTTATTTATAGCACTAGCACTTAGACTTATATACCACTTCACAGCCCACTCTAAGCAGAGAGTCAGCCTCTTGCCCCCAACAATCTGGGTCCTCATTTTACTGACCTCCGAAGGATGGAAGCCTGAGTCAACCTTGAGCCGATCAGAATTGAACTGCTGGCTGTTGGCAGAATTAGCCTGCAATATTGCATTCTAATCACTGCACCCCAACAGCCAGTGATGGAATTCAAATACCAGAACAACCAGCTCTCTTATTTGATGCAGGCCTGGGCCTCCAAGGCCTAGAACAGACTTCCGGAAATGGCATCCACGCACTTCCGGCGGGGTGTTCTGGGCCTGGGAGGGCTTCCTCCAGGCCTCCGAGGCCTAGACTGGAATTCTGGAAGCCAGATGGTTCTCCGAATGCAGCAAAATTTAGCTACCAGTTCTGCCGAGTCTGTGCAAACCAGCTGAATCCCACCGCTGCCCAAGGTCCTTATGCTATGATTTCAATTTATTTATTTATCCGAAATACTTTGTTTTTAGGCTTTGTTTTTTTTTTAAAAAAAAGTCTGTGGGTTTATTTACGCTATAGCTAATCCTCAACTTTCAACAGTTCGTTTAGTGACCGTTTGAGGTTACAACAGCACTGAAAAAAGTGACTTATGACCATTTCTCACACTTGCAACCATTGTGGCATCCCTATGGTCACATGATCAAAATTCAGATGCTTGGCAACCGACTCATACTCATGAGGTTGTCCTAGATCAGGGGGAGGCCACCTTGGCTCTTTTATGACTGGTGGACTTCAACTCCCAGAATTCCTGAGCCAACATAGCTCAGCTTGGAAACGCTCCCTTTCCCCTCAGCATAGCTGGCTCAGGAATTCTGGGAGTTGAAGTCCACGAGTCATAAAAGAGCCAAGGTTGCCTCCCCCTGTCCTAGAGTCATCTAATCCCCTTTGGCGACCTTCTGACGAGCCAAGTCAACGAGGAAGCCAGATTCCCTTAACAACCGTGTTGCCAACTTAACAACTTCAGTGATCCACTTAACAAATGTGGCAAGAAAGTTCGTAAAATGGGGCAAAACTCACTTAACCACTGTCTCACTTAACAACAGACGTTTTGGGCTCAATTGTGGTCATAAGTTGAGTACTACCTGCAACTGTTTTTTTTTTAAATACTTTTCTGTATTTTACTATTTGGTTTTTCTTCAGTGACTTCATCACAGAGACTTTATCCTATTTGCTGTATTTTTTCCTCACAAGATAAACTTACATGAAAGAATTCTCCACTGGGAATAAGTCTTGCTAAACTTACTTCAACATAAATAAGCTTAAGTTAGGAAGGAAACATTTTAATGGTGCCAAAGAAACATTAGTGGGTTTAATGGCATTGACTAAGATAGGAAAATATAAATATTTGCATATCCTAAATGTTTTGCAGTAAAGTAATCTACTGAAATTGCTAATATCTGCCTCCAAACTGAAATTAAAGAATATTCAAAGCGGCTTTAATTAAATGATTAAATTAAACATTTCATCACAGTATACATTTCCAAACATCGCAATAAGAGGTCCTCACACGGTGGAAAATTTTCTATGCACATGAGAAGGTTCTTGACTTTAGAGATGACTTTGCCAGCATAAACCAACTGGTAAAATGAAGATGGAAACTCAGCAGGCCTTCTATTATTCTATTGTTTTGCTCTGCAATCTGCACTTCTTAGAATACGTTTCATGTATTCTATGACTATAATGTAGAATCCCTCATTTACAGAAAAAAGGAGTTCCACTGTCTCCCCCCAGAATCTTCTGTTTAAAAAGCCTATGAGCAAATTCTAACAGGTCCCCTGCAACTACCATGCTGGAATCAGCAACAATAAGCAAGCTTCAAAGCTTGGGAGATGTGCGTCCCCAGCCAGTTACATACCACATCTTCAGATTTCTATTCCAGATTCAAGATGGCCATGTAGAAGAGCAGAATTGAGCTGGAGGGGGGAGTTAAATGCACCATTAGTTTGGAATCCTTGCATAACCATAAAAGACCTAAGTCCAGCCCCTCATGAATCCCATTGGCCCTGAACTAGTGCCAACTTAGCTTTGACCATTAGTTGACTAGATTCTTGTATTAGAGATAGCATTAATAAACTCTCCAATGCTTTGAACTCTTCTCCTACTGAGTTGAGGGGAGGAAGATTTATTAGATTTTATATTATAGGTTTGTTATATTTTATATTTTATTAGAATATATTAGATTTTTTGAAATCTTTCAGTATTTGGCCAGGGTGGATTTTATATATATATATTTAATATTACAGATATTTGATTTTTGTTTTTCACACATTTTGTTTTTGTTAGTGTGGATGTTTGTGAGTCGGATATTTTTTTCTCTTTTTTCTCTTTGTTTTTCTCTTTGTCTCAAAGGGTGTTTTTTTCAAAAGGCAACTGGACTGTTTTGTTCCTAGAAGAAGAAGACATTTTGCTTTTCATCTAAGATGATGGTAGTGGGGGCAATGGAAGGATTGATGCATTAGTCAAGGCCCAATTAAAGAGTGTGGGCATGACACAGGGGTTGGGCGAGGCCCAGCACATGCCACACATCAATTGGGGGGATGTGTTGCTGCAACACCAGCTCACAAAGGCTGGGGAAAGAGGGCACAGAGTGAACACAAGCAATGGTGGAAGGAGGACAAGATGCTTGCAATCTGGAGAAAGCCTGGGGGTGGGAGACACTTACCTAAGTGACCTGAGACATTTCCTGCTGGCTTCCCTATTGACTTTGCATCTGGGAAACCAGCAGGAAAGGTTGCAATTGGTGATGACATGACTATGGGATGTGACAAGTGGTTGTAAGAGCTGGTTTCGAAACGTTCAGGTTTTGTTCACATGAACCAGAATTTCAAGGACCAGCCATCAGTCCCTTCATTCAGTGCCAGTCACTGAAGAGATGGTCATAACTCAAGGACTATCTGTCTATTATCCGACTCTTGTGCAACAACTTATTCCCAGCTCTGACTTCTTAGTTGGACAGTTCCCTTTATTTCAGAAGACCACTTTGCTGGATAGCTCCTTGTAGACCACATTTAAAGGTCGTCTTCAAAGCTGATAGGATAGTTTGCCAGAGGAATCAAAACTGCAGACCTACTGCAGGACCTAACTGGGGCGTGTTTGTTTGTTTACAAGACTGTCCAACTCAGTCTGGCTCTGGACAGTGTATAACGTAAATAACAATAAAAAGAATATTTTTTAAAAAAAAACTAACAATAAAACAACCAATATATCAATATAAATTCTGTGCCTTCACTCATAACTCTTAATCTGGTTATCGAATTAAGTCATCTCCTAGGTCTGTGCAATCCACTGGACTGCTAACAAACTGCTTTCACCCATGATTCTAAAACCCACATAGATACTAGCCAGGGTTTACCAAGGATGGCTATTCGAAATAGCAACATGTGTTGTCTGAAGACCCAGTGATTGTGTGGTTGGAAAAATGCATAAAGGATGAGATATGAGGCAAGAGGCAAGACACAACTGAATGTCAGTTGGCCTCTTAGAATCAGCTTATTTAGAAGTTGTAATGGTAACATCCATTTCCCTTTTTGTGAATTGGCTTGGCAGATTTGACTGAGCAGACTATCTAGTGGACCATTGATCACGCGAAGTATTAGTACCACGTTATAAAGCCCTAGTAAGACCACACCTTGAACACTGCAGCCAATTTTGGTCACCATATTACAAAAAAGATGTTGAGAGAGTGGAAAAAATTCAGAGAAGAGCAACTAAGATGATCAAAGGCCTGGAGACCAAAACGTATGAAGAACAGCTGCGGAACTTGGGTTTGGCCAGTCTAAAGAAAAGAAGAAATAGGGGAGACGTGATAGCAGTCTTCCAGTATCTGAGGAGCTGCCATAAGGCAGAGAGGGCCAGGCTGTTCACCAGAGCACCAAAAGGAAGGACAAGAAAGAAGGGTTGGAAGCTGATCAAGGAGAGAAGCAACCTGGAATTAAGGAGAAACTTCCTGACAGTCAGGACAATCAACCAATGGAATAGCTTACCCCCAGGAATTGTGGGTGCTCCATCACTGGAAGTTTTTTTTAAAAAAAGACTGGACAATTATCTGACTGAGATGGTATAGGACAGTGGTTCTCAACCTGTGGGTCGGGACCCCATTTGGGGTCGAACGACCATTTCACAGGGGTCGCCAAACAACGCAGTCCGCCATTTTTTCCCCTTTTCCTTAGCTGTGCTACTCCCTTTTATTCTATTGGCTTTTGAAAGCCAATAGAATAGACTCTCTTGAATAGAGTCTAATTCTATTGGCTTTCAAAAGCCAATAGGAATTGTCCAGGCTGTCTCTGCCCTGCTGAGCCCGCCAAAAGTCCCATTCTGTAAACGGTGCTGCACCAGTTGAGTAGTCCTCAACTTACGACCGGTTGGGGGTCGCGGCATTAAAAAGATTGAGAACCACTGGTATAGGACCTCCTGCTTGAGCAGGGGGCTGGACTAGAAGACCTCCAAAGTCCCTTCCAGCTCTATTCTATTCTAACATTCTTAGAAGTAATATAACCATCACTTAGCGCCTCCAGACCACCCGATCTATCTAAACTTGCAGGTAGAGGAATCTAAAAGGTTTCACGGAAGCCAACTCAAAAGAGCTTTTAGTTTTTCTCTAGCAGAGAGGGGTCTGTCCCTGGAAAGTTAAGAAATTAAACCCACGGTGTTTTCTTTCCTAATTGAGAATCAAAACTGAGCTGAAAGAGAGCCCCACTCTCACTGGCTCTTTAACCCCACTGTCTTCCATCATCACAAATTGTGCAACCACGTTTGCATTTTCCCAAAATAAACTGTACAGGAGTTGAAAACAGCCAAGACAGAAAGGAAGAGAGCGGTTAGTGAATAACAATGCCATCTAGTGGATGTAACACAAAATAGTAGTGCTAATGCTTTTAGTAGTAGGCAGAATTGCTATACAGCTGAGGATAGGAAGTGAATGCAAGGAATGTATCAGTAAGATCAGTAAGTTCCTTCATTTTAATTTATTTTAATCAGATATTCTCGAGTAATGTCTGAATAATAATCCCCTGAATTGTCAGGGAGACGCTAGGGTGATTTGGAATTTGGTAGTCTCAATATATCCAAAAGTTACTAAAATGGAGAATGCTGGGGTAAACTTCCATTTATGTGAAAAAAAGCCTCACTTAAGAAAGATACTTGCCAATAATACTGTGCATAATCTGCATCCATCAATATCATGTTAAGAATTAGTTTTGACGTTGACGTCTGCCTGGTGAAAACCAGGTATACAATCCAAACTAGAGGGTTTTGTGGTAGTTTTCCTGAAAGGTAAGACACTTTATGCATGCTTGGAGTCATGTGGCATCCAATAGAAGCCGTAGTGGGGTCATTGAGTCAAGGGTGCCATGTACAAAGGACAGAACTTAACAACTTTACACAATTTGTGTCCATGACAAAAACCTAACTACTTCCCTTGCCAGGAAAACGGCAGGGACTTGTCCAGGCAGTCTCCAGGAATCAAGACTGACTCAAAAATAAAAGTGTATTAGTAATGTGGCATGTGAGCTGTACATTTTTATGGTTTTCCCAAGTCAGAAAGATTGGGAGATGTTTCTGACAGTCTCTCAGAATGGTGGAGAACATGGGCGGGCAAGGAGCAGAGAGAAAAGTGTGGGGAGAAAAGAGATTTAAAAATTAAGCCAACAAGTGAAAGACCACTTGTGTAAAACCTGTAGAGTGTATGAAAATGTGTGTGAAATATTTAAAATATCTAGAGTGAAATAAAAGAGAGAGCAAGTTTAGTGTAGTGGTTAAAACATCAGACTAGAGAGTGGGAAAGGGTGAGTTCCAATTCTCACAAAGCCAGTAATGTATCTTAGGCCAATCACTAGGAGACCACGAGTTCTAGTCCCACCTTAGGCATAAAAGCTGGCTGGGTGACTTTGGACCAATTACCAGGAGACTGGGAGTTCTAGTCCCCCCTTAGGCATGAAAGCTGGATAGATGGCTTTGGGCCAATCACCAGGAGACTGGGAGTTCCAGTCCCACCTTAGTCATGACACCAACTGGGTGACCTTGGGCCAGTCCCTCTCTCTCAGCCCTAGGAAGGAGGCAATAACAAACCACTTCTGAAATCTTGCCATGAAAACTTCAGGGACATATCCAGGCATTTTGAAGGCCTTGTATGCATGTGAGGCCAAAATAAAAGAACGCTTTTGTTGTTCATTCTGGGCACATCTCTAATTATTTGCATTCTGACTTGAGAACAGGGGATGGATGGGAGGAGGATAATATGAGGAGAGGCCAAAGAGAAAAGTAATTTTTTTAAAACATCAGCAGAAAGAAGCACCCTCATCAGAAGACTCTGGCTTCCAATATAGGGTTTGACTTTTCCACACAAAGGGAATAGAGAATGGAAGTTCTCGCAGGTCCCAATTTTCTTTGAGAAACTTCTGCACCAAAGAATTGTCAAGAATTCTGCTCTGTCATCAGCTTAACCACTGAAGGCAGCCTCCAGCAACCCCAGAGAAAAGACGCCGGGGTAAAAGGAAAGCCACTTGGTTAGCGTCCTCACTGTGATATCCACCATGTATCGATATTCAATGGAAATAGGCAAAACCAAAGCCAGACGTATTTTGCAAACTAGGCCCCGACGTAATTTTGCTGGCCCGTGGGGAGGGAGGGAGGAAAGAAAGAAGAAGTGGTTGGGAATGAATGAAGTCAGTTATACAATAGAGCAATTTGGGATCTGAATTAAAAATCTACCTCTCATTATTGGCATGTATCTCAGCCACGCGCAAGGCAGAATTGGTTAGCATAAATTTGCATAATGCCGATCTCTGCAGCAGCCAAGGGCTGCCGTGCCTTGCAATTTCGGGCATCCATTTATGATCTCTGGATTGTCCTATCACCACCGGAAATACCCAGGCCAGGTTTTTGACATCTGCATTTGACTGCTAATACAGCCATAAAAATCTGCTATACTAGTATTCTATTTAACACATACTAAAACAGGGGCCGTCAAACTTGGCAACTTTAAGACTTGTGGACTTCAACTCCCAGAATTCCCCAGCCATCATGAGTTTTGATCACGTGGCCAGGGGGAATGCTGCAATGATTGTACATATGGAAAAACACTCATCAGTTACTTTTTTCAGTGCCCTTGTAACTTTGAACTGTTCTAAGTTGAGCTAATGGCCATTTAATCCAAGCACCACTTTCCTGGTGTTGATTATGCTCGAAGAGTTGGGTAAGACATGGCCAAATAAAGAAAACAAAACAAAAAGACCATTAGCGCCTCCCCTCCCCCCAGCATATGGAAACATAACTGCTCTTTCAGCTTGTGCAAAAATCCAGTTTGGAGATTTAATTTGAAGGGGATTTGATTTGCTCTCAAAATGGACTTCCAACCTAGAACGGCAGTTTGCATTTAATCATCTAACTGAATCAGATTCTTTCAAATTGGATTGAACGGCCCAAATTGGATTGGAGACATTTTGCACTTGACGCGTTGCTCTCATCCGAAGCGCAAAGGATCTCTCCACTCGTAGATTAAATTCAATGTGCTTTTCCCTACATACATCACAAGAGGGAGCTGTGTGACTTTCAATTCCACACATTTATTTTATTTTATTTTCACTGAACCCTTATTAACTAACTTTTCCAAACTGCAAGAAGAGGCCAAAATAAATCCCATCAAGTCTTCTGATCAACTTAATTAATTGCCGGACTAATTTAGGTCATTGTTGTCATCAACAGAGCAGAAGTAAGCAAGATAAGAAAAGCAGTAACTCTCACCGTGGATTTTCAAAGTGAAAAGCACATACTCATTGCTACAAGGGACTGTCCTGAATACAGGTGTCGAGGCCCCGTGGGCCCAACACTCACAGGACTTATGGCCATTTTTCACACTCACAAGCATTGCAACCTCCCATGATCAGGTGAACCAAATTCAAAAGCTCAGCAACTGGATCATATTTATAACACATGCAGCATCCTGGAGTTATGTAATCCCCTTTTGGGCATTTAACAGCCATGTTACTAATTTAACAACTGCAGTGATTCCCTTAACAACTAGGGCAAGAAAAGCCATAAAGTGGGGCAAAACCCACCTAACCAATGTTCAGCCTCCAGATCTTTGATCATCTTTGTTGCTCTTTTTTGCATTCTTTCTAGGCAGCTTCAGCACCTTTTTTTTTTTTTTTTTTTTTTTTGCATTGTGGTGACCAGAACTGGACACAGAATCCCAAGTGTGTAGCTCAAGGCCTTTTTCATTCTCCCTTTGCTCAAAAAGTTTGGAGGGTGAAAGTGTTCCAACCCTGCTTTTCACTTTCCCTTCTGTTCTTCTATCGGATCGCTCCAGTTCTCTGTTTGCAAATCCTCAGAAAAGCAGCCTATCTGGGGAGGTTCAAGCCCTTTTCTGCAACCAAATAGGACAGACACAGACTTCAATGGAGAGTTAGGCCTGCAGAAAAAAACAATTGCAGCCAGCCTGCCTTCCACTGAGGACCTGCAAGAGGGCTGTGAAAACATCTATAGAGCCCTCACATCCTGGACATAAACTGTTTCAACTTCCTCCCTCAAGACGATGCTACAGGGCATTGCACGCCAAAACAACTAGACACAAGGATAGGTTCTTTCCCCATGCCATCACTCTGCTAAACAACTAATTCCCACAACACTGTCTTATTCCCTAGGATATCAACCCATGTAGTAGGGCTGTATTACTATTATCCTTCTCATTTTTCCTATTATTCCTTTAGCATCTTATGACTATCACTTTGTTGTTTGTATCTTATGATTATGTTGATTGCTTTTATTTAGTATGTTATGACTGTCACTGAGTGTGGTATCTTATGATTTATGATGGTTGTATTTATGATTGTGATCATGGTTTATCAGCTGTTGCTTGTATATACCTAAGAGCTTCTGCACTATAGACAAATTCCTTATGTGTCCAATCACACGTGGCCAATAAAGAATTCTATTCTATTCTATTCTGTTCTGTTCTGTTCTGGTCTGCTCTATTTCCTGTCCTACCCTATTTTCTAATTCTATTCTATTCTATTCTATTCTATTCTATTCTATTCTATTCTATTCTATTCTATTCTATTCATTTTCTACTCTATTCTATTTTCTACTATTCTGTTCTGTTCTGTTCTGTTCTACATACCTTAAACATGTCCTTCTAAATTACTAACAGAACGGCATGCCTCAAAGATGAAGGAGGAAAGAGCTCATCAGCCTGATCAGAAAATTGGGAATTAGCTGGGCAAGACCAACTGAGAATTTGGTTATAGGGCCTTGTCAGAAACTTTGAATCTCCAGCAGGGATTGTCCTTCACCCTTCAGTTCTCCACATCAAGGTAGCCTCCGGAGCTGAAGGGGAACAGATTCCACCAGTCACAGCACCAATTATCACATTGCCAGTCGGGCGTGTCAGTGCAGGAGAGGCTGTCTTACACCTGCAAGATTTCTGTCGGAAATAAAGTCTCCGTGCAAAGCAATCAGTCAATCCTTGAAAGCTATTTGCAAGCTGCCCCTGTAGCAGACCAACAGCCAGGATGCAAAAAGGATTTTGGGCTGGGAGACATTTCCTCACTCTGCTCCAGGTCTGTGTCAAAGGCTTTTTTACGTATAGATGGTCCTCGACATCTGGCTACAATTGACGTCAATGTTCCTGGCGCTAAGCGAGATATTTGTTAAGTAGGTTTTGCCCCATTTTATGACTTTTCTTGCCCCGGCTGTTAAGCGATCACTGCAGTGGTTAAGTTAAGAACACAGCTGTTAAGTGAATTTGGCTTCTGCCCATTGACTTTGCTTGTCAGAAGGTCCCAAAAGAGGAATCATGTGATCCTGGGACACTGCAACCATTGTAAATATGAGTCAGTTGCCCAGTGTCCGAATTTTGATCACGTGACCGCGGGATGCTGCGATGGTCATAAGTGTGAAAAATGGTACTAAGCCACTTTTTCAGTTCTAACTTCGAACGCTCACTAATGAATTGTTATAAGTTAAGGACTACTTGTGTACCCATGGCTGTGAAAGTTGGACCATAAGAAAGGCTGAATGGCAAAGAATGGAGGCCTTCGAACTATGGTGCTGGAGAAGACTCCTGCGAGTCCCCTGGACTGCAAGGCGATCAAACCAGTCAGTCCTAGAGGAGATCAACCCTGACTGCTCTTTAGAAGGCCAGATCCTGAAGTTGAAGCTCAAGTACTTTGGCCACCAAATCAGAAGGAAGGACTCACTGAAGAAGAGCTGGGAAAGATGGAGGGCAAGAGAAGAATGGGACGACAGAGAATGAGGTGGCTGGATGGAGTCACTGAAGCAGCAGGCATGAGCTTAAATGGACTCCAGAAGATGGTAGAGGACAGGAAGGCCTGGAGGAACGTTGTCCATGGGGTTGTGATGGGTCAGATATGACTTTGCAACTAACAACAACAACTTGTGTATCCAGGTTAGTGGTCTCCAAAACTCCATGAGAACCAAAACAACCGTACTTGGCCTGTAGGCAACACACCCACAAGTACTCAAAGGCTGGTACTCCCAATTTACTACATCCCTCTTCTCCTATTCTACTACAACTTCCGTTCTTCCAAAAATCTATCTGTGAACCCTGTTTCTGGAGAACAATAGCAGTAAATTTGCCTTCAGCCTGTTTTAGTTTTCCAAACAAACACGAACCATCTTCCCTGTCACTCCCACACCAACACTGCCATCCCCCTCTCCAAATTGCTTCTCTGCTCAGCTTTTGTAGATACAGGTAGTTCTTGACTTAGGATCACAACTGAGCCCAGAATTACAGTCATTAAATTGTTGCTGTTATTAAGCAAGGCATCAATGCAATCTCAACTCTCCCCACTGCAGTCATTATGTGGAGCATGAGATGGCTCAGGGGACAGAGAAGACCCTGGGTAGATGAACAACTGGTCATAAGTCGAGAATTCCCTGGACCATTTGCTGGGATGGCTAGGGAGAGGTCTTAAAGGGACAGGATACCAAAAGCCTGGTGCTGACCCTTGTGCAGGCAGCCTGTCTGTCTTCAGCTCCTACAGCAGGGGTCTCCAACCATGGCAACTTTGAAACTTGTGGACTTCAATTTCCAGAATTTCTCAGCTTGCATGGCTGGTTGAGGAATTCTGGGAATTGAAGTCCGCAAGTCTTAAAGTTGCCGTGGTAGGGACACCTGTCCTACAGCCATGCTTTCCCTTGCTTGACCAGTTATTCAGCCTCTCCCAAACTGTGTTAAATTTACCAACATTTCAGCTCCTGCACATCTACCCTATCAAGCTGGCATTACAGCCCCTGGTAGAGGCTTTTTTTTCCTGCCTAACATACAAGCCTTTTATAATTTACATCTATTTATAACAAAAGTCAGTTGAAATAGTGTAGAGGTAAAGGAATGATTTAAAAGAGATATCCATCAGAAGTTGTACTTTGGTGAGAACAAAGAGGGGGAAGCTAATATATATAGGATGAAATAAAAGTTGTGGGGGGGGGTGGCTTTCAAACAGTTTAAAAGAGCTTTTGTAGGAAGTCCAGAAAACAATGGTTGAGCCTTTTGCAAAAGTATTTTCAGATAAAAGACCGCTTGGATGTCAAGAGCATAGATGCTCTGTTCCTAATACTGTATACAGGGCAATAACATCTCCATTCTCCATGCTGATTGATGCCATTCCATGGAACAAAAGTATAACCCTAGCAACATCACCGTGGGTTGACACCATGGGGGGGGGGGAAAGGGTGACTTAGACTGCTTTGCTACAAGGACATTCACTCATTTGTGGAGACAGCAAAGACAGAAACTTTTCAATGGCTGCTTCCAGGTTTTGCATCTCTAAGGTTAAAAACACATTTTTTTTTTACTTAATATGGATCTATGACAGGCAAAGAGATTTTTAATTGATCTGATGGGAGGGCAACAATTTTTGTCATTGCTGGAGGGGGTTTAGTCTGACTGCTTTCATTCTTTTGTCAGCTTCTTTGAGCACCATCTGCTGGTGGAAAAGCAGGATACGAGAGAGAGAGAGAGAGAGAGAGAGAGAGAGAGAGAGAGAGAGAGAGAGAGAGAGAGAGAGAGAGAGAGAGAGAGAGAGAGAGAGAGAGAGAGACTGTAAGGACCCACCTCAATTTTACATCTCCCACCATTCAATGTTTTAAAGTGTTCCCAAACAGCCCCCACCCCACAGTTCTTCTGAGTAATTCAATCCACCCTCCTCCCTTTTTGGAGTATGACAGAATCCAGAATAATTGTTTTTTTCATGAGAGTAGGTAGATAGAAATGAAATATAATTGGATTCTGACACAGACATACAGAAAGACAGACAGATAGATAGATGGATAGAGGATGGATGGATAGAGAAAAGAGAGAAAGACAGACAGACAGAGAAATAGGTAGACATAAAGACAAACAGACAGTCTCTCAGTCCCACAGTTGCCTGGATGTTGATTTTTGTATAACAGATTAAAACCAGCCTCAATCCAGTTAAATGTATTGTTGGAAAACCAATCTAGATAGTTCCTTAAACAGTTTCTGATTTGTTGAGATCTTTTTTTGTCACGGAGGACATAATGCTGCACAGATAATTTTCATACATCCGATCTGCTTACCTTTAGCAAAAGACTAAACAGTATTCTTAAAGATAGCATTGTAGTACAGTCCTGTGTGTCTCTATTCAGAATCAAGCCTGTTGGGTTTCATGGGATATTCCTAGATAAAAGTCAATCAGAGAAGCAACTTGAGCAGAACCCAATTTCAGAAACTAGGGTATAAAAGCGATGTTCTGGGCATCATGCACAAACTGTTAGCCTTTCAGTTATTTCTATTGATGACTGCCAGGTAAGACAGCAAAGAGCTAGCTTTCTCACTGCAAATGGCTGTGATAAACCTAAAATAATAATAATTTCTTTATATTTGTGGGTTATTCAGGGGGACCTGCTATCTTACATGCCCCGTTCTCCATTTGTAAAGTTTCACACCTTTTCAAAATCAAACTTTATTGTCTGTCTTTTTTCATGTAGAAATGAATCTTGTGGGAGAGGGAAGGAAGGAAGGAAGGAAGGAAGGAAGGAAGGAAGGAAGGAAGGAAGGAAGGAAGGAAGGAAGGAAGGAAGGAAGGAGGAACAAAAAGAAGAGAGAGAGAGAGAGAGAGAGAGAGAAAGAAAGAAAGAAAGAAAGAAAGAAAGAAAGAAAGAAAGAAAGAAACAAACTGAAAAGTGGAATTGTTATAAGCTATCCAGAGTCATCTCTAGGTGAGATTGGTGAGGAATAAATATAATCAATTAAATTGCATTTGATAATTTGTTATGCTGCAAGAGATATTACTATACATGCAAGGGTAAAGACACAGATAACATAAAAAGTAAAATAATCCATGCATAGATAAAGGAGGAGGAGGAGGAGGAGGAGGAGGAGGAGGAGGAGGAGGAGGAGGAGGAGGAGGAGGAGGATTATTCAAACTTGGAGCAGCCATTTCTGTCTTTGTAAGGAGTTTATTGCATGGTGGATGTTCCCCTCTAAAGATTCCAGATCCTGTTGGGCTGAAAGTGAGTTTCATTTCGTTTCATTTCATCACATTCCATGACTTTCCGCACCTTTGAGCTAATCACTCACCACTTGGCAACTCTCCAAAGCTCAGTCTGCCCTTAAGGCAAAAGATGTTCCCATCCAATCCAAGCCAGTGGAGGATTAAGGTAAGAGAATGTCACCTACACTAGAGTAATTTGCCATTTCCTTCTTCTCCCCTCCCTCTGCCCCTCCCAACACTGTTAAATTACTTCCAGCTTATTTGTTAGAGGTTAATGAAACACTAATGATGTTAATGAGCCATGTGCTACTAGGAGCTTTCCCCTCCCCAAGACTGATATATAATAGCTGTTTTCCTTCCCCTTTTAATCTCTTTTTCTCGGCCCCCATCATTTGGGAATTACAGGCCAAAGCAATTAACAGCTCCTACAACTCTCTTCCCTTTTAGTCACAGCCCAGTGGGGCAAAGAAAAGGAGGCTATTAAACCTGGTTTGCCTGCTCACAGATGAGAGGCACCGGGAGGTGAAGGCAAGGCACCACTTCTGCCCCAAATGGAAAACGCTTCTCAATGGCAGAAGAAGCAGGGACACTTGCCGTCTGTGGAGGAATCCTGCAAGAGGCAATATCTGCATTTATTGGTAACCGGAAATCCCTGATGGGTTGCCAGTGTGAAAATGAAAGAAAAAAAAATGAGCTTGTGATTTATGGTTTTAGATAAGGTAAGATAACCTTTATTGCCATTTTTTTTACTATGAGCACACTGACCCACATTTAAAATTAAATTCTGTTGCTTGCTCTCAAAAGAAAGTATATATATGTACCCATACACATACATTCTATCTATCTATCTATCTATCTAGCTATCTATCTATCTATCCATCTATCCATCTATCTATCTATCAATAATGTGAAGTAAAATAAGGTGATCACCAGGATAAAATCATAAAGATAAATGTTTAATCTACAAAACCAAGCTTTCGTCGGCAACACTACCGACATCATCAGGGTATAAAATGCTGGATCCGGGAGTCCATTTTTATGTGGCTGACTCATGGATCCAGCATTTTATACCCTGACAATGTTGGTATACCGTGAAGATGTGTGGCCGACGAAAGCTTGGTTTTGTAGATTAAACATTTATCTTTATGATTTTATCCTGGTGATCACCTTATTTTACTTCACATTATGTATATACCCAGGATTCATGTTT